>NC_040904.2:209873782-210220601 GCF_004126475.2 Phyllostomus discolor
GCCGGGCGCCGGGGACGGAGAGGCGGTGCAGATGTATTTGCCTTCGAGGCGCTGCCCGTCTGCAGGGGGAGACGGGCACAGACCGGGGGGTTCGGTAGAACTAGGAGTCTGTGAAGTTGGGGGAGGCAGAGGCTGCTGTGGGATTTCTGGGGGACCCTCGGGAGTCGGGGGGCCTGCAGGAGTCGGCGGCACCAGGGCTGTGCCGAGACGGTGTCTCCTGCCCATGCCAGGGGAGCGTCTGAGAGGCGCTCGGGTCCCCCCCAACTCAGCTGAAATGCAGATGGGGCCTCGGATGCCCTGCCTTGTCCCCTTGACCTTCTCCACCCGTCCCCTCTGGTGCTTATCTAATCTCCCGAGTCCTGCGGCGGGGAAGGTGCGCACACGGGCGAGGTCGCCAGGGCCGCCTGGCGTCCGTGACCTGCCGGTTGAGAAGGGAGGGCACTCCCTCCCTGGCGAGGCAGGCATTCTGGCCGGCTCCCCGGTGCACTGCTCTGCTGCCCGGCGTGCGGCCGCCTGTCCCATGAAAGCCTGTCTCCCTCTCCTTCCCCCTCTAGGAAGGCTGCACGAGCCCCCCGTCCCCAAGCCGCGAGGGACACCCAAGCTGTCAGAGAGGTACGCTGGCTCCGAGAGGCTTTCCGGGTCCTGGGGATGGGAATGGGGGCCCCTGGGGGCTGCATGCAGGGGACAAGGCTTCCTGTGGGCGAGGGGCGTGCTCCACGTCTCTGGGCGGGGGAGGAGTGCTGCGCCGCGTCCCCTTCCCTGAGGCCCCTGTGGGCGGCAGTGCCTGGTGGTGGGGACAGCCACCTCCCGCGTCCTTCACCTCCCGGAGCCTCCGCTGCCCTCGTAACCCCGGGGGCCTAGGCCTGGCTCATCGACTCTGGAGAAGGAGCAGCCAGGTGTAGAAAAGCCCCAGACAGCTCAGCTGCGCACCCAGCCCAGGTCTTCCGCGTGGGTCGCGGGGTCCCAGGCGAGGACACCTATTTCCCGCTGTTCTCTGGAGCTCTGTGTCCCTGCGTGGCCCGGGAGGGGAGAGGTGGGCCACAGCGGCGATGGCAGTTGAGGCTCAGTGAGCGCCTGCCATGTGCCAGGTGCCATGCCCACTGGGCCCTTACAGTGACCTTGAGAGGTAAGGGTGGTTATCGTCCCCGTTTCACCAGCGGGAGACTGAGGCAGAGAAGACAAGTGAAGTGTCACAGAGGGTGCCCCTGGGGGTCCTTTCCTGGGCCCGGTGGGGGTGTGACTGTAAGTCCATTTCAGCCTTGGGCCCAGACTGGCCCCGCCACGCCGGGGCTGGGAGAGGAGAAAGGTGCCGTTTCTCATCTTCCTCTCGGAAGTGGACTCCGAACCACCCAGAGAGAGGAGGATGCTGTCCCCCTGGCCTCCTAACGGTTTCTGCCTCTTCCTGCCGCCCTGCAGGGCTCCAGCCCCCAGGAAGGACCCTCCTTGGATCACGCTGGTGCAGGCAGAACCCAAGAAGAAGCCAGCCCCGCTGCCCCCGAGCAGCAGCCCCCGGCTGCCGGGCCGGGACGGCGGGCGGGTGGAGAACGGAGGCGCGGAAGAGGTGGCCCCGAGGACCCCTGCAGAGGCTGGCCTAGAGCCCAAGCCCTACAACCCCTTTGAGGAGGAGGAGGAGGAGGAGGCGGCGGCAGCAGGGGAGCCCCCCGCCGCACCCAGCCTGGCCACCGGCCCCGCCCAGGCCCTCCAGGAGAGCACGCCCAAGTCCCTGCACCCCTGGTACGGCATCACTCCCACCAGCAGCCCCAAGACAAAGAAGCGCCCTGCCCCCCGAGCGCCCAGTGCGTCCCCACTAGGTGAGTGCCGTCCGGAAGCGCTGCTGACAGTGGGAGCCCCGGGGTCAGGGCCGGGAGGGCGTGGGGTTCCGTGGGATCCCCTCCAGGCCAGGCGCCGGGTGCTTCACGTGTGTCCTCTCGTTGGATCCTGGAGCTGACCTGTGAGGTCGGTATCGCGCCCCCCTTTGCAGGTGGGGAAACTGAGGCACAGAGAGGGTAATGATTTGCCCAGGGTCTCACAGCCCTTAAGCCCTGGAGGTGGGATGTGAGGCCAGGCTCTAGACTCCATTGGCTGAGCCCTCCGTGGCCTGCCGCACCGGCACGTTGGGAGAGTTAACCTCGCCCTGCGGTGAGGTGCTCAGCACGGGGCCGGCCGGAGAGCACGTGGCGGGGTCAGCCGGCACCCTGCCCATCTAGTCACCAACCGTCCCCGGTCGCCGGCAGCCTCCGGCTCTGGCCGGGCTCCGTGTGACTCAGCCCTTATGACTTTGAGCTGTTCCTTCCCGGGGTCCATCTTTGGTCTCCTCATCTGGAAAAGGGGAGTGGCGGGCCAGCTGCAGGGCGCTGTGTCCCCTCCGCTCACCGCTCACGCTCATCAGGCCCATGGTGTTCTAGGCACTTGCTAACCTGTAGCCTTCTCAGGCTCTGGCCCCAGGCAGCTTCTGCCTCGGGTGCCCCCCAGACCTCAGGGGGAGCCCCCTCAGACTGTAGGGCCGAGAGCATGCTGGGGATGATCACAGGCAGGTGCTTCGGTGGCCTGGGGTCCCCACTGGGGCCCCTGCCGGAGCCCTGGGACCCCCCGGCTGGGCCGAGGTGGGGGTGGTGGGTGTGAGACAAGGAGCAAGGAAGTGAGCTTTGAGTCAGACACAGCTGGGTTCACCTCCAGCCCTCGCCGGGACCAGTGCCTTCTGCCTGAGTTCGTAGCCTTGTCTGGGAAACGCAGGTGACAACGCTGGCAGGCGCGGTATCGGCCACCCGTGTGAGGGCGAAAGCGGTGCAGGGCAGTGCCTGGCCCAGGGCTGGCCGCTGCCGGGGCTGCCCGCCCTCCCCCGCTCCTTCCGCCCGCCCTCCCTCCCTCCCCTGCTGGTGGTCAGAGGCACAGCAGAGGCCAGCTTCAGTTGTGTGCCCTCCTCCCTGCCCCCGCCGATTTGCCTTCCACATTTGGCTTGGCTTTGGGTCAGATCAGATAAGGGAGGGGAAGTGGAGATGGCAGCCGTGCTGGGCGAGAGAGTGAGAGGTGGACACTCTGGGCCCCGGCTTCCTCTGGACGCGGAAGGACGCGGGCGGCCCAGGCCACCTGCGGATCTGTTATGTGGGGACCGCGTTGGGCGTGGCACCCACCTGCTCATCTGTCCGCACAGCCCTCCACGCCTCCCGCCTCTCGCACTCCGAGCCGCCCTCGGCCGCCCCGTCGCCAGCCCTCAGCGTGGAGAGCCTGTCGTCCGAGGGCTCCAGCCAGACCGTCAGCGGGCAGCTCCTGGAGCCCCCGGTGGTGCCCAAGAGCTCCTCAGAGCCTGCCGTCCACGCCCCCGGCACCCCCGCCACCTCCGCCAGCCTCTCCGCCGACTCCTCGCTGTCCTCCTCTGGGGAGCTGGCGCAGCCCGCCGCGGGCCGTCCGCCTCAAGCCAGCCCTGGCCTTGACCCCGGCACGAAGGGCAGCCCGGGCCCCCAGCCAGCCAAGCCCTGCAGTGGCGCTGCGCCCACCCCTCTCTTGTTGGTGGGGGATAAGACCCTCGTGCCCTGCCCTGGCACCTCATCCCCGCAGCTCCAGGTAAAGGTGAGTGCCCCCGCCTTGCTGAAAGCTGCAGCCCTGCCTAGCGCATGGGGTCTGGCCTCAGGGCAGGAATGTCCGGGGCCACTTACTTCCTGGCTGACGTGGCCGCGTCCCTCTGCCCACCCACCATGCCATTCACAGAGGCCCAGACCCATCTGTGGGCCGGCCCGTCCGTCGGCCAGACCGCCCGTCCACCTGCCGGGCCCTCCGTGCATCAGTGCGTGCAGGCACCTGTTCACCTGCCTGTCCCACGCACTTGCCACTTCGGGGTCCACTCACACGGCTACCACCCACCCATCCGCACAGCCTCGTGTCCGCCCTTCCGTTCACCGAGGCCCCGTTTATGCCGGAGGCCCCCGCCCAGGCCCGCCCTGCACACCCTCTCCTCTCAGAAATGGAGTGGGTATGAGGTGACAGTCCCAGGGAGTGCACGACCTGTGTGGGCTGTTTGCACACGTGTTTCAGTCCCACGCCCAGAACAGGGGTCACCAGGGATCAAGAGGTTCCTCTGGGCACCTCGTTCCTGCGGGGGCCTCCCCCGCAGCCCTCCGGGCCACCAGGTGCTGGTCATCCGCAGAAAGGCGCAGGGCCCTAGGTGCATGAGGGGCCGGCCAGCAAAGGAGAGGGGTCCCTCCCGGGCAGCGAGTGGGCGGCCCTTCTCCACTGGCTGCCCCGGTGGAGGGTGGGGCCCGTGCTTTTGTCCTTCCCGACTGGGCCACGCTGGGCGAGGGGCTGCACCTCTCTGAGCCAGAGAGCCCCCTCTGGGGAAGGGGCGGTTACGAGAACGGAGTGAGCTGCCGCAGCTCTGGCTGGCCCTGAACTCCGTGTCCCGACCGCTGTCCCCAGTGCCGGATGGCTGTCCTGCCCTGGAGCAGATTCTCTCCCTTGCTCGGGCCCTTGGGAAGTGCTTGACTGTGAGCCAATCACTTGAGCTCTCTGAACTGGAGTTCCGGCTGTAAAATGGGCATTAGGGTCCTACCATGCAGAGCAGCTGTGAGAGTTAGCTGAGAATGATTCAAGTCCCCAGGCAGCAGCTGCGTGGCGGGGTGGGGGGTAGGGGGGTACAGGAAATGGGAACATGTGTGGGTGACCCGGGGATCAGAGGCAGAGTGCTGGGAGATCCCCTCTCTGCCCGGGCCCTCCTCCCCCCACGCCCAGAGTCCTCAGGCAGCCAGTTTCTTGCTGCTCTCTCCCCCCAGACTTATCCTCTGTCCTGTCACCCCGCCTCTAGTCTTCCTGCAAGGAGAATCCTTTTAACCGGAAGGCATCACCCACAGCGTCCCCAGCCACAAAGAAAGCCACCAAGGGACCCAAGCCGGCGAGGCCGCCTGCTCCAGGACACGGCTTCCCACTCATCAAGCGCAAGGTACCAGCCTGGGCCCGGGCCCCTCCTACCCCCCGACGTGGCAGCCTCGGGCTCCCCACGGGGCACTTTAAGGAGGTGGGCCGTCGGGGCAGCTGCCCTCAGGTGCAGGAGAGGGGGCACTTGGGTGGCCCAGCTAGAAGGTTCAGCTGGCACGCAGGGGGACTTGGAGCAGATCAGCTGTGCTCCAGCGGGAGCAGTGGGCGGAGCGTTCACTTGTTACAATAATAATAGTTCAGGGATCAAAGCACTGGAAGGTTACACTCCCTGCGAAATAGATCAGAGTGTTCTCACGTTTATCTCTGTACCAAAGTCACTCTCTCGCACTGTGATATCATTTGTGGAGCGGCAGAGGAGGGGGCAGGGCTGCCATGAGGGGCTGGAGGTTGTGCCTTCCCCTGGGTACCCCTGTCGTCGCTGGGGCCGGGGCACGGAGGGGTTGGGGCTGTGCCACACCGACCCTTCCCCCCCCCCCCGGGGGTCTTGCCTCTGCCCCCAGGTGTGGGGTAGAGCCCAGGCCCTGGGCCCACGCTGGCCGCTGCTGGCCGGAGAAATGGGGAAGCTCCCGGCAGCAGGCGGGCAGGAGGGGTGGTGACCCAGGCGCTGTCGGGCAGGTGCAGGCTGACCAGTACATCCCTGAGGAGGACATCCACGGAGAGGTGGACACCATCGAGCGCCAGCTGGATGCCCTGGAGCTCCGCGGGGTTCTGCTGGAGGAGAAGCTGCGCAGCGGCGTGAATGGTTCGAGGGCTGAAGGGGGGCGGGGCCGGGGCCGGGGTGGCCGGAGACTCCCTCGCTGCAGGGAGCCTCCTCCGAGGGCAGGACCTGCAGCCAACCGCGGCCTCGTGGGCGTCTGCTTCCAGAGGGCCGCGAGGACGACATGCTGGTGGACTGGTTCAAGCTCATCCACGAGAAGCACCTGCTGGTGCGGCGGGAGTCCGAGCTCATCTACGTGTGAGTCCTCCACCCCTCGGCCCCTGTGCCCCTTCCCGGGAGCCGGACGACCTAGAACGGAGAGATGGCCCTGCCTGCCTTCCCTCGGCACGGACAGTACCGGCCAGGGCAGCCTTGCGTGGGGCTGTAGCAACAGGTGGCTTCTTCCCGCCCTGCAGCTTCAAGCAGCAGAACCTGGAGCAGCGTCAGGCCGATGTGGAGTATGAGCTGCGGTGCCTTCTCAACAAGCCGGGTGAGCACAGCCACACACGCCCCTCCCGGGCACCTGCCGGGGCCTCATGGGGCAGGGGAGCAGGCTCAGGGCCTCCCCTCCAGGCCGGGCTGTGGGTGGCAGAGCCGATGGGGACATGCGGACTCTGGGAACAGGTGGCCTGGAGGTGCCATCTGGTTGAGCCATGGAGGAGGTGTGGACACACGTGGTGTCGGAGGTGACCAGCTCACAGAGAGCACCAAGCTCGGGAGAGCAGTGCCTGGGGCTGCGTCTTCTCCTGGAACACGAGGGGGCTCAGGGCCCAGGGCCGCCCCCGTGTGGCGATCGATGACTGCAGACGCCTGTCCAGGGGCAGCTCTGGGCTCGCAGCCGTCAGGCCAGAGCACGGCAGGACCTGATGGGCAGGGGGTGGGAAGGCGGAGGGTCCTCAGTCACAGCCTGACTCAGAATGACTCTGGGAAGGAGAGACGGCCTGACCGGCTCCGCACGGTGGGCAGTAGCTGGAGGGATCCAGTGTGGGGCCAGGCAGTCCCTTTCTTAGCTGCTGATGTGCTGGGGGCGGGGCCAGGGAGGCAGGCCGCTCTCTCAGCCTTGCGGAGCCCCGGTGGCCTGGAGTGGAGGACAGGATGAAGGTGCCTGCCTCGCAGAGAGTTCCCGGGGTCAGGGGGCAGTGGGTGTGGGAGCGCTCCGTGGCCTCTGAGGGCTGAGGGTGGCTAGGTGGCTGAGCTGGGGCCTGCAGCCACGACAAGGAGTGAGCTGAAGCCGCAGCTCGTTAAATGTTCCAGTACGCCGCTTGGGTGACGTTGCTTCTCCAGGACCCCGGGGTCCTCTGTTCTTCCCCCACCCCTGCCCCACTCTGGCCAGCCCGCCTTTGGAGGCCCTCACGAGGCCCAGCCCGAACCCCGCCTCCTGTGGGAAACCTCCTTGAATGATGAATGAATGAGTGAGTGAATGAATGAATGAATGGAAGCAGGAAACCAAAAACCACCCAGTATGCGCTGGGCTCTGTTCTCAGAACAGGTGCTGTGCTGGCCCCCCCGGAGCCCCCTTAAAGGGTGGTGTTTTTGGTAGGCAGCCTAAGTAACCTTGGTCTCTTCTATGATAACCTTCATTTTTCCAAAAAGTTGTCATCCCCACCCACCGGGGACCTTCCTTACTGTCCTCCGAACTTAGCGCTTAGCTGTTGCTTCCTGGCTTCCTGCCACTCACACCCCCGCTCCCCCCCCCACCCCGCCCCGGGCAGAGAAAGAGTGGACCGAGGATGACCGGGGCCGGGAGAAGGTGCTGATGCAGGAGATCGTGACCCTCATCGAGCAGCGCAACGCCATCGTCAACTGCCTGGACGAGGACCGGCAGAGGTGATGACAGGGCCGGGCCGGGGGCTCCCCTGGGGACTCCTAGCGGGGAGGGCTTGGAGCAGGCCACGCCAGCCCTGCCCTCCCTGCCGGCGATCCCAGGGCACCCGTGTTCAGCCGGCCTGGGTGGAGTTGGAGGCTGGGCTTGATTAAGAGGCTTTCTGGCCTTGCCTCCTGGGGGACCTTGAGCTCTGCTTTCTCATTCCAGGGAGGAAGAGGAAGATAAGATGTTGGAAGCCATGATCAAGAAGAAAGGTGAGGCTGGCCTGGGGCGTGGCCCACTTGAACCCCTGGAGGGTGGGGACAGCTTGCGGAGAGGGTTGGAGTG
Source organism: Phyllostomus discolor (assembly GCF_004126475.2). Classification (NCBI taxonomy): domain Eukaryota; kingdom Metazoa; phylum Chordata; class Mammalia; order Chiroptera; family Phyllostomidae; genus Phyllostomus; species Phyllostomus discolor. The sequence continues at coordinate 209,881,558 of NC_040904.2, forward strand.
GGTGCTGCGGCCTGGCGTGTGCTCACTCCCAGCCTCTGTTTGGTCGAGGAGGCCACACGCAGTGAGGCAGGCCCGCCCGTGGCCAGGAAGCCCGAGGCCTGGGCCTGGGGGACGGGGCTGGACACCCCAGTGCCCCGGGAGGCCTGGGGTGCCGGTGAGCGTTTTCCCAGCGCGGTTTGCCATGCACTCTGCACTGCTCCCCGAGACCCGCAGCTGGGCCTGGAGGGGCCTGTGGGCACGACGAGCAGGACCTGCTGGGACCAAGGCCGTGCCGGGTTGGCGGGGAAAGCAGCGGGCTGGGAGCAGGAGACCCGGGCTCGGCCTCGGTCCCACCGTGACTCAGGCTGTTGTGGCCTGTGGTTGGGGCTGGCCTCCAGTCGGGCGGCCGGGGCCGCGGTCCCAGCGGCTGCTGGTGCATCCTCACGGGTGCCTGAGTCAGCCGCTTCACCCCTCCAGGCCTGCTCGCCCGGTCTGCAGAGTGGGGGTGACGGAGGCCCTGCCCCCCAGGTGTGTGCGGGGGACTCCTGGGGTAACGTGCGTAAAGCACTTCTCCAGGGCCTGGCACCTACCAAGGGCTCAGCGGGTGTTAGTCCGTTTCACACCCACGTCCTCCTCGTCTACACAGTCAGGCGCCAGGAGAGAGGATCCCCAAGGTTTCTCCTGGCCCCGGCAGTCGGCGTTCGACTGCCACCCACGGGGCTGTGCGCACCAGCCCGGGGGACGAGGCTGTTGGAGATAAATGTGTGCCGTGCCTCAGGGTCCCCAGGCTGTTCTCACGTCCCTGTATCTCGGGCCCTTGTCAGAACCCTGGGAGGGGTACGGTCCCCGTCCTACAGGCAGAGTGCCGGGGACTCAGAGAGGCGAGGTGGCGTGCCCAGGGCTCCCAGGAGCAGGTGCCGGAGCTGCACCCGGCCCCTGTGGCCTGGCACGCCTAGGCCCCTGGCCCGCCCCGAGGGCCCCCTCCCCCAGGTCGTTGAGACCCCTTTCCCTCCCGCAGAGTTCCAGAAGGAGGCCGAATCTGAGAGCAGGAAAAAGGGGAAGTTCAAGACCATGAAGGTGCTGAAGCTGCTAGGAAACAAGCGCGACACCAAGAGCAAGTCCCCGGGGGACAAGAGCTAACAGCAGGGGGACTTCCACTCGCCCCTTTCCGGCTCAGTCCTGTCGCTCTGGTTCTGACGACTCCAGACGCCGCGACAGTCGCAAGGAGCCAGCGGGGGCCTGGGTCCCCGGAGTGGAGCGGCACGGCCCAGCACACCTGCCCCTGCTTGTCCCGCCCAGCGCCTGCCGTGACGGGCGGCTCCTCGGCCCTCCTTCCCCTGTCACATCCAGATGGGATTCTCAGCTGCCAAAGTTCTGGACCGAGGGTCCTGCCACCACGGGGTCTGCCGTGGGTCTCTGCCTCTTGGGTGCTGCGCCCCCTGCAGGCCGCAGGCGGGCCCGGCTGCGCTGGCTTCTTCCTGCCTCGGCCCAGCCCCGAGTCCGTCTTCCCGTCCCGGCTGGCGGCCCTGGGTCTGTCCTCCTCGCTCAGGAGCTGCGTTCACCACGTCTCTGAGTTTATTCAGTGGCTGCGCCCTCAGCCACGAACACGCATGATGGACAAAACCGCCCCCCTCTGTCTCTCCGGGTTCCAGGAGGCTCTTCCCTCCTCCTCCCTTGCTGTGCAGGGAACCTCCCTGGGGCGGTGCTGGGGCGGCCGCCCTGGGTGGGTGGGTGTCCCAGTGCCAAGTCTCCCAGCAGGGGTCTCTGCTCCCTCACCTGCCGAGGGGGCACGCTTTATGTAGGTGCTAACCCTGGTTCTCCGACATGCTACAGTCTGCCACCTCGCTGGGTGTCCCCCGGGGACGGTGGCCGCTCCTGTGCGTGGTCATCGCCGGTCTCTCCCCTCACGTTCCTGTTTGTCCTTTCCCCCAAGGACTGATGGCCACACCCCGCTGGGAGGAGCCGGTGGGGACAATGCCTTTTCCCCAGGGACCGTGTCCAGCAGCTCTGGGTCGAAACACTGTTGCTATAAGCTATCTGGGGGGCACCCCAAGGGCCCCCTTCCCTCAGCGCACCTCTGGGGGAAGATCACACTGAATGAACTCGTGGGGGTTTGCCTCGCCCACAATGAATGGAGACCACCTCATTGCTGGGGCCCTGCAGACTCGGGGTGCTTGTCCCTGGCCAGGCCTGCCTTCTCTCCTGCCCTCACTGCGCCTCGGGGCCGGGCACTTCTGCTGGCCCAGGTGGGCACGTAGGGCTGCCCACCAGCGGAGCCCTTGGCCCCCTGCCAGCCGTCGGGCTCCCTTGCCCCACAGGGAGGGGGGCTCCTACCCGGGCAGCGCCTGGCAGCCCCCTTCCAAACGTGCCTGTGGACCCGGAGCTGGCGTCACCGACTCGAGGACCTCTCAGGGGCCAGGGTGCACGGACCGGGCTGGGTGGAAGCAAAGAGGTGGCTCCATGACGCTGTTTCAGTGTCAGGAGGCTGGGGTGGCAGGGTTGGGGGTGGACTGGGGTATGTCTCTGCCACTACTAAAGGGGGACGTCCTTCCTCAAATCAGCTGCAGCCCGTGGGAGTGTGGCCCCGCGTCATCGGGTCTTCCCGTTTTAAAAAGAAGCTAGAAATCCAGATCGTGTGTGTGTGGTTTGTAAATGTTGGTGATTAACCTGAGCTTCAGTCAAGGGTCAGAGGAATTTGTCGTAGGGCTCTCCAGTTTGCTGTCCCTGGGCCGTGTGGGGGGGCCTTTGAAGTGGAGGACAGCTGTCCTTGCCACTCTGCAGCCTCAGGTTCTGGAGGGTGCGTGGACACAGGCCTCCCACACGATGTTCCCGAACTGGCCCCTCTCCTCTGTCTGAGGCTGCCGGCAGAGTTTGCCCCACAAACAAAAACTTGGGTCATGTGACCTCCAGGTGGGAGGATTGGTTGAAACTTCCAAAATGTTCTGACTTAAGGAGACGGGAAAATGACAGAAGACTGGAGAACGCAGGGCTTGTGGTGGCCGGAAGACCCGGGGCCTGCCGGGTGCGCTGCGCCAGGCCCAGGTCCGCTGTGTGGGCAGACGCCCCCTTGAGGCTGAGCCTCCCGACTGGGCAGTCAGAGCTGAGGTGGGGCCAGGGCAGGGAGGAGGCACCCACGCTCACACCCCACGAGCCGGATCGGAGCGCCTAAGCCAGGGCGCTTGGTCTGGATTCTCCCCCACCCTTTGTGTTTCTTCCTGTGGGCTGTGGGTTTAGTGGGGAGACGTAAAGCTAACTTTCATTGCTGAGCGGGCCGCTTGCTAGTGAAGTGACCCTGCTTCTGTGCCTTGGTGAGCCTCGGTCCCTGCCCGGGGCCGCGGGGCCACTGCAGGGGCTGCTGGGAGAAGGACCTTGGAGTGAGACTCGGCACCGCCCGCAGCGTCCGGCCGCGGGCGCTCAGGAAGTGTTGGTTCCCATTCCCGCTTGACATGTGCAAACAGCTAGAGACATGCTTGAAGCATTCTCACTCCTTCAACAAATAAGTCTTATCCCTCTGAAAACAAAGCAATATGTGCACTGACCCACGTTAAGTGTGTTTTATCGGCCAATTAACCACAGTGGTTAAACACTCGCCTGTGGCTGTCAGTCCAGGTGGCAGTCACTGAGACGGGAGGAAGGAAGGGATATCCGTCCCCGAGCTCAGAAGGCTAAACGTGGCCAGGCACAGTGGGGCGGCGATGGTGGGAGAGGGCCCTTCGGATGCACTTGGACATTCACCCATGATGGGGGGACTCAAGCCTCGCTTTTCCCCAAGAAAAGATTCCAAGTCGTGTGTGTATGTGACTGGGTCTCTGGGGTGCCTCCTGTGCTCGGAGAACACCAGGCCCGGGCAGTGCCGTGTGCCCGTCTGATGTGGCAGAAGGCCAGGCTGGGTGGGCGGGCCCGGGAATGACCCTGCTTGGCAAGGGCGTGGGCTCCGCTGGTTGAGGCTGGGCTACTCCAGCAGTCAGATTAGGCCGGGACGAGAGCCTCCCTGAGTTTCGCGCTCCTCTGGTGGTCGATGTCTTCCATCTCCCGCAGTTTCTGCAGAGGGCATCGGGGAGAGCTGGGTGTCGGGGGAGGAACTCCAGGGGACGACAGAGAGGGGGGCTGAGCTGGACTCCCCGGGCCTCAGCCGCAGCTGGCCCTTCATTTCTACGCAAATCACGTCCCCCACATGGTGGTGGCTGCGTCCCCTCCCACTGGCCCGTGGCTTCTCCTACCTGGGAGATTTCAGCAAGAATGATCCCTCGGTACTGCCTGCCCTGGCCCAGGGCCTCCATGTCAGCCAGGAACTCTTTCCTCTCCTGAATTTCCTTGACCACTGGACGGGGAGAAGGGTCGTCATCATCGTACAGGGCAACGGGGGCCGCCAGGCTCCCAGGGGAGGGGGGGGCGGTGGGAGCAGGGGTGGCCTCTCCGGGAGAGGAAGGGGCTCTGTCCAGCTGGCGGCCCCTCCCCACACCCACCGCCCTCCCCAGCACGACTGGCCCATCGGGGCTCACGTTCTTCAAAGCGGTCTGGCTCGGGGACCGGGGACTTTTGTTGCTTTGTAGGAGGGGGCTTCCTTTTCCGCTCCCCTTTGTCCTTTCCCATGGCAAAGATATTTTGGAGTCTTCGCTTCTCCTTCTCCAGATCCCCTGTAAGGCCCAGGAAAGGCCTTGTTCAGGCCGGAAGGGCACCCCCTTCACGGCCCGTGTTCCCAATCACGCATGCCTGCCCCAAGGGGCCAGGGTAACAGGGGGTGGGCTTCTGCTGTCCCCGCACTGTCTACCCAGGGTGCTCCTGGGCCTGTCACGTCAAGACAGGCGGGAAAGGGGGGTGAAAGCACCAAGAAGAGACCTTTGTCGAAAGCCACTCACTGCTGTGGGACAGAGCAAGGCTAAGGAACCTCAGTGATGGCCGTGTAGCAGCCTGCGTGGAGAGGCTGTGTGGGGTGTGGGAAGGTCTGGGCCGAGAGGTCAAGTGCCAAGGAGGAAGGGGGCGGACGGCTCCCTGAAGGAGGCCGGGGTGCAGGACGCTCTGCATTCGAGGTACCGTGTCCACTCAAGAGAGCGGCAGTCATGTGATCTGACAGTCAGCCACTCATCAGAGACTGACAGAATCTAGTTAATTGTTAAAGAGCATCCTGAAAATTTTTTTTTTGCTTAAGATTTCATCCATTCTTATTTTTTTTAAAGATTTTATTTATTTATTTTTAGAGAGATGGGAAGGGATGGAGAAAGAGAGGGAGAGAAACATCAGTGTGTGGCTGCCTCTCGCACGCCCCCTGCTGGGGACCCGGCCCACAACCCAGGCACGTGCCCCAAGAGGGAACCGAACTGTGACCCCTTGGTTCGCAGGCCAGTGCTCAATCCGCTGAGCCACAACAGCCAGGGGGCATTCCGGGAAAATTTTGAAGAAGGACAGCCTGACGGGCTTCCCCTGCAGTGTGCCCAGCTCACGTGCCAAGGCTCAAGGGCACTGGTATGAGCAGCGGGAGACTGATTAGCTGCGTGCTCACTTGCCCTGTGGGCTGGCAGCCCTCCCGCACCCCCAGCCCCTCAGGAAGGGACGCAGAGGAGGGGGGGCCTCTGATCAAGGCCCTCTGACTCACGTGTGGCTCGAGGCTTGAACTGCTCCCGGCTGTAGGCCCCGTTGGCCTGGCACAGGCTGGCCGGCCGGAGGTGGGACCGGGCCACCAGGATGGGGGGCAGGCAGATGGCGGGGTCCGGCTGCTTGGGAGGCAGCACCCTCTGGCTGCACGTCGGGCTGCAGTGGAGGGGCAGCGTGTCTCCTCCTGGGAAAGGGGGGTCGGAGTGGGGGAATCTGCTGGCTTCCTTTTTTCTTTCATTTAATAAACGCCTGCCTGTTACAACACGGCCAACAGCACAGCATAGTCTTCCCTTCCAACCCCCCTCTACAAGGAGCAATGGTAACAATTTGGTGGTCTTGGTTCTTTCTTTCTGGTGCATATATAAACACAAAGATACATGCACTCATGTAAGGCTTGATTTTCAAGCAGCCCGCCATACTGTGTTCTGTTCACTCAACAACTCCCCCTGAACACCCCTCCGACCACCCCATTTATACGTGGCTGGTTTTTCACAGTCATGTGCTGGTCCTCACAATGGCTACGTTCTATCTGCAATGAGTCTCCTAGTTTCAGAAATTCAGGCTGTTTTTGTTATTTTTTTTTTTACTGCTTCAAATTGTGCTCCAGTAAACACTCCTGTACGTCAAGGCCTCCTACTGGCGCTTCTGTTTGTATAGGTGGGTTCCTAGCACCTGCTTGGTCCACGTGTGAGGGGAGGTTGGGGGGGTCATAGATTCCCTCCCCACTGCCGCGGCCCAGCACGCTGCGGGGACGGTGGTAAGGGAGACAGACGGAGGCCTGCCTTGGTGCGCCCGCACCGGGGCTGCGGAGGAGATGAAACACCTGCGTACAGCATGTCAGGTGGTGGAGCACAGGGTTCGCCACCGCGGGGTTTGCAATTTACATTGGGGAGCCAGGGAAGCCCTCGTGGAGAGGGTACTGTTTGAGACGAGACCCAACAGTGGTGGGGGGGGCGGGCCAGCATTGTAGATACGTCAGGGCAGAGCATCCGAGGCCGAGGGGACAGCTAGAGCGAAGGCCCCGAGGTGGGAATGCACCTGCAGTGTTTGGGGTGCGGGGAAAGCAGTGAGCACGGGGTAGGGGTGTAGTGGGAGCAGAGGTCAGAGGGCATGGAAGACAAGAGAAGTACAGGGCCTCGTAGGCCTCTGGGGAGGTGGGCTCTCACTTTGCGCGAGGGTGGAAGCTGCCGGAGGGTTTCGAGCGGGGGGATGACGGGATCCCCTTGGCTGCTGTTGAAATCACAGTGTGGGGGCCAAGGGCAGGGGCGGTCGGAGGTGTCAGTACGGACTGAAGGTCAAGCAACAGGCTGGCTGAGGGGCTGGATGGGGGGTCTGGGAGATGAGGAGTCATGACTGAGTTGTCCGCCCTGCGGACCCGGAAGGATGGGGCTGCCAGGAATTCTCACTGACCTTCCCCTTCACGCGTCCTCCACCGGGAGCCAGGGCTTTGCACATCTCTCGTTTCTAAAGAGATGCCGTGCCTCCTGGAATGTCCCTCCCACTCCCTCCCCTCCCTGCTACTGCCCGTCCGGCGCCAATGCTGCCTCTTCCCTTGGCCCGTTCCCAGCAAACAGCCACGGCCTGAGTGGTTCTGGGAGTCCAGGTGAAGGAGAGAAACGTGTGGCTTTCGACAGAATTTGAACTATAGCTCAAAACAACAGTAGGATTTGGTTAAGAGGAGATTCTAGAAGAAAGCAGACTCCACACAAATACTTGGAGGCAATTTAAAAAAAGAAAAACAAAACTTCCAAGGGGAACGACACTACTGGGGGTTGGTGGTGGCCCAGCCACCAACGCCGTTCATCCTTCACTAAATACTGAGCGCCCAGGCGCTGGGGCCACCGCGGGGACCAGGACAGACGTTGTTTGTGGTCTCCTGGGGTTCACTCCTAGTGGCGTTTCTAGGATAGTCTGTGTAATCAAGCTTCGGGGGACACGGGTTTATCAGCGCAGTGCTGAGTGTGGCGACTGCGCCGTGATTCAGATGTGTCACGACACTCCAGCAGCCTGAGCTGTCCTTGTCCACAGTGAGGAAGGACATCTGACCCCTGACCTGGCCCGAGGGAGCCTCCCTCCGCCAGGCCAGCGCTGAAGGGGCTCTGCCCACAGGGGCCTCTCTGACCCTCCGCTCCCTGTGCTCCCCTGGCGGGTCAGGTGCCCTCCTGGAAGGCACATCCCTTCTTCAGAGAAGGCAACAGCTTTCGGTAGATCCCACTAAAACTGGGCAGGCTTGCTCCGGCGCACTCTCTCTCTCTTAAAGGCCTCTGTTCTGGCCCATTAAATGCTGATTCAGAGACATCTCAGGGAGCAAGGCTGCTTTCAGAACATGGGGCCCATGCACTTCCACTTCTTATTTAAATGATACAATGAGTGGTCAGAGGTGAGCTGTGGGAAAGCTTTGCACGGGCTTCCCGAGTTGGGATTCTGCCAGTGCTCTTGTCTCTGCCAGCTAAGCCATGAATGAATAGAGCCTCAGGTCCTCTCCTCTGAGAGCTCCCACGGTGTGCGTACCAGGAAGGGACAGATTGCAGACGGGACAGTTCTGAGACGGTTCTGGCTGGGCAGGAAGTTTCGATCGCTCTGTGATTTCCTGGGAAGGCTGGCTGGGCAGGAGGCTTGTGGCTGCGCCAGCACCCATGGCGGGGGTGGGGGGTGGATAACAGAGGTCCCGTAAGGTCGGCTCCCCAGGGGCAAGATGAAAAATGCTACACTATACAGGGTTGGCCTTTTAAAATGACGTCCCCTGCTCCTTAATATGGAGGAGCATTAGAAACGTGGCCCAGAATCCCTCCGCCCAGGAAGCCTCTGTGGACAGACTCTTACTTTTCATGGTGTCCATGATGTGGCGCTGTTGGAATTCGGTCAGTCTGGACTCCTTCATCATCACTGCAAGATAAAGCACTCCAATGAGGCCGCCCCTGCTGCCAGCGGAAGCCTGCGTCTCACCCCACTGCAGCTTAAAATCATGTCGCCTCCGACCCCCGCTCTGCACCCGAGTACCCCCTCATCCTCCCCTGCTTCATTATTTGCCTATAGCACTCACCACTGAGTTATATGGGTTTTACTCATGTATTACTTGTTACCCTTCTACTAAAACAGTAGCTCCATGAGAGAAAACCATTTTTGCTGTTTTCTTTTTCTTTTTTTTTTTAAGATTTTATTTATTTTTTTTTTTTAGGGAGGGAAGGGAGAGAGAGAGAGAGGGAGAAACATCAACGTGCGGTTGCTGGGGGTCATGGCCTGCAACCCAAAAATGTACCCTGGCTGGGAATCGAACCTGGGACACTTTGGTTCCCAGCCCGTGCTCAATCCACTGAGCTATGCCAGCCAGGTCTTTCTTTTTCTTTTATGCTGTATCCTCAGCACCTAGCACAAGGTCTAAAGCACATAGTGGGCTTTTTAATTTTTTTTCATTGAGCGAATGAATGAAAGAACAGGTATTTATTAAGCGTTTGTCAGACACTGGAGCTACGATCGGGATCCAAAGCAGGAACAGTCCTGCCCGCCCTGGTGGAATTCACAGGCCAGGAGGCTGGGTACGTCCTGACCCAGTGGAACACACCAGACAGCTGACTGCAGATGACACTCTGTCCGGTGAAGAGCAAGGTAACATTTGGTAGTGAGAAGGTAAATAACAGTTGGTCCCACAGTGGTGGTGGTGGGTGGGGAGGAGATAGGCTTCCCTCGAGGGAATGAATGCAAAGTGTGATCTAAGGATGCACAGGAGTTTTCTACTCTAAAATGCTTAGTTCTTTGATTTTTTGGCCACTTGTAGTTGTAGGACCCGAACCTTCCTGAACCCAAGGTTTCTCATCTGTAAAATGAAAATACAGTGGCTAAGCCACAGGTCACGTGGGGGAGACCTGAGTTTCAGGAGTAACTGTTACCACCGCGCTTCCCCTGTCCTGGAAGCGCACTGACCTCTGAGGAGCTCGCAGGTCTCAGGGGTGTAAGTGGCCTGCTTGGGGCAGCGCCGGAACCCCTTTCCTTTGGCCACTGCCTCCACCTTCTCCGGGGAAGCCATGGGAAGGCCCTGCGGAGGGAAAGAACGCAATGACACATCCCGTCGCCCAGGTCCAAGCTCTAATCCCACACCAGGCCCCTAACACCCCCAAAGTCTGGGAGCGACGCCGCCCGTCACTATTGCGACAGTGCCCGATCCTTGCACCCCGAACAGATGCACAGGCAGATACACTCACGAACGGGGACCTCATCTTGACCTGGTGCCTGTGGCAGGGAAAGCCCTAGGAAGGGGACCTGCAGATAGCCGCGGTCACGGCAGTGCCCGTTGGCTGTTACGCTCAAATTGAAACCTCACCCTAAAGTGAGGCCCCGGCTGGGTGGGTCGCCCCACAGACAGCGGCGGCTGGTCTCCGTAGACCGTAACCGAGATTCTGCCGCGGCATCGCGCTGAGGCTGGTAACTAGACGCTCTGGCTACCATGGTAACGAGCGCTAGCTTCTCGGCGCATGCGCACACTTACCGCGCTGGCCTGCCCCCTGGAAGTGATTGCCTCGGGGTCACGGCGCAGGCGTGGAGTGCGCGAGTCGTTGCGCTTGGCGGAGGCTGTGCGTCGGCCTCCGCGCGGGTCCGGGGCGCGGACCCGGGTCGCTGCGGCGCGGGCGTCATGTCAGACAACGAGGACAAGTGAGTGCGGACGAAGTGGCCTTTGCGGATCCTCGGGAGAGGCGGGTGAAGCAGGAGCCTGGGTCGAAGGAGGCTGAGGACCCAGGCATCTAAGGGACTGGGGCTACTGACGGGGAGCAGGGAAGGGTGGGGGGCCAGAAGCGTAGCCAGGGCGCGGGCACCGCAGGGCTCAGGCTGGAGGGTACAGAGAGGATCAGTGGACAAGGCGTCTCCCAGCAAACGTCCCCTGAGCTGAGCGCTGCGTCTTGTTTTGGGAATATTGAGGTGTGTTAGGCATAGTCCCACGTGCTCCCTTTCCGGAAGACGGGCAGGCCCATACACAGGTTAAGACGGCATCGGGTGAGATTAGGCAGTAGAAGCGCGTAGTACAGCAGGTCCCCGAGTAACGTCAGTTTGTACCAGCGTTGATGAGATGCTGTGGGAACTTAACTCCGGTTTATATCAGTCTGTGGTGAAATGGGTTTCATTAGGCCCTGTGTTGCTTCAAGTCGCAGAACCTATCTACAGTGTTAAGTGAGGACTTACTGGGTAGAAGTTCTCCTGCAGAGGGTCCAGTGAGACTCGGAGGGGAGAACCGTCTGGAAGGGTGGCGGTCATCTGGGGAGAGAAAGTAGTGGCTTGCCCTAGGGAGATAGTCATAGAGGGAGTGAGAAGTGGCTTTGAATTCTGGATTTATTGTGAAGCTAGGGCCAAAATGATTTTCAAGTGGGGGCCCAAGGAGAGAGGTCTGGTCTGAAGGTAAAAATAGGGGCGTGGTCAGCCTGTCGGTCAAAACTAAGAAGCAGGTGAGGTCATCAGGGGAGTCTCGGTGAGAAGAGATGGCGGGGTGTGGGGGCATCCCAACAGGAGTGCTTTGCAAAGCCGGGAGGGGCAGCCAGGGAGGGGGGAAAGGCCAGGAGAGGGAGGTGCCCTTGTAGTCCAGTGAGGAGAGTGTGTGGAGGAGAGAGAGTGGTCTGTTTTGCTAGCACGTAGGTCAAGCTAAATGAGAACAAGAATAGTCCATTGGGTTTGTTTGTTTATTTATTTATTTATTAAAAATTTCTTTGTAAATTCTTTTAAAGATATTACTTATTTTTAGAGAGGGAAGGGAGAGAGAGAGAGAGGGAGAGAAACATCAATGTGCAGTTACTGGGGGTCATGGCCGGCAACCCAGGCATGTGCCCCGACTGGGAATCAATCCTGCGATACCTGGTTCGCAGCCTGCGCTCAATCCACTGAGCTACACCAGCCAGGGCGGGTTTATTTATTTTTAAGACTTTATTTACTTTTACAGAGAGGGGAAGGGAAGGAGAAAGAGTGGGAGAGAAACACTGATCCGCTCCCTCCCGCACACCCCCAACTGGGCACCTGGCCCACAGCCCAGAACTGGCAACCCCTCAGTTTGCAAGCCCGTGCTCAATCCACTGAGCCACACCAACCAGGGAGATTGAATTATTTTTAAGTTAAATTTATTGGGGTGACTTTGGTTAATAGGATCATATGTTTCAGGTGTCCATTTTTATGATGCAGCGATCTGTGTATCACACTGTGTGCCCACCCCAAGTCACACCATCTTCCGTCACCGTGTACTAGGTCCTCCCCCGCCCCCACGCCATGGAGAAACGTTCACAAACTCGAAAGAAGGATTGCTTTTGATGAAGCAGAGTTGTGGCAGAATGGGAAGAGAAGAGTGAGAAACTGACATGAATTCCATGAATTTTGCTCCCAAGGGGAGCATGGAAATTGGGGCTCTGTGGAATGGAGAAGTTTTGTTTTTCAAGATTGGGCAGTAATACCCACTTATGTGCTGCTGGCAGTGGTCCTGTAGAGAGAGGAAAGGAATAGTGATGACGACGGAGTCCCAGCACCCTTGGGGGCTGAGGGGTCCATTGGAAGGAGTGGAATGAAGCACAAGTTCAATTCACTCATTAAGTGGATACTTACTGAGTGCATCCTGTGTACCGATGAGACCCCCCCCTCTCCCTCTTTGGTTCCAGTAAGTGATGCCCTAACTACTGGCCTCTTCTTGCGCAGCTTTGATGGTGACGACTTTGATGACGTGGAAGAGGATGAAGGACTAGACGACTTGGAGAATGCTGAGGAGGTCAGTATTTAGCCTTGGGCTCCTCCCTCTGCAGCCCAGGCTGCCAGATGACCTGGCCGATGACAGTTCCCTGAGCACATCTGCCTCCTGTTCTGTGGTCAGAGCCCCCGCCACGAGCACCCCATGAGACTGAGCAGGGTTCAGTCGTGGGGCGTGGAGACACCCTGCAGGGTGGGCTTGTGGGCTTTTGTCCACCTGGATCCACCAGCCCACGGCTTCTGGGACAGTGGGCTCACCGGTGGGTGAAATGTCACCCTCATTCATTCAACAGATGTGTTGAATGTTTATTGTGTGCACGGCGCTCTGCAGGGTGGGGCTGCATAGGACCGAGGCGGGGGGTGACCTGGGTAGATCTGGAGGTAAGGGCCCAGATCAGGCGGATTTCATAGCCTAAGTGCAGTGGGAAGCCACGAGTTTTGAGCTTGGTAGTGGCATGATCCAGTTTGCATTTTATTTTATTTTTTACAAAAGATTTTTATTTTAATTTATTTTTAGAGAGGGGGGAAGGGAAGGAGAAAGAGAGGGAGAGAAACACCAACGTGTATGAGAGAGACATCGATTTGATTGCCTCTTGCATGTCCCCAACTGGGGGCCTGGCCCACAACCCAGGCATGCGCCCTGATGGGGCCTTGTACCAGCGACCTTTCAGTTCACAGGCTGGCGCTCAGTCCACGGAGCCACAGCAGCCGGGGCCTAGCCTGTATTTTAGAAATAGCATTCTGGCCTCAGAGTGGAAGGTGAATTGGGGAGGGGCAAGAGTGGAGGAGAGAGACCCGTGAGGGGACTCCCCTAGACCCGCAGGTGAGAGACCTGCCGCTTGGACCTGGGCACTGCCGGTGTCAGTGACAGTGACGAGCAAGCATTTTGGTGGGTGGGACATGGGGAGGGGAACTCGGGAGATGGCAAGGATGACTCTGGGATTTCTGGCTTGAGTCACTGCGTGGATGGGTTCCTGGCTCCATGAATAAAATAGGGCTTCCTGTCTTGTGTGACTGGTGGTGGAAGAAGTGCTTTGTGTCTCCTGCAGAGAGCGGTCGCTTGGTGTTTTAGGCAGGGAAGCTGAAGCCCCCCTCTCTGAACTTTCTGCACAGCTCTCTCCGGCACCCGTACGCTGCGTCAGAAACCTCTTCTCCATCCTGCAGCTCCCCTGCCCGTCCCCCCACCCCGTCAGTTCTGCCTCTGACTTGTGGTGCAGCCCCGCCTCCTTTCCACACACCTCGTGCTCAGCCTGGTTCAGATCGCTCCTGCTTTTTGCCGGCGCCGCTGCGGAAATCGTGTTCCTGGATTTCCTGCCGTCGGGCTCTCCGATTGCCTTTCTGCTGCCGGAGTCCTCTCTCTTGCCTGCCGGCACAATCCGTTACTACCGGTCCTCCTAAAAACGGTCTCCTGGCTTCTGCCCTTCCCCCTGCAGAGTATCCGGAGTAGCCACTGTCCATGTTGAGTCAAATCGTGTCTCTCTCCTGCTCAGAATCCTCACCCCGAGGTGTGTACCTTTGCTCTGTTTAGGCTCCACAATTAGTTAGCAAACCCGGTACATGGTCTCCCTCCTCTCTCCCTTGGATGTGCGGTTCAGCCTGCCTGGAATGCCCTTCCCTTCCTCCTTGGCTTGGGAACTGCTCATTCTTCTAGACGAGCTCGAGTCTCGTCTCCGGACTGTCTTCCCAACCCCTGCATGACTCAGGGGCCCCTCTCCCCCTCAGTGCCTGTGTTGCACACTCGCATGTCTTCAAAGCGCCGGCGTGGTGTTCACTCTGGTCTCCTCCCAGATGTGCGTTCTCTGAGAGCAGGGACCCTCCGCTGTTCTGCCGTCTGGCGTGCGACCAACGCTTAACGAGTGCCCGTTGAATGTATGAGTATGTGTATATATGGGAACATCCAGCGTGTGGCTGCCTTCACTCTGACCCTGCAGCCCCTTGACCCTTGGACTCAGTTGTCCTGTCTGAAGGTGGACGCTTGTTCTCGCTTCCTGCTGAGGGTGATCTGTCATCTCTGCCCAAGGCCTTCTTCACACAGGGCCGGCGCCCCTGGCCACCCCACCTCTCGGCCTCTGCTTCTCTCCTGGACGGGGCAGCTGGCCCTGGAGTCCCGGTCACGATGCTTTTCTTTTACTGGGTCTGAGACTTGGGCCAAGTCAGCTAACTCCCCGGGCCTCTAAAGTGGCACCACAGTCCCTGCCTCGTAAGGTCACACGAGGGCTAAGTAAGGTGCCCGTAGGGCAGCTGCGAGGTCGCTGGCACGTAATAAGCAGTGGCGGAGGGGGTGGTGGTGATGGTCACTGCCCCCGCCCCTCCCCCTCCCAACAGCACACCCTGAGCTTTTCCCTATTTTTCTGCCTTGGCGTCCAGGAGGGCCAGGAGAACGTGGAGATCCTCCCCTCCGGAGAGCGACCGCAGGCCAACCAGAAGCGAATCACCACCCCATACATGACCAAGTACGAGCGAGCCCGCGTGCTGGGCACCCGCGCCCTCCAGATCGCGTGAGTGTGCCCCTCCCTGTCCCTTCCACCCGCCCGGCCACAGCACGCCTCCGGGTGAGCGGTGTGGCCCAGCACCGCTTTCACAGGCCGAGTGGGGGGGGAGCTCTTTCCGTGTGCCAGGCTGTGTGCTGGACCTTTGCCCTCAGGGAGTCTGCGATCCAACAGGGGAAATAGGACTTGACCATCTAAGAAGTCAAATAACAGTATAGCAGACAAGTAACAACAAAATACAGAAATCGGTGATTGCCTCTCAGGGTAGTAAAGGAAAAAAAACTGGATTTAGACAGCCCTAGGCCGTTGTGGGTCAGTTCATTTGGGGGGCTGTGTCAGCCCACATAGGGCTGGTGGTTCTTTTTTTTTTTTCTTCTTTTTCTTTTTATTTTAAAGATTTTATTTATTTATTTTTAGAGAGGGAAGGGGGGGAGAAAGAGAGAGAAACATCAATGTGTGGTTGCTGGGGGCCGTGGCCTGCAACCCAGGCATGTGCCCTGACTGGGAATCGAACCTGGGATGCTTTGGTTTGCAGCCCGAGCTCAATCCACTGAGCTATGCCAGCCAGGGTGGGCTGGTGGTTTTTGATGGGAGGTCCACTGTGGCCAGCTCAGAGGACGGGAGACCTCTCCACATAGAGGCCGTACTAGAGACGTGAAAACAGAACAGTGGTGGACTTCTGGGGACTTGAAATTGGCAACCTTTCTTTCTCTTCCACATTTGGACCCAGTTAAAGAATCACAAGGTCCAGGAGATAGCCAGTGGGTAGGCAGAGATGGGACTTGCTGGGGAGTGCGCGCTCAGGCGTGCAGGCATCCGGAGGCTGCGTCTGCCAGGGCAGGCCTGCCTTCCAGGGTCAGGGACCTTGTGACGGCACCCTGTCTGCAGGCGGGTGGCTTTGAGAAAGCGGGGACTCTCAAAACAGGCCACAGATGCCGGCTTTCCCCCAGGTTCCCGTGTCAGGCAAGTTACTCCTTCGTGCTGGGGAGGAGCGAGTGGGGAGACAGGGAGGGCAGGTGTGATCCTGTCTCTGTCACGGGAGGTCTCCCAGGGCAACAGGGGGCCGAGGGCAGGAGCTCTGCTCAGAGTTCTCATAAGCTGGTGTGGGCAGCGGTGGTGATCTGGAAGGAGGGTCACTTCGGGTGGGGCGTGGTGGGCAATGGACTGAAAGGAATGGACTGGTGCTGACGCCAGGTCCGTGCGCCCCCCTCCCTCGCTGTCAGTTGACGTTGGACCTGATCGCCAGTCCTGTGGGTGGAGAGGACCGCGTGTCCTCCTCGGTGACAGGTCCCACAGTCAGGCAGCACCGCTCGTTCTACAGCAGAGGACCTCTCGCCAGCCTGGTGGCCGTCCCTGCTGGTCTGGGAGAAATCAGAGCCGTGCTTCGAGGGACAGTTTTGGTGTCCCTGGGGCCCAGGTCCTCCGGCCTGCACCATAGATTCTGGGAGCTACGAGCTCCGTACGGCCTTTTACGTTTAACGTAAGTGGAAGTTCAGCTGTTGGGTTTCATTGGCCACGTTCTACGTGCTCAGTGGGCACCCGTGGCTGGGGCTTCCGTGACGGGCAGTGCAGGTAGAGGACGTTCTCATCATTGCAAAGTGTTATGTTGGTGTGCCAGTGCTCCTCTATGCTGAAAGTGACTCGGCAAAGAGAGTAATTCTTTTTTTTTTTTTAAAGATATTCTATATTATTAGCACTCTTTTTTTTTTAAGATTTTATTTATTTATTTTTAGAGAGGGAAGGGAGGGAGATAGAAAGAGAGAGAAACATCAATGTGCGGTTGCTGGGGGTTATGGCCTGCAACCCAGGCACGTGCCCTGGCTGGGAATCGAACCTGGGACACTTTGGTTCCCAGCCCGCGCTCAATCCACTGAGCTACGCCAGCCAGGGCGTGAGAGTAATCCTTAAACTCTTTTTCAAACAAGTCTACCGGTTGTATGCAAGGTAGAGTCTCCCACCACGGAGTAGGCGCTGCGCTGGCTCCTGTTGGGGACACAAAGATGATGAGACGCAGCCCCCTGACCTCCAGTGCGTACCTCCTCGCAGGGAGCTGGACCCCTTTACGAAATGTCCCGACCCCAAGGCAGGCAGCTGCAGTGCCATTCGAGGGGTGCAGAAAGGGGAGAAGGGAGTAATTGCAGGGGTGACAGGAAAGCCTGTGAAGAGGTTAGAGTGCAGGTGGTCGGGGGGAGGGAGGTGGTTTTAACGGTACCCAGGGGCCACCAACATCATCAGGACAGGTCTGAAGGAGGCGGGCAAGTGGCCTGTGGTGGGAGTGGCACGTGGCTTGGGGTACAAGACTGGAGAAGATGTCACTGGTGCTTTGAGTGACAGTTTTGGAAGATGGGTGTGCACTTGGTGGGCACCGTGCAACACTTGAGTGTGCAGGCAGGCCTTCAGAACACGACCGGGTCCCGGCAGCCTGCTTTTCCCTGGGAACCAGGCACGGCCCCACCTCGCTGGGTCCGCAGTGGCCCTTCCGACGAAGGAGTAGCACGCCGCTGTCTGGCAGTCCTTGCCCGCGGTGAGCAGCAGGCAGCCAGGGCTTTCCCTGTCCCTTGCCTATCCCTAGCAGCAGGCATGCAGCCTGCGTCTAGGTGCCAAGTAAACGCGTCCTGGGTGCTCTTTGGATGGAGTCTCACTCTTTTCACTAGCACCACCTAGTGGCTGATGTGCGCCACAGTCGCCTCCTAAGGATCCGGCCAGGTCTCTCTTGTGGAGGCTCTGGGGCCGGCAGACCTGAAGGGTGCTCTCACACTGGGCACTTTGCGCACACACAGTAGGGCTGGCCGGATGAGTGGATGCTCTTGATTCTTCCTGTCTTGAATGAAAGAAGGCTGGCATTTTGCCACATCCTTTAAACTTTTAATACTTATTGAGAGAGGATACGGGGAAAGTTAAGCGCTTGCTCTCTGCCCTGGAGAACTTTTTAGGCTTTGGGGAGTAATACTGAGACTTGTCCTGAAAAAATCCAGCCACTGTTAATATAACGAGAATGGTTTGCACGACATCGATGTCACCTGGCAGCCCAGGCGAGTGGGCTGGAATGCACATGTGTGAACAGTGACGACTTCACTGTACTAGTCAGCGAGGGTGGTAGACACCGTTGACTGAGCATGGGTACTATGTGGCCGTCACATTCAAAATGACTGGGCAAGCAGAGCAATGAGTCTGCGTCAGATTTTGCGTTGGGCTTGAGCACTCCTCCGTGGAAACTGCTCAGGTGGCTCCAAGGGCCGCAGCTGTGGGCGAGTGGGGACTGGCAGCTTCACCACGACAGCGTTCTCACTCATGCATCAGGCCTCGTGCAGAGTTTTTTGGCGAAACACCAAGTCAGCCAGGTGACTCGGTCCCCCTACAGCCCAGATTTGGCGCCCTGTGACTTCTGGCTTTTCCTAAAACTAAAATCACCTTTGAGAGAGAAGAGATTTCAGACCGTCAGTGAGATTCAGGGAAAGACGATGAGGCAGCTGGTGGTGACTGGGAGAACTGTGTGAGGTCCCTCGGTGCCTGTTTTGACGGGGACTGAGGGGTCATTGTCCTGTGTGCAACGTTCCTTGTATCTTGTGTCTTCTCCAGTAAACGTCTCTGTTTTCCATATTGCATGGCTGGATACCTCCTGGACAGACCAGGAGGTATCAAAGTATTTGGTAATAAAACTAGCGACTGACTTGGCGCAAACGGTGGCCCTCAGACCGGCTGATTGCCAGGGGGTTTTGCAGACGCAGGTTCTCGGGCCCCTCCACTGGACAGTCTACTCTGAGGGTCTGGGAAGAGGACCTGCCTGGGATCTCGGGTTTTAGCGTTTGCTCCTAGTAATCTCCACCATCAGGTTTGGGACCCTTGAGTACAAACCTGAGCTGGAACCATCAAGGGCAGCTTCCTAGAGGAGGTGGGCCGGGAACTGGCCCCCCCCCCCCCCCCCCCCCCGTTTGTGTTCAGAGCCTCCAGGATGTGCTGGGGCACGCCCTGGGCCACCGGGCGCCCGTCATGGTCTAATGCGGACGACTCCGAACACGCAGTGTTAGAGCTCAGGAGGCGGGGCCGAGGGAGCACGTGCGAGTGAGCCGGCACCGAGGGTGCAGGGTGTGGCACACGGTCCCCAGGGCGGAGACATCCGCGTCTCCCGCGGGCCTGCAGGGGAGGAAGAGCTCGAATGAGGACTCAGAAGGGTAACCACAGCGTCTGTCCAGGACGCCTCAGGAGTCTGGTGTGGGGGGAACTCAGGCAAGCGGCATGAGGAGGTGCTGGGGAGGTGAGCAGGGGCCGGGCTGGGTTCTGCCTTCTGGCCGTGGGCGTCGTGGAAGGGAGGTCAGCAGGAGCGCACCCGATGAAGCCGCGTGGAGACTGGAAGCTGGGACTGCCGAGGGCGCAGTGCCTGGATAGGAAAGGAAGCCGGGCCGGGCCCTGAGGCCAGTCACGGGGGCCGGGTGGAGGCTCCCCCCGGAGGCAGCCCTTGCGCGAGGCGGTGTCTTTGTGCTGGAGTGAGCCTGCCGAGGCCCTGGGGGGGCCCCTGGGAGGGGAGCTGACTTGATGAATGTCGGGTGGCCTTGTGGTTAAAACTTCGTCTTGTCCCGTTCCCAGTGCTGTGTTTTTTTTGTTTGTTTGTTTGTTTAAGATTTTATTTTTTTTATTTTTAGAAGGGGAAGGGGGAGAGAGAGAGAGGGAGAGAAAGAGAGAAAGAGAAACATCAATGTGCGGTTGCTGGGGGCCTTGGCCTGCAACCCAGGCATGTGCCCTGACTGGGAATCAAACCTGCGATACTTTGGTTCGCAGCCCACGCTCAATCCACTGCGCTACGCCAGCCAGGCCAGTGCTGTTTTTAGGTGTGCGTATCCTTGGTTTATAAATGGGAGGTGTTACAGCACAGTAGGTCGGAGCCTGCAGGGTTCAAATCTTGGCTCTGCCACTTACTGCTGTGTTACCTAGGGCAAGTTACTGACCTCTCTGTGCCTCCGTTCCCTCACGAGTAAGACAGAAGTAACCCTAGTACTCACCTCGGATGAAATAATCCGTGGAAGAACCATGTTAAGAGACTGACATGTGGTGCTTAGTGCGGCTTTGCCTGTCAGCCGGCGAGGAGCGTCCCAGCCGCACTGCAGGCGAAGGCGGGGCCTTCTGTCCTCCTTGTCAAACAAGGGTACTGAGATTCGGAGACAGATTCCGTGTCTTTGGAGGCAAACTTTAAATCTGGTCTACTGGCTCCCACTCACGGGCCCTCACTGTGCCCCTGAGCCACTGCCCCCCCCCTCCATGGCACACCTGCCTGCCTTTCTAGGTGAGGAGAGGGGGGTGCCCGTCCTGTTTGTGAAATAGGCCCCGGCCCCACCCCCGACTCCCTGCCGGGCCTTTCTGGCTGTGCCTGCAGCCTCCCCAACGCCTGTCCCTGCTCCCACAGGATGTGCGCCCCGGTGATGGTGGAGCTGGAGGGGGAGACGGACCCCTTGCTCATCGCCATGAAAGAGCTCAAGTAAGTCGCCAGATCGTGCTCTGGGTTCTCTGTTGCCCACCCTGACCCCCACTTCGCTGGCTGGGGGAGCTGTGCTTGCTCCTGTGGGCCCTCAGCTTGTTCTGCAGTCAGCCCAGCAGGAGAGCGGAGGGAGGGCCGGCGGAGGGGAGGGCACTGAGGAGACGTGGGCCACTCCTGGTTGTCAGAACCTGCTGTCTGCCCTGTGCTCCTCCTCCCCGGCCCTTCAGCCACGGGGGGGTGGGGGAGGTGGGGGGGGCAGAGCTCTCCCAGACCTGCTGTCCCCACCGCCCCCTCCCTCAGGGATGCGGGCACTTCCTGTTTTTACTGTGATTCCTTCCCTACAAAGTACGCTCAGCCCGGCAGGATGCTCCTGAGACTTCTCCTGTGCCCCCTGCACCTCCTGCCGCAGCGCGGGCGTCTCCAGCCCTCACATGCCTGTGCCTTCTCCCCTGCCCAGGGCCCGGAAGATCCCCATCATCATCCGGCGCTACCTGCCCGATGGCAGCTACGAAGACTGGGGGGTGGACGAGCTCATCATCACCGACTGAGTCGGCCTCACCTTCCCGGCTGTGCCTCGTCCCCCGCCCCTGTCCCTCACACTCTTTGTACGTGTAAATAATAAACTGTTCGACCTTTCCACCCTGTGCCTCCGGCTGTCTGCGGTGCCCACCCGCTTCTGCCCCGCTGTGTGCAGGCTGCACCCGTCCCGGTGGCCCCGGGACTGTCAGCTCTGCAAGAGGCACAAGGGCCCTTGCCCCTGTGGGTACCCCGAGTCCCTCCCTCCATCTCCCCGCTCCAAAGGCTGCTGCGGGGAGACACCTCAGCTGCCTTCCCAGCACACAGACCAGCCTTTGTGCCCAGGGAGCTGGTTTCCATGGAAACCCCCAATTTCCTTTCCAGTGGGGACTGGCTGCAGGGGCTTCTCCCTTCTCAGGAGTATCACAGAGCAGGTCCCATCAAGCCGCCCATTGTTTCCTGAGGACCTGCCTCGAGCCCCTTATCATGGGCTCGGATCCCCTTTCAGGAGCAGCGGCCCAGCAGGAAGCTGGGGACCCGGGGATCTCCGCCCTCCCCAGCAGCGCCCTGCTGGGTGCGTCAGCTGGAGCAGGGACCCGGCACCTGCCCGCCCGCTCCGCCCTGTCCCCACTCCTCAGGCCACTGCCGCACACTGCTCTCCAGGGCCCGCCTCTGGTCTGCCCCACCCGCACCCTCTCTTCCCTGGCCTCTGGATGGACATGTCCTTCCCCTTCTGTGTGGGCTCTGTGACCTTCTGAGGCCTTGACTGGGGTGGGCGCCGGGGTCACAGTGGGCAGGGACGCAGGGCTCCTGGGTCTGAGGCGTGGCCATGAATCAGGAGTGGGGCCCTCATCCCTGTCCTAGGTTCCGATGGGCCCGGCCCCCTTCACCCCGCTTGCCCAGCCTGTGCTGAGACCTCCTTCTGGGGAGGGTGGGGCTGCGGGGGCAGGGTTTGTATGGACCCCGGCAGAGACAGGAGGGGAACTTGGCTGCCCGAATACTCCAGCCTTACCTCCCCCTTGCTGCCCGCTGCCCTCGCAGGGAGGAGAGGAGCCAGGCTAGCCTGACCTCTGCAAGGGGCCAGGCCCCCCGGGTGGGTGTGCACTGGACAGGCTGGGGGTCCTGAGCAGCCCCGGGAGGGGTATTTGCTACCTTGGAGAAGGGTTAACTCGGGGAGCAGTGGACTTTGCACCCCCCGCCCCCCTCCCCCAGGCCCGAGGAATCCTTTAATCAAGTTGGGTGCTGAAATTTCAGCTCTGAAATGCCGCCTTTGTGCTGGCGTCCAGGCGGCCGCCCCAGGGTGCGGGGGTCACTTTCTCGGCCCCGTTTCTCTAAATGGTCTCTTTGTTCCCGCTGGGCCGCTCAGTATCAGATGTGATTAAGGGAGATGAGGTTTGGGGGGGAGGGGCACTGGGGCCGGGGGTGGGGGTTAACCCTTAGGGGATAGGGGATGGGGAGATGGACAAGGGGGTGTTCTTCCTCCCGCCGCCTCCTGTCCATCCTGCTCCTCCTTTAGGGAGGCCGTCCCTTGCTACTCAGCTGGCCGGGCCTGAGCGTAGTCCGCAGCCCTCCCCAGGAGCACCTGCCCAGGAGCCAGGTCTTCCTGCTTCTCCAGGGTCCCTTGTCCTCTGTGGGGCCATCTCCCCTCTTCCCGTGTCCCCGGCGACTGACTCCCAGTCAGTCTGTGACGCGCAGAGGCCCCAGAGAGTAGGGGCGGGGAACAGACTGGAGACGGGCGGGTACCCTGGTTTTCGGTAGAGGTGAAGGGGCGGGTTGTGAGAGTCCTGAGCACACGAGGGTCGTGCTGACGGACCCGCAGCACAGTTCTAGGACGGGCCACTGCACGTGGGACAGCACCTCGGTACAGAGGAGACATCCAGGGGCCAGCACCGGGGTTCTGAGAACGCTGCCAGCTGCACCCACTGTAGTTTTTTCCTACGGTGGCTGGTCTGGCAGGTCAGGACACAGCACATCTCGGCGGTGGTACGGCGTCGGGCGGGCTCTATGCTATGGTGGGGGGTACATTTCACGGGGTACAGTTAGACTTAGAACTGCTCGCCGGTCTTCCCTTAAGAGTGCAGGGAGCAGAGCTGGGGGCGTGGATTTAGTGGCGCACGCAGGGCCTGCCTCTCTGCGTTTCCGCCTTCTGTACTGGCGACTTGCAGGGGGACAGTCAGCTCTGCAGGCACGGGAGCTCAGTAGGAGCGCTAATAAGCTGTATTCGGGGTTCCAAAAGGTGTAATGTAGGTGGGAAATGGGCAATTCCAGCAAGATGAAATCTGTTAGACATCGGTATAAGATCCTGCGTTCGCCCTGCCTGGCGTAGCTCAGTGGATTGAGCTCGGGCTGTGAACCAAAGCATCGCAGGTTCGATTCCCAGTCAGGGTACATGCCTGGGTTGCAGGCCACAGCCCCCAGCAACCACACATTGATGTTTCTCTTTCTCCCTCCCTCCCCTCTCTAAAAAAAAAATCTTTTTTAAAAAATCCTGCGTTCATCTACAACACAACAAGACCCCAGAAACCACGTGCCTCAGGGGACCTGACTGGGCAGCAGGCAGCGTCCACCCGTCCAAGCGAGCGGGTCTGTGGCCGCCGCCGCCGAGTTCCGTGGAGCCCGAGGTCTGGGGGTGGTCTGGGTTTGGTGGAGCTCCCGTGACGGCCGCCCCAGAGGGCTGGGCTAGGCCTTGGCGCTGCCCTCCGCCCCTGCCCAGATCCTGGCCGGGAGGGGAGAGCGGGCAGGGGAGCTGAGGCCGCTGGTCCGGAGCAGTGGGAAGAGCAGTGCTGCAGTGACGGTGGAGGTCGGCCCGCTGAGCGGAAGGGTGGAGCTGGGGCACCTGCACCCCCGAGCAAGACCCCCACAAAGCGTCACCTCCCTGCCTGGAAAGTGGGGCTGGAGATCCCATCCACTCCCCCACGGGCTGGAGCGACAGGAAGTGTTCGGCCCAGGAGCACTCAGTGTGTCGCAGTCACTCCTGTCAGCACTGTCAGCGGGGTGTAAGGAAGCCTCCCAGCCACCTGACCCCCCCAGTGGGGCCCCACAGAGAAGACAGTCACCCCGTTCCTCGGGCGGAGCGGCTCCTGGCCCCCAGCGCATTCAGCTGAGGAAGGAGCTCTTAGGGAGCCGGCACTGAAGGGTTAGGCTGCACACCTGCTACCCTGGGCTTACCCTCAGACCCGGGCAACTGCTGGGACCATCGGCAAACCCTGGAATGGCCTGGCATGCGTGTGCCTGCACATTGCGGGGGGTGGAAAGTGGAGGGGTGCAGAGAGAAAAGGCCCGGCTCCAGCTGGCCAGACTGCAAGAGGTCAGGCCTGAGCGGCCTGTCGTTCCAATACCTGTCTTGAATTCTTCGCAAGCCCCCTCTCTGCTGGGCCAGCAGACAGGCTGCTTGGCAGGCGCCCTGGCTGAGTTCCAGCCCGAGGCAGGGAGTGGCCCACCTGCAGTGTGGGCACAGCTGGGCCAGGGGGCAGCTCCCATCCGAGGCCTCGGCCCCTGAGCACAGATGGACACCGCTGCGTTGCCTCCACCGTCCCAGGGTGGAGAGGAGACCCCTGGGTCAGCTCTCCTTTGCAGTCCGCCCCTAGCCACTTCCAGAGACTGTCTGGGGAAGCACAGGCACAGGGATGAGAGACTAAGAGACAGGCTAGTTCAGGCCCACCAGGCAGGTAACTGGAACCTTTAATTTTATTACGTGGAATGCTTAATGCAGAGTTAATAGGGGCTGGAGAACCTAGGGGAGGGGTGAGGGCAGAGGGCGCTACTGAGATAAATAAGAGGGGGCAGTAATGAGTTACATGTGGACTGTGGGGGCTGCAGAACGGGGAGATGGGGGCAGACAGAGCTACATACTTTACTCGGATACCACTGGGGAGCAGAGGGCGGACGGCCGGGGCGGAATGCACACGGCAGGAGTTCAGTGTCTTCAGCCTGCTGCCAGCCACCCGTGTGCTGGGCCCTGCCCGGCCTCCTGGAGCCGAGGGCACGGGCCTGGGCGGCTCAGCGCTCTGGGGAGCCCACGGAGTCTGGGGCTGGGAGCAGGGGCCACAGAGCCTGGCGAGGGACAAGGGGGCTGGCGGGGGGGCCGGGAGGGAGGCTCTGGGAATTGTCTCCAAGTCCTTTCCTCACCTCAAGGTCTGGGAGGTCCCCGTGGAGGAGGACCCGGGGCCCCTCTTTCTCAATGAGACAAAGAATGAGGTGGTTGGCATAGAACTGGACCCGGGGGCCTCTATGCCAATTGCTTTCTGTGCTCGGGAGGTGTGGGGCACGGGGGGTGGGGGGATGTGGAGACCTTCCTCTGAGTCCCCACCCGACCCCCACACCCTCTGAGGCTGTTCAAAGCTGCCCGCAGCCCCCGAGGGCAGACGTAGCCCACTCCGGCTACTGATGCAGGCCTCAGGCTGGCCTTGACCTTAGGCAGGTGGCTCAGGTGGCTCGGGGCGTGTCAGGCCTCTTGTTCCCCATGAGAAAGAAAATGCAGGCACGGGAATGGCACGGCCTCCGATCCCCATCCGACCCTGGACGCTTCCCCGCTCCCACAGCGGGGTGAGCAGGCCCTTCTTGGGTCCTGGGATCGCGGGTCATCCTGTCCGGGGCGCCAATCACCCTCCTCCTCCTCCTCAGCCCAGCCCAGCCGAGCGGGCCTCCGGACAGGACGGGGTGGGGGTCATCGAAGGTAGTGAGCCAGGCGGAAAGCTTCCCCTCAGCTGTCAGCCTCCGCAGCCTCCTCCCCAGCCACCCCCAGGCCCGGGACGGGCGAGGAACGGGGGCGCGAGGGCTTGGGAAAGGGGCGTGCTACCCAGACCGGCTGCACGGGGGTGTGGCGGGGGCCCCCCTAAGGCCGGGACAGTGTCGTGTACACCGGCTGCTCCCAGTGCGTGGGGCTGTGGGACTGGGGCCCCGAGGGGCTGGGGTCGGAGATGGCCGTGTAGAGGGGCCGCTGCGAGGGCCCCATGTAGGAGAAGGCCGAGTAGAGGCCGGAGGCCTGGCCCGAGTGGCCGTAGTAGGGTCCCGAGGGCTGGTGGTCAGAGTAGTCGAACTGGGGGCGGGAGATGGAGGGGAAGGCGGAGCCGTAGTGGGGCAGGCTGAGGGAGGTGTAGGCGATCTGCGAGGTGGACGGCTGGTCGCCGTAGTGCGGGGGCCCCTGGGGCCCCGCCGTCTCCGTCTTCACCTGGGCTTTGGCATCCACGCCCGGGGGAGACACCGTGGGCAGGGCCACGCCTGGCGGCTTGGAGATCCAGGCGGAGTGTCCGCTGGCCACGGCCAGGGCACTGCCCAGCCCGTAGCCGGCCGCCGAGTAGCCGCCCACGTGGCCCGGGTGCCCGTTGGGCGGCAGGTACTGGTCCAACTCAGCCACGTCGAAGGTCTCCATGTTGGACATTACCTCGTGGCTGATCTCCCCGATGTCCACGTTGCCGAAGTCGATGTGCGGCTTCCCGCCCTCCCCCATGGAGCGCCCGTCCCGCTTGGGGTCCGCCTTGCCCGGCTGCAGCTCTGTCTTCGGGGTGGTCGGCGGGGTGGGCGGGCCGTGGCTCTGGCCTGGGCGGGAGGAGGGAGACAGACAGCAACGGGGAGTGAGATTGGTCGCACTCCCGGGTCCTGACGCTCCTCTCTCGGGGAAGACGCCTCCAGGAGGCTGCGGGCCGAGGCCGCGTGACCGTGCGCGTCCCACATGTCTGGGCAGCCCCGGCCGGCGGGTGTTTACGTAACGGTCGTGGGTTGGCCTCCGGTTTTTCTTGAAACCCCCCACTCTCACAGATGGGTCCTTCCTCCCCCACTCCCGCCGGACCCCCTCTATCCCCCGCTCCAGAGAGACCCGCCTCCCCGTGAGAAACCTCGCCGCTGGAAAGCTCTTCCTCACATCAGCTGAAGTCGCTTCCCTCCCTGCTCCCGCGGCCCCTTAGCTGCTGAGCCCAGGGAGCATGCGCAGAGGGGGGCAGGCGAGCTGCTGGGGTCCTGCTCCACCCCCCCGCCCCGCCCCGCAGCTCGCCTGCCCCCCTCTGCGCATGCTCGCTGGGCCTGTGGGCTGCTTCCCTTGCTGACCTCGCCCTCGCCTCTCCATTCCACTTCTGCCGGCTTCCCTGTGCCTCCCGCCCTGGCCCCTGAACGGCGGTGCCCCGTCCCACCCCCTTCCTCCTCCCAAGGCCCCACACTCCAGAAAACCCTCCCTTTGAACCGGACCCCCACCATGCTCTTGCCCCCTGCACACACCCTGCTGCCCCGGCTCCTCTAGCGGCTCCCCCCGCCCCCTGCCTGTTCAGGAGAGGCCACGGACCACCTCCACCCCGGCTTCTCCGTCCATTTTCGCATCACACACTCCGTCCCCAAACACTGCCCGGCCCAGGGGCACAGGTGCAAATAAACTGTGTCGCTGTCTTCACAAGCTGGGAGGCTTGGGGGTCCTGAGACCCACCCGTGGCCGGAGGGCCGCGCCAGCAGCGCTGTGATGGCAGGGCGTGCAGAGGGTCAGGAGGCCAGCAGAAGCCACTAGCCCTGCCCTGGGGACTTGGGAAAGGTCTCACCAAGGAGAGGTAGCCGACAGAGCTGAGCCTTGAAGGCCGAGAAAAAGCCCGTGCCCACAGTCATAGTCTGAGCTGGTGGTCCTGCACACAGCGCAGGGCCTTCTGGAGCGTGGGGCACATGTGCACGTGTGCGGGGGGTGTTTCTGAATCTCGGAGGGTGGCGTGTGTGTGTGTGTGTGTGGCCGGGGAGGGACGGCTGGGCTGGGGGCCCGTCAGAGAGAGACCAGAGCTCCTACAGGGCAGGCCTGTGCCCCGTCCAGCAGACCAGAGGAAAGGCCAGGTCCTGCGCCGGCCACGCGTCCTGGGCTTTGGGCTTCAGTTCCGTGAGCCGGGCAGGCCCCTGTCCTCTCAACCAGCTCCTCGTCGGTGAACGGAGGCCGCACCGAGTAGCTCGGCCCGGACCCCCTCCCGAGGCCTTCTCAGGCCGGGGTCCGGGTATCTGGGGAGACCTGACGAAGGAGTGCTGGGGACTCCTCCCTGGAGATGGAGCCGCGGTGGGCGGGCTTTGTGCGCACTCTCCCCTCCCCCGTACTTAATGCGCCCTGTTCCTCGCTGCGGCTCCCTCTGGGCCCCCGGTTTCTGAGTGTGTGCTCCCGGGCAGGCGGGGACAAGGGAGGGCTCGGGACGTGTCTTCCGAGGGCGGAGCTCTGCTCCCCGAGACTTCCCGGGGCCCGACCCACGCACGGCATTCTGCACAGTAAGAACCCAAGCGAGGCAGCCGGGTTGCCGGCAGAGGCCCCGGAGCCAGAGCACCCTGGGTCAGACCTCCACCCCCGGCACATGGCCTCACAGCTGAGGCCTGAGCCCAGGCAGAGCAGCCGCCTCCTCCCAGTTTAGAGTGACTGAGTGAGTGTACACGGGAAGCAGTTGGCACAGTGCCTGGCACACAGTAGGTGCTCAGTTAATGCTGGCCGTTACCACCATTAATGAGAAGGAACGAGACGCCGGGTCTGGCCCTGGCTCGGCCCGTGTGCAAGGTCACGTGCCATGTCTCCCCCACCAGCTTAGGGGGTGCGAGGGGCAAGGGTCTCTTCTCCATCCAGCCCCCTGTCCCTCAAGCTCGGCCTGTCCCCTCCTTCCTGGCTGTGGCTCGCCCCACGGCCCCCTCATCTGGTGCCTTCACCCAGCAGCACACAGTGACCCCTCCCGTCAGCAGAGCTGTCCTGCCGGGCGGCCTTCCCTGGCCCCTGGGGCCCCGCTGAGCTCCTTCTGGGCCCCTGCACCCAGCGGGGGTGACCGTGCAGTCTGGCGAGCCCTTTCCAGGGCCCAGGGCCATCGTGGGGTGTCAGGGGCTCATGCCATTCACCCGGCCTTCACCTCTCCCCACTGCCCGGGCTCCCCCACCCGTGGCTCACCGCCCCCTGCCCCTGTCTCAGCTCCCGGCGCAGCGCTCACCCGAGGGGTGCTCAGGGTTCCCGTCCGACATCGGGGAGCCCTCTCCCGGGTGCCGGTGGTCCAGGTGGGCGCTCTTGTAGTGGGCCTGGATGGCGGCCGCCCCGCCCTGCTCGGCATCCCCGCCGGGGCACTCGGCCTCCCCCTGGGCCGCCTTGCCGTTCTTCCGCCTCCTCGGCTGGTACTTGTAGTCCGGGTGGTCCTTCTTGTGCTGCATCCGCAGCCGCTCGGCCTCCTCGATGAAGGGGCGCTTGTCGCTCTCGTTGAGCAGCCTGAGGCGGGGGGCGGGGTGGGGGGCAGAAGAGCGTGAGCGTCTTCCCTGGGAAACAGCGAGGCCTGAGGCCGGGAGCCGGCGGGGAGGCCTGCCCTGTGATTCGGGGACTGGCAGGTGTGAGGCTCGGGGGGCTGACCTCACCCCAGATCTCTCAGGGGCTGGGGTGCAGCAGGGGTCGGCCTGCTGCTCCTAGGGGCCCCTGGGGTGGAGCTGGAAGTACGAAGAGGGCTTAGGAGGGGCAGACGTCAGTGGAAGACTTTCTCATCATTGAGGCTAGACGGAGCTGGCTGCCTCGACAGGGGGTGAGCTCCCCGGGACTAGAGGTGTGCAAACAGACGCATCACGGTGAGGGGGAGAGCCCAGTCTCGGCTACTTCCTAGCTGTGTGAGCGTGGGCAAGCCCCTTCTCTGAGCCTTAGTTCCTTCACCTACAAAACGAGGATGACAACACCCACTTCCCCAGGTGCGGACTGGCCGAGGCAGTAACGGGCGTGAATCGCTTTGCGCCAGGCCTGGGTGGGGGCTGGCGCTGGACCCAGAGGTGCTGCTCTGAGGCTGCCTGAGGGCTGGTTGGACAGGAGGGCCTGGGGGGGCCCTTCTCACCCTGGAGTTCTGGTTCTGTGGGTTCCCGTGTGCCGGGGCCGAGGGGCGGGACGTGAGCACTTTCGCTGCTCGGTGGGGGGAAAGCAGCACCTTATGCTGGGCTGACGGGGGCGGGGGGGGGGGTGCAGAAAGCCAGACCCCCTCCCCCGCCAGCAGTGGAGGGAAGCCCTGCAGGAGCTGCCCCCGCCCACCAGGCCCTAGCCAGGGCTGGAGGGTGGGTGGTCAGGGCTCGGCTGCCCCAGAGAGAGGAGGGCCGGATGGGGCGCCTTGCAGAGGGTGCTGAGGAGGAAGAACACGGACCTGTGGAATCCCAGACATGAGGGGCTCCGTTCTCTGCCCGACGGGCCACCCTCTCTAGCCCCCCTCCCCGCAGTGGGCGCCCTCTTCCCCCCCGTCAGCAGCAGGCTGAGCCCTCCGGCCCAGGCTGGGAGGGGGTGGTCACACCAGGCACCTCCTAGCCGGCCGCAGCATTCCTCTGCAGCTTAGCCTCCCCCGCGGCTCCCTCTCCCCAGGCCCCGGCCCAGCCCTGGCCCGGCTTTGTCCAGGGGTCCCTCTAGCTGAGTGATGGGGGACCGGCAGGGACTCCAGATCCCGGCCTGGGGGCCAGGGAGGGGGATGCCGACCTCCCCCCAGCCAGGTCTCTGGGACGTGGGCGTGTGGGGGTTGGGCAGGGGGACAGGGGAGGGCAGGGAAGGGCACAGAACCGCACAGGAAGGTGAGGAGCAGGCCCAGCCGGCGCGGACACCCAGCGCACTCTCCACCCAGCTGCCAATCTGGCGTGAATCGGCAAGAAAATGGCAGGGGCGCGGAGGGAGGGTGCGGGCCAGAAGAGAGGGAGGATTCCAGCATCACATCCCCCTGTCCCGTCCCGTGTCCCGTGTCCCGTGCTCGCTCCTCCCAGCACCCTAAGCTGGACAGAAACCCAACCTCGAGCCCACCTGCTCCGCCCGCCCAACACCAGCCCTGGCCCCAGCGCCACCCCGCCCTTGGGGGCTGGAGAGGCCAACCCCACCTCGGACCACAAGCCTAGCCTCCCCCGGACCCCACACCCATCCTGCCCCAGCACGTGCACCCCATCATCCCCAGGCTGCCCCCGGCTCCAGTGCAGCCCTCACTCACTCAGCGAGGCCGCCTCGCTCGCATCGCCCACGGCTCTGCCTGTGCACCCAACCCTCCTGGGCACCTTCGCTTCCCCTCTGCCCTCTGGGTCTCTGAGGTTTGGAATGCGGGCGGGGAAAGGGTAGACTGGTTCCCCCCCAAACTGGAGGCCCCAGCCTGGGGGGGTCCCAAGGTGGGGCCCTGGCTGTGGCTCCGCCTGCTCCTCCCGCCAGGGAAGGGGCCTGGGACCCCCGCTTCGTCTCTTGGCTCCAATCACTCTCCCCAGGCGGGCCACAGCCCCACATGGTCCGCCTCTCGGCGTCTGCTCCCAGGTGAGCCCCGGGCTGCGTGCAGCTGTGGGACCCGGGCAGCGACACGGGAGCCAGGACCCAGGACCTGGACGCCGGCGTGTCTGACCCCCCACTTCCTCCCAGCACCCCATGCAGTCTGCCCATCTGTCTCTCTCTTTTGGGGGTCAGGGCCCCTGTTTTCCAGTTCTGCGTACTGAGTCACCCCTTTCCCGATGGCTCAGGAGTCATGACCCTGGAGGGGACCCAGGAGGAGCCCATGGAGAGACAGCCGTACTACGCCTAGTCCGAGTCCCAGGATCCCAGGATGCCCCTTGGCATCCAGGGAGCCCCCCTGCAGGTCGGCATACTCTCTGATCCTCTGCCCTGGCCTGCCGCCCCCGCCCCGGGACTGGGTCCTGGGCCAGCTTTCCGGACTGCCCCGCCCCAGCGGGGCGCCCGGGGGCACCCTGAGCGCCTGTGCTCATCACGTCGGGTGTGGTGGCCAGAAATGAGTCCTCCCGAGGGAGCCCAAGCCTGGGGTTCTGGGCCCGGGGGGGACAGGGCCAGGGACAACAGAGGGTCCAATCTTAAGTCCCTGTCGACGGGACAAGGGAGAAATGGGGGCCCCCCTGGCTCTGGCGCTCTCGCTGGGCGTTCCCTGTGGTGTGCTCGCCCTGCCCGCGGCCGCTCTCCCTCCTGCTCGTCTGTCGCTCACTTGCCCTTTTCGGGCCGTGGCATCGGCCGGCCTGTCCTGGGCCGAGCCCTGCGGGGGCGTGACGGGCCCCAGGCAGAGGGGCTGCACGCAGCCCCTGCTCTCGGGCGCAGCCGGACCCTCCGGGTCTGAGGCCCGCGGCCTGCCCAGGGGTAGCAGAGAGCCCAGGGCTGCGGGGGGAGGGGGGCACCAGGCCTCCCGCAAACACGCAGCCAAGGACAGGCCGGGGCTGCACGTCGAGAACCCCTCTCGGTCTCCTGGAAGCCCTCTCACTCCTGCCAGCCCCCCAAGCCTTTGGCCCCCAGGACCCAGTCTCCGCTGTTCCCCGGGCTGGCAAGGGAGCACGGCAGTGGGAGGGCCGGCGGGTGGTGGCCTCCTCCGACACAGCCCGGACTTTCCGCTCTCCCCTTCTCTGCCCCCACCCTCCCGAGCACACGGCAGAGTGAAAGGGTGACCTGCCACCGACACCAGGGATGGCATGGGGGAAGACCCCTGGGCGGGAACTAGGGGTCCCGGGTCCTGGCCCTGGCTCCCTGGCACTGCCAGCTGCGGTTGGGAGGCCCATGCCGCCGCCCGGGGTCTCCTTGTGGGGAATCGGGCGTGTCCCAGAGCCCCTGTTCCCCCTGCGAGCTGCTGGGGACTCTGGGGGTAGTGGGGGCCGTCGCCTTGCTCAACTGTCCCCGAGGAGGCCAGGCGGAGTAGGGGGCTGGCAGACTTCTGTTTTGGGGGGATGTTTTCCCCTGGGGTTTGGGCTGGTCCCAGGGAGACTGGGAGTCCGAGAGACCCTGGGTGGGAGGGGAGCCCAGGGTCCCTCTGGGCCGGGGCTCTCAGCAACAGCGTCAGGGCGGAGGGTAGGAGGTTACTCCAGGCTGGGTGGGGCTTTGGGAAGGAAGATGGCGCCGGACTGGGAGAGGCAGTGGGGGGCCAGAGAGAGCCGGTCAGCCTTTGGGACAGGGTGGGAGGGGGAGGCTCCTTCCTGTGTGTCCCCTCCCCTGGGGGATGAAGAAGCCCCAGGACGGGGAAGAGGGTGGGGTCAGGAGGGCGCAGCGCGAGCAGCGGGGGTGGGACAGCCTCCTGCTGCCACAGACTTGCCCCTCAGCACTCCCCACTCCTCCTTCTTCCAAAGACTCCTGCCTGAACGCCTCGCTTGCCTGGAACCTCTACCACTTGTGCACCTGGTTGCCTCAGTTTCCCTGCCATTCTTGGCCAAGCGTTTCCCCAGCACGGGTGGCAGTGGCACCCCTGAGTGCGGGCACCTGCAGGCCTGCGCCGCCGTCCTCCCTGCCGCCAGCCTCGTCTCCCCAGGCAGAAGCCCAGGCCCCACCGCCTGCCAGCGACAGAATTCCAACCACGAGGGGGCGCCTTTCTGCCCGCTGCCCCCCGGTGGGGAGCCAGACTAGGCCTCGGGAGTTCTGAGCCAGCACCACCAAAAGGGGGTACTTGTGGGGGGCAGGGCGGGCCCGATGCCCACACCTGGTCTTCTAGCCCCATCAGGAGATGGCTGGCCCCCCACAAGGGCCCGAGGAGTCCCCGTCCGGCCTGAACCGCCCGCAGCTGGAGGGCCCGCGGGAAGTCCCGGCGGGCGGCGGGTGCGCTCACCTCCAGAGCTTGCCCAGCGTCTTGCTGAGCTCGGCGTTGTGCAGGTGCGGGTACTGGTCGGCCAGCTTCCTGCGCGCCGCCTGCGCCCACACCATGAAGGCGTTCATGGGCCGCTTGACGTGCGGTTTGCTCTTGCTGGCGCCGTTGACGCGCACCGGCATGGGCACCAGCGTCCAGTCGTAGCCGCTCAGCACCTGGCTGACGGCCTCGCGGATGCACACGGGAAACTTGTCATCGTCCGCCTCGCCGTCCTGCTGCTCCTTCTTGACCTTGCTCAGCTCTCCCGGCCCCGGGCTGGCTCTCAGGCCCGATCCCCCGCCGCCGCCGCCGCCGTCGGGTCCCAGCGAGGGCGCGCTACCCGGGGACAGGCAGCGGGGCTCCTCGGAGCCCACAGGGCTCAGCTCCACCTCGGAGAGGTCCTGCTCCTCCGCCATGTCGCCCCCGGCCGCCGCCGCCGCCTCGGCCGCCTCCCTGGGGCCCGCCTCCGGCGTCCTCGCGAAGAGTCCCACGCTCACCTGGACGGGGAAGGAGGGCGCGATGGAGCGGCCGCGCGCGCAGCCCGGACGGCGGCCCGGGATGTGACACGGGCGCAGCCCCGAGGTGGCGGCCGCCCTGCTCCCCCTAAACCTACTGTAGCTCCCAGGCCGCGCGCACATGCCAGACCCGGCTCGGCCTCCTAGCTCCTGCCTCCACGTCTTCCCACCACCTGGTCCCAACCGTCTCTTGGTGTGGGTGGGTTTGGGATTTTTTTTAAACCTCCTTTAGGGTGGAGGTTTGTTGATGGAAAGGAAGAAAAACGGACTCTTTTTTTTTTTTTCTCCTCTAATCCTGGCTCCTGGAATTTCCCACCTTTTCTTTCACCTTTCCTTCCTCCCTTCCGCCTGCCCCTGCGCAGTCCAGAGGAGCTGAGTGGGGGGCAGGTGCGGGGGGCGGTCGGCCTCTCCCCACCCCAGGCCTCACAGCAGGGGCCCAGGCCTGGGCCGCGGACGGGAGGAGAGGGCTGCGCACTCACTCACCTCCTCGGACCTCTCCTCCGGCCTGGGGCTCGTCCTTAGGAAGTGGAAAACCGTGTCCCAAGGTGTGCGGTCCAGCTCGGGGCTGGGGGTTGACGCTGGTGGGCTGGGAGGGAGGGGCTGAGGGGCCCTGAGCCTCAGGCCACGGCCTCGTCGGGACGGAGCCTGAATCCTCACCACCAACCACCCTGGCCGGACAGCCCGAGACTGACTGAGCACTGAGCTGCCGCCGAGGGCTGGGGAAGGAAGGAGGGGGAGAGGGGGGAGGGGAGGGAGGGGAGGGCAGAAGGTGGAGCCTCCAGCGCTTTCCTTCGTCCCGACGCTCAGGGCTCCTCAGCCAGGCCCCCCCACCCCCCACCCCGGCTGCCTGCACCGCTGCCCCAGGCCCGGCTCTCCGGGAGGTGCGGGAGTGGGGGTGGCCAGGCTGGGAAAGCCAGGGGATGCTCCTGGGTGGGGTCGGAACCTGTTGCCTGAAGGAAAATTGGGCCTAACTGTGATTCGTCCCCAACTCCTGCCCCAGGTAGCCAGATTGGCGGCTGGCAAAAGATGGAGGAGCGGTGAGAAGGCCGGCGAGGGTTCTGCTGACCAGCGAGGGTGGCTGGCTGGTGCTGCCTCACTCGGTATCTTACGGGGCACCTGTGCCCAGGCCCCGCTTCCCGGCGGTCTCACCCCCCCCCTCCCATGGCTGCCCTCTCTGTTCCGACTCACAGAGGCCCGGGTGTCTACTTGGGATGGCAGGGGGCAGCTCCACACCCCGTGCCGGGGGCAGATG
Organism: Phyllostomus discolor; assembly: GCF_004126475.2. Lineage (NCBI taxonomy): Eukaryota > Metazoa > Chordata > Mammalia > Chiroptera > Phyllostomidae > Phyllostomus > Phyllostomus discolor. The sequence continues at coordinate 209,916,585 of NC_040904.2, forward strand.
ACCCGGCTGGACCCCGGTCCCTTCTCACTGCACACCCAGCACGCGTTAGGTGGGCTGGCTCAAGGGGCACAGACAGAACTGACGCTACCAGGAGGCTGGGCTGGTGGCCGAGGGTCCTCTTCTAGTGGGTCTGGAAGGGTCCTGGGGCCGTGCTTTCTGAGACCCGTCTCCCTTCACGCTGGGTTCACCCTCCCTTGGCGGGGGGAGTCCCAGGCCTGGTTATCATGCAGTCCCCCACTCCTGAGAAAGGGTGGGGCGTGGCCCCGCCCCTGCTCCCTCCTCGGTGCCCTTCTCCCCTCAGCCTCCTCCCCAGCGGGTGTCTCCTCCATCTTTCTGTCTTGCCCATCGCCCAGGACTCCTCTCTCTCTCCTCCTTCCTAGGCCTTCCCTCAGAGGTCACGTCCTCCCTCTCTCCTCCGTGGGGGGGTGTCCAGGCAGAGGCCTGAGTGTGCTGAGTGGAGGGACCGTTGTTGGAGCCTGGGCCGCACTGGTGACCAGGTACGGTCCTGCGCTCCTCGGCAGCCGGGCCAGGCCCCGGGCCCACCCCGAGGGAGTCCCATCTGGAGTGGGGCTGGAAGGGGGTCTGGGCGAGAACTCACGCTTGGGAAAGGCCAAGGGGGTGGAGGGGAGGGCGTAATGGGACACAATGAGGTAGTCACACGAGGCGAAGGCATGTTGGGGGTGGGGGGAGCGGACATCGGAACACACACTCACACACACACACACACGCTCACACACACACACAACCAGCCAGACAATCGGGCCAGTGTGTCTGGGGCCTCGGAGCCCAGTGAATTAGGAGTTTGATAAGGGTTTTCTCTTTCTCTTGCTCGCTGGCCTTGGACAATCTCCCCCCAGTTTTCCTCGACGCCACCCCCGGCGTTGCCAACCCCCCTCCCCCCGCCTCCCTTCTCTTCCCTGTGCCCAGGCTCTTGTTCGGGGCCTTGAAACAGTGAGCCGTCTTTGTTCGGAATACAGGTGAACGGCAATCATGTGATTAACACACACACACATAAAAAGCTTTTTAACAGCGCCCGCCCGGCCTCAGAGCCGCCCAGAGAGGAGCCGCCCTGGATGGACAGAGGGACGGAGGGACGAGCACCCAGCTGGCCATGTCCGGCGGCCCTCGGCAGCCGCCAGCACCCGCTGCTGCCAGCCCGCCCGCCGCCCGCCTGCCTGGCATCTCTTGATCCCGGTGGGTCCCCGTTCATCCTTCCACCCCGGGGTCCTCCTCTTGGAGGGAAGGGCCTCCCTGCCCCCTGTGGTGCCTGAGATTCGGTCCCGAGACCCCCTAGGGCAGGGAGGGGCGGCAGTGGAGGGCAAGCGCCCAGGGTAGGACGCGGGCACGGGGTCCCACAGCTCCCTGTCCGACTCCCGCCCCGCCCTCGCCGTCCTCGGCCCAGCTGTGCCAGGATGGGGGTGGGGGCGGCAGTGGGCGCTCTGGGTCTTCGGAGAAGCCCCGGGGGATGGAGGGGGGGCTCTCTTTCTCCTTCCCTCTGTCTGTCTCTCTCTCTCTCTCTCTCCCCCCGTCCTTCCCTCCTCCTGTGTCCTCAGGGCTGGGCTTTGGCTGTGTGCTGAGAGGTGCTGGACGAGGCAGGTGGGCCTGCAGCAGTGGGGGAAGGGCTGTCCAAGGCCCCGGGCTGTGGGGGCGGGACCCCCTGCCGTGACCACTGTCCTCCATCCGCCCACATTTTGGCGACTGTGCCCCCCTCCATCCTGTCTCAGGCCCTGGGGACCCAGCCTTCTCCAGCAGGGGAGGGCAGAGGCCCCAGATTCATCCCTGGAGAGCAGGGAGTTTGGAGGGGGAGGGGTCACTGGTGAGGACGGCAGGCCTCTGCCCTTGACAGACCCGCCAGGTGGGCCAGTGACTCGTCCTGCCCCCTGTCCCCATCGTTCCCGACCCTTCCCGAGGGATGCTGGCAGGACCCTGCCCCGCCACGCTCCTGTCCTGCCCGCCCATCCTGCTGCGTGAGCTGTGGCGACAGGCCTGTCCTCCCTCCCCAGCAGAGAGGGGCCCAGGGCGTGGGTGCATCGGTAGGGACGCAGGGAGACTTCCTCTCCCGGGTGGGGAGGACTTTCAGGAGCAATGGTGTTTTCCTGGGACCCAATCTCAGGGCTGCTGGTAGGGACCCTAGGTTCACCCCTCAGCCAGCCCCCGAGGGGAGAAGGATGACATTCTGTCCATCAGAAGCAAAGCCTGCCGCCTGCTTGCCGATGACCCCACCTCGCAGAGCTCCAGGGGCTACAGTTGACCCTTAACCCCTTAGCTCCCTGCACCCTCGGCCCGGGACACTGGTCCTGCTGGTGGAAGGCTCCGCCCTCCACTCCCTGGTCTGGGCCCGGCCCCTCATCAGTCATCTGGGGCAGCGATCCCCTTCCCACCGTGCCTGCCTCCCAGGACACACTGAGACAGCGGGGAAACTGCCATCCCCAGGGCATGGGGCACGCAGGGGTGAGAGGTGAGGGGTGGTCCAGTCGGGTCTCTGCTCCAGCCTCAGTTTTCCCAGATGGGCATGAGACTCTCTTCCCAGCTCCCTCGGAGGACCAGAGAGGGGACCCTGGACAGCACTGTCCCACCTCTAGGTGCTATGTGTATGGGAACTGTGTGGTCCAGGCGGTCCTCTCCCTCGTTCCTGCAAAGCCTGTGCCCTTCCCAGCACCTCGAACTCGCTGCAGTGCCTGGGGGGACACCCCCATCCCCACCAGGGGTTTGTGGAGACGGGCCTGGCCTCGGGCAGTGCTTCTCCAAAAGTGTCACCTGAGGCTGCGTTTCCGACCAGCTTCCGGGCAGAGGCCTAGAGCGCCGGTTCTAACTCCTGCTGCCCCCTTTAGAGTCGTGTGGGGTTTTGAAAAAATGCTAAAGCCTGGACCCCACTGCAGACCGGCTAATTCTGAATTTATGGGGATGGAGTAGAGGCAGGCCTGTTTACTTTCTGAAGCCCCTGTGGGGGCCACGCTCACCCTCCCTGGGCCCGCTGCAGCCCTGAGGCTGTGAGGACCCCCTGCAGGACCAGACGTCTCCAGGGGCGGGCGGGGGCGGGGCTCCAGGCCCGGGAGCTGGAGGCCAGAAGCGCAGTTTCGCTGGGTGCGGCTGGGGAGGGGCCCGGGGTCAGGGTGCAGCAGTGACCAGGGCAGAAGCTTAGTCTGGGTGAGTGTGTGGGGACCGTGTGCGCCCCGAGAATGTTCCCCGGGCCACCCCCCACCGCTGGACGGGCTGCGTTCGCCTTGGTTTGGGGGCAGGAAAGAGCCCTGGACCTGAGGTGAGGAAACCGTGCCGTGGATGCCCCCGTGGCCTTGGGCAGAGGATGCCGTGGACCTCCCGGGACTTGGTTTTTGCGTGTGTGCGGTGTGGGCAACTTCGTACGTTAGACGTTGATGGATGCGTTCCGGGGTCCGTGTTCGGTGCACACGGCAGGTGGAAGAAGTGCTTTGGTGCTGGGGGCCGGGAGGAGCCCTCCCCTCACAGGTGTTCACCGAGCAGCCGAGGCCCGGCCCTCAGGGCTCCAGAGTCTGCCTGCGACTCCCAGCCGCAGACCAGCGTGGCTTGCGATCAGCCCCCACGGGTGGGCCAGCTCCCCTGGTCTCTGGAGCTGCCCCGTGGGCAGGCCCAGCCCCGAGCAGGCCTGTTGCTGGACTCCTTCAGTCCTCTCCACGGCCCCAGGAGGAGGTGCTGTTGTTACCTTCCTTCCAGGAGGGAAACTGAGGCACAAAGAGTTTCGGGGACAGGCCTGCATTCCTGCGGCTGGTGGTGGGAGGGTGCGGGCCCAGCCTCTGACCAGGGTTCTGCGGCCACTAGCCTGAGGGCAGTCCTCTCCTCTGGCCCCCGCCACCCTCCCCACCTTTCTCACCTGCTCCACCCACCGCCGCCTCGCAGCCCAGCTCAGAGCCCCAGCTCAGGGATGCACTCCTGGATGCTGGGGCTGGACTCCTCCTCCTCTGTTCCCTTCCGGGGAAGTGAGACACAGGCTTCGTGCCTGCTTACCTCCTCACGCACAGCCTGGTGTCTGGGCCAGCCTCCCCTCCTGCTGGGAGGCCCCTCCCCTGGGCCTCAGCCCCTCCAGGGCTCAGCGGGATCTCAGGGAGTCCTTCCTGTCAGAGATCCAGGGATGAAAGATCAGAGGGGCTGGAGCAGGCAAGAGGGGCTTCCTGGAGGCGGAGGGCCTGAGCCCTCAGGGGCATTGGTGGCTTGGCATTCTAGGGCCTGTCCCAACAGGGGCTCCCGCCCATCCCTGTTCCTGGTCCAAGCTGAGGGTCCTGGGCCCTGGCCAGGAAGGTGGCTCCTGGAGCCCAAGTCTTCCTTCCCTTGCAACCCCGCCCTTTCCAGGAACAAGGGAGCTGGGGCTGGTGCCCGGTGCTGCCCGGGGGGCCGCCCGCCTCTGCCCCTTTCTTAGAAGCTATCAGAGGAGGGGACTGCTCGTTCCTGTCACCCAAACCCAGCTGCCGGAAAGCCCTTCCTGGCGTCCCCCACCCCCACCCCCACCCTGCCCCTCCCAGGCTGTGGTGAACTTCGTGAACGGGCCCTGTGTGCAGAGTCCCAGGCCAGGAGCCGGGCTGGGGAGGACGACGGAGGCCAGAGCCTGGCCTCGAGGCGCTCCGAGAGTGGTGGGAGACCCCCCCTCCCGCCCACCGCTGGGGAAACCAAGAGCCCGGGGTACAGCCGAGGCCTGCTAGGGCCCAGCGGGCGACTGGAGCCCCGAGGGCTGTGGTCGAGTCCAGCCGGACTGTGGGGTGGCCCTGTGTTGCCTCGGCCCCCTTCTTGCCTCTCTGGGCCTCGGTCAGATGGGCGCGTCGGGAAAACGAGGGACAGGCTGGGCTGACTCCGAAGGCCTTGTCGGGTATGAGAGCCCAGTGCCTGGCCTGGGGCCTCCAGGGCGGGGGCGCCCCAGGCCCCGGCGCTCCTCAGGTGTTGCTCGAGGTTCCAGAACAGACCTTTCGCTGGGGACCATGTCTAGGAAGCACTGCTTTCCACTCCCCCTTCTTAGGGGTGCGGGGCCTGCTGCGGTGTTAAAAGCTCTCGATGATGCTGCGGTTAAGAAGTGCATCTTTGTTTAAATCCTTATCCCCAGCTCCTCCTCCTCCTCTACTTCCTCCACCCCCTGGTTCCTTTTCCAGTTCTGGTCCTTTTGCCTCCCCTTCCTCCCTCCCGAGAGTCAAGGAGGCGGGCTGTTCCCTCAAGGAGCTCTGGCCCGGGGAGGGTCTGAGCGCCACTTGGGACATTGTCCTCATTTCCTCGTCTCCCCGCAGTCCCAGCACGGAGCTCCACATCCCCCCTCCATGCCTTACTGTGCCTCTCTCTACCCCCGGCCTAAGCTACAGCCACGTGGGCTCTCCCCGCTCTCGAGGTGTGGCCCACACCCAGCAGGCCCAGTCCTGCCCTAGGACACCTTGCCTATTGGCCGAGGCCAGGAGCCTCCCCTGCCTCCTACCTCGCTCACCTTTCCAGCAGGACATCACTCCTGCGGGGGTAGGTACCTGTGAACCGGGTCTGTGTCGCCCTCCACCATGCTGCCCTGCACACAGAAGGTGCGCAGGGATGTGAGTGAATGAGTGACTTGCAGGTAGGTGGACACACACAGAGGCGAGGTGTGGTGCCTTGGGGGCAGACAGCCTCTGGTGGGAGCGCTGGTGCCCCATGTATTAGCTGCGTGTTCCTAGCGAGGGACTTAATGTCTCTGAGTCTTAGGTGCCTTCCAAGGTGTGGTGAGGGTGAAACCAGACGGAAGTACAAGGGTAGACCCCCAAAAGGCTGGAGTTTATTTATAAGAAATTGTGTATTTATTCTCACATGTTTAAACTTCAGTCCCCTCCCCAGTCCTCTCCGGGTGATGCAATTCACCTGTTGAGACCTTTTTCCCCGCTGCTCAGAAGTTTTTGAGCTTGTTAATTTTGATGCCTTTTAGTGCTTCTGTTTTTTGTTTCACCTCTTCCACATCAGCAAAATGTTTCCCTTGGAGGACTTTTTTCATCTGGGGAAAATAAAATAAATATCACTAGGGGCAAGATAGGGAGTGTGGGGCAGGGGGTCATGCTGTTTTGGGTCAAAGACTGCTGCACACTCAGTGAGGTGTGGGCAGATGTGCTCGTAAATCACACATCGTGAAATGGGCAAAGGCATTGAAAAAGTCTTTAAAAAATTCACTGGAGCCAAACACAGCCTCTCACAACAACACCAGTTGGTACAGTGATATAGACGGGTTCCTAGAACACTCACATAGCAGGGAAAGCCTGTACTACAAGGGGCCGCCCTCCAGAAGATAATTCTGGTTTTGGGCCCCCCCCCCCTTGTATGTAAACACTCTCGGCAGTGCCGACACATAACGGATTCCATAAATGGCAGCTGTTGTTTTTAGCATCTTGGGGACCTGCCTGCAAAGGATGGCTGTTGGCTGACCTTGGGCTGGGTAGCGGTCATTGCCTCTCATCCTGCTGAAGCACTGTCGTGGATGTCCTCCCACGGGCTCCCAGTAACACAGCGAGAAGTAGCCAGTGCTTATCCTGGTGCCCTGGGCGAAAGGTAGACACAGGAATTGCCTTCTCTCAGCCATTTCAACCACAGGTCGGTGTCCATTCTTCAGGTAGGGCAGCTCACATGCTGGGGATGATAATGGCTTGGAGATAATGACCCCTGGAGAAAACCTCTTCCCCTTCTGGAGGGAAGAGTTGTGCCGTTTGACAAGAGCCAGGCCCTGGGCGTGCCCACCTGTCCAGGTGCTTTGGTGCAGGTGGAGTGTGGCATCCCTGCGAGGCTGCCCAGCGAGGGAATTTGTCGTGCAGCCCTACCCCGTGGCAGGTTGAAAAGTCAGAGTTTGCGTGTCTCCCGTTTGGGGTCAGGACCTTGAGACTGCGAGTGGCAGTCTCGGCTTTGGCAGGTGCCGTGGGAAGAGCTGCCTCTGACTCTGCCGGGGTCCCTACCCTTGCTGTGTGACATTGGGGAGGTCAGCCGCCCTCTCTGGGCTCATTCGTTCCTTCATCGGTACGATCAGGGAGTGGGCCTCTGAAATCTCCAGGGTTTGTTTTTTTAATGTTACTTTTCAATTACAGTTTACACTCAGTATGACTCTGAGTTAGTTTCAGGCATACAGCACAGTGGTTAGAGAATCATACACTTTACAAAGTGCTCCCCCGGTATTTCCAGGACCCCCCTGGCCCCACACAGAGCTCTCACCCTGTTGTTAGGGGCTGTATTCCCCATGCTGTGCTTCCCATCCCCGCCACTGCTCTGTAACGGCCAGTCTGTGCTTCTCAGTCCCTTCCCCCCAGCCCCTCCAGGGGCTCCGGGGCTGTAGGAAAGGCCCACATCCGCTTTCGTCTCCCTGGGCCGGGGCAGCTGCCCGGTGCTGGACGCGTGAGCTCACGGGAGGCGCCCGGAGCCTTGCTGAACCCATCGCCCAGGGACAGAAGCCACCAACACCCTGCGCACCCCTTCTCTCCCCAGAGAGCCTGTCCCCCGGCCTGCAGCAGGCTCTTTGGGGGCCGAAACTGCAGGCGCGCGCACCACGGTCCGCCCGGCGCTCGTTTGTTCTGGGGCGCACGGAGCGGCAGACGCGCGTGCGCACGCAAAGGGGAGCTTCCAATCGCAGACCGATCAAATAATGTGCTTGCTTCTCGTGGCCTTTAGGGCCCAAATCCCCACGCAGTTTCAGGCTGCGTGGCCGTGACCCAGCCCTGCTCTCGTGCGGGACGCCAGCCTGAGTGGCAGGGCGGCCCTCTCCCAGCTCCTTCCATACAGGCGGTGTTCTCGGGCCCCCGGACCTCCACACTGTTCTTCCTCCGCGGAACTCTTCCCTCCGCTCCTCCGCTCCTCTTTGGGGCTCAGCCTGAAAGTCCGGTCCGCGGAGGCACCTCCCCCCGCCCCCCTCGGCCCTTCCTTGGGTGTCAGTTATTCTGACAGCCCCCTGGCCTTTTCCTTTACAGCACTTGCTGCCACTGTGATCGCACGCTTCCTGTAAGATCGTTCATTATACTGTACGGTACCATGTTTTACTACACTACACATATATGTGCACAACATACTCATATGTTTACATATAATGGTTATAAAGTTACATGTAGTATATATTACATGTTATATATACGAAATATATTATGTAATATATATTGCATGTCATACATACTATGCATATTTTACTGTGAAATTCATTGTCTGTCTCCCCATGAGGCTGCCCCATTCCCGAATCCGTGGTGGTGAGCGGAGAGCCAGGCGCGCAGAGGCGGCCGAGGAATGAAGGCGAGATCTGTAGCCCGGTGGGGAGGGCGGGGCGCCCTGAGAGGTGCGGAGGGCCCGCAGGGAGGCTGAGGGTTAGAGACTGGGGACCCGTCCAGGCTCTTGTGGGACGGAGACAGGCACCTTGATCCCCAGGGCTCTTCCTTCTTTTGGAACTGGGAGGCCCTGGAGGGACAGGCTGGGTTTAGTGGGGCACCAAGCACCTGAGGACCTAGGGCAGGGGGAGGGGGGCTCGGGGATCGGAGCCAGCTCCCGGGCCGGCTCCACCCCTTCCTCCAGCAGGCAGGAAGGACAGGGCAGATCTGTCAGCTTCAGACACCCCTGCCCCCCGGGGACCCAGCCCTGAGCCCAAGGAAGCTGCAGGGAGAGGGTGGGGGTGGGAGAGTGGGGGGGGGGGACAGGAAGCACCCGGGTCCTTCCCTCCTCCCTCCTGCGGCACCGTCCGCCCCCACCCCTGGCTGGAGCTTGCAGCCCCAGGCCTTGGCACTAGGGGGACGGGGGCGGGGAACGGGGACAGAAATCCCTTTCTGGCTCAGCGCCTTCCTCTGCTCCGTCTCATTTGTTGGCCTCAGGACGGCGATTGCCTTGCAGCCCCTGGAGAGCCGGGCCTGGGCCCTGAGGCCGGAGGGAAAGGGAGAGGGCGCTGGCACTTCAGCCCTTCCTGCTCGCTGGGCAGTGGGCGGACCCGCCCCGCGCCCCGGGCTGGGACCTGGGCGGCCTCGCTGTGAGTCCCAGCTCTGCAGGGGATTGTCCTGGGACCTCGGGTGGCCAGCAGCATCCTCCTCCTCTTCTGCCAGTGTGACCCAAACCTGGTGTCGCTGCTGCAAACTCGCCAGGGAACTTGCTGTAAACACTGCTCCCTGGTCCGTTCCTTAGGTTGGGGCGGGAACCTGTTTCTGAGAGTTCTGAGAGCTCCCCTGAGGTGGCGACGCAGCTGCCGCAGGAATGGGCTTCCTAAGCGCCCACCCCTCCAGCTTCAAGGTCCCCCCCCCCCCCCCCGGGGGCAGGCATTCCTCTGTGCTTCCCAGGTGCCGCCTCCCTGCGGTGTCCTGAGCGGGGACCCGCCTGGCCTCCCCAGTGGCCCTGGCAGCGGTAGGGGCTTCGTGGGGCTGCCCGGACCTGCCAGCGTCAGGAGAGAGGGCCGCCAGGGCTGCCTCTTCCTCCTTCCTCCTCCTCCTCTTCCTCTTGGCCTTCGCTCTCTCCCTTTTCCACTTTCGCCGATGCCCCTCGCCTGCGGCCTTGTTTTACTCTCTCTGCCCTGACTCCCTTCTCTCTCACCGTTGCTTCCCCCCCCCCCTCCTTCCTGTCCACAGCCCTCTCTCTCCGCAGCACCCCCCCAAGCACACACACAGCTGGGTGTTTCTGGGTGTCGGTGTCCCTCCCATTCTGCCTTCTCTCTGTCTCTCTGCTTCCCCCACCCTCCGTGCTCCATCTCTGTCAACCTGGAAACGTGGGGGCCCAGAGGGTGGAGGGTCCCGGGCACATCAGGCTGATGGGCAGAGGTGACAACGTAGACAAACCAAGATTTGTGCAAAGGATTGTGGGTCGGCTCGCAGGGCTGAGGGTGCAAGGTCCCCCCACCCCGCTCTGGCTCCAGCCCTTGTTCCCAGGCCCCTTGTCTGTTCCGTGGCCCAGGTGCCCTGGTCACCCCGCCGCTCTCTCAGGCAGCGACCCTCTCCTGTTCCCAGCTGAACTGCCACTGTTTCAGAGGCCCCTCTTCCTGTCTGTGGTCCCAGGGCACTGTGTCTGGAGCGGCACGGGGGTGGGGACAAGGAATGAAGGGCGGTGGGCTTCAACCGAACAGACCGGTTCCTCCTCTGTCCTCCCGGCTCTGAAGAATCACCTCTTGTCTTTCCTTAGTGACCTGCCAGGACCGGCGGTGCGGGGCCTCCAGTCCTGTTAACCCCTCAGGGCCGGGGTGGGGCCAAGGGTCTGGGTGTCCCAGCCACCCTCTGAGGGAGCCTCGGGGGGTGGGGACGGAGCTGTCAGGCTGCCCTGGGTCCCCACACTCAGGTAAAGAGGCGCCTCCTTCTGGTCCCTGGGATCTGGGCTGAGGCCTCCGGCGAGGAGCTGGGCAGCTCCCCAGGGAGGTCGGGGTCCTGCTGTCCCATCCCGGGGACTCGATTCTGGGGTCTCTGGGCTAGGAGAGCCCCTGCTCCTGCCAGACGCCCTCTCCACACCCCACCCTCCGAGACCCCGGCCCTGGGTGTGGGGACCGGCCCAGGAGCGGCCGGGAGAAGGGTTAAGTCGGGAGCTCTTGGGATGGCGTTGGCCACGGCTGCTCCTCCGGGAGAGGGGAACAAGGGACCCATTCTGTGTGTGGGAATTAATAGCAAAGAGTCATCTGGGGTGTCATTCAAGCCCTGATCAGCTCCCAGAGGAATGCAAGAGCGAGGGAGAGCGAGAGAGAGAGAGAGAGAGAGAGAAGGGGGGCAGGGAGAGGCCTGAGGCAGACGTGTCAAAGGAAGGGCATCAGGTCCGGCTGGTAACAGGAGCCTGCCCGGGCAGGCGGGCCTGCGGCACGGAGACGGGAGTCCCGCTTTTCACCACCGATGCGCCCCGTCCCCACTCAGGGCGGAGACGCCCCGCCTGTTGCTCCCCGTCCAAGGGTCTCCCCGCTCTGTCTTCCCTCTTCCCTAGGACATCTGCAGCCTCTGTCCCCCACGCCACTGTCTCCCCTGAGGCCTGGGGCCCAGCCCAGGCTGTGGGCCCACCCTCCCGGGCACCCCAAGTCTGCCACCATCTTCGCCTGGGGTCCTCAGTGCCCCCCTGTGGGAACGGCCCTGAGGCCAGCACTGTGCAGAGCCAGCTCGGGCTCCCCAGCCGTGCCCCCCCCCCCCCCCCCCCCGTGCCAGGTCTGGTGGCCCAGCTGCAGGTGAGCCCAGATGCCTTCCTGCATGTGGGGGACACTGGGGCCCTTCGGCCACCGCAGGAGCTCAGCCTGCCCTGTCCCCGTCAGCTGGGCGGTGGCCTGTGCATGAGGTCCTGCAGGCCTCCAGAGACATCTCGGAGGCCACAGCCTAAGGAAGGGCCTTGGAGAGACTCCAGGCCAGATTCTTGGTTTCCGGGATGTGCGGGCTGCCCCAGAGGGGACGCACCCACCCACAGGTCACCTGCCTCCCAGCCCCGTGCCTGAGTCTGCCCCGGGGAGGGACTCCCAGGCCTCTGAGCTAACTTGCAGCATTCCTAGACCGTGCGGGGCAGAGGGAGCGCTGGGTGCTGAGGACGGAGGCTGTGCTGCGTGGGGCCTGGGGCAAGCTCCTCCGTCTGCGCGAGCCCCGAGGGTCTCATGCACGAGGTGGGTCTCAGCTCTCAGCTGGCAGCTTCGTCGCAAGGCAGCGAGTATAAGGTGCAGACACATAGCGACCGCGGGACGCCGATGTTCTTTTTCTTGTGACTATTCACGTAGCAGGAGGCCTGGGTGGCGTCCAGGGCCTTGGGCGGAAGGGCGCACCGTGGGCGGAAGGGCGCACCGTGGGCGCCACTGAACCGTCCGAATCTGCTCCGGGCAGCCCGTGCCCCCGAGGGCCAGTCTCAGGAATCCTGTCCTCGCTCCCCCTTGGCTGTGGTTGCCGTGGGGGTGAGTGTCCCGGTTGCCAGACCTTCCTCGAGCCAGCACCCACACGGGGTGACGCATCCGGCTGGTCTCACGGCAGCGGGGTACCCTCCCCCGACAGCATGGCGCAGGGTCAGAGTGTGCGGCCACTGTGGGAGCTCTGGGAAGCTCCGAGCCTCAGTTTCCTCCTTGGGAACGTGGCCAGCTTCCCTCCCCACGCCAGACATGGGCATGTCGAAGCCCGAAGAGGTCCTGGCGGGGGTCCTGCCACTCGCCCTGGGGCTCAGGCAGGAGCTGAGGGTTAGAAAAGAGGGCCCTTTCCGAGGTCGAGAGAGGTGGACGGGGCTTGCTGGCCCCTCTCCCTGGAGGGAGTCGGGTTTCCTGGGGCCTGGCCAGAGCTCCGCCTCCAGGAGCTGAGGGGGCCGGGTGCTTCCCCCCCTCGCTGGGATGTGGGGGTCTACCGCAAGGACGGGGTGGAGCCTTTCTCCAGCTGTACAGTGGCTCTGTGATCACAAGGGTTTGTTAGGTGGGTCACTTTGGGACCCCCCTCCCCCATGAACATGTTGACCCTCTGGTCTCGAGACCCTAGGAGGAAGACGGCAGGTGGCCCAGGCCTGTCCCCATGCTCTTCTCCAAACCCCACATAGGGGCCGAGGGCGGGCGGTGCCCGGAGCCCAGGGGGACAGGCTGCACACAGGTAAGAGGTAGACCCACCTGGGGGGCCCTGCCTGGCTTGGGAGGCGCAGTGGGTGTTGGAATGGGACCTTCTCCCGTGTCCTCAGAGTGAGGGCAGACTGACCAGGTCTCGCTGCCTCCCCGCTCTGGGCTGCGTCCCTGACCTTGAGGGCCTCAGAGCTGGTGGCCTTGGCACTCATTATTTTACTCTTGTTCTTGGCATGGTGCTTGGCGCATAGTGGGTGCTCAGGCATGGTGCTCGGCGCATAGTGGGTGCTCAGGAAACATTGCTGGGGCCGAATGGGGTGGTGCTGAGACAGCCCCACCACTGCGTCTCGCCTGGAAGCAGAGGAAGGGATGAAGAGCAAGCGCAGAGGTGGCAATGGGGGGGGGGGCAGGGGGGGGGTTGTGGGCAGGTGTGGGAGGAAGTCCGGGCACTGGGAGCCCGACAGTCCCGAGTTCACTTCCTCACTCTGCAAACTCCAATTCGCAAGCCAGTCCCCTGCCCTGAGCCTCAGTTTCCTGGTCCATCAATGGGGCTGATCGAACCTGTTTCAGGGGAGCGGTCACCAGGCTCAGGACGGGTAACCCGTGGGCACGTAGTGGGCCCCGATTGCATACATGCTGGACACAAACTGGGACATGACACAGGGCTCTTTGGAGAGACCAGATGTGAATCGTGGAAATATTTTACAAATGCTGACAGATGCCAAATAAATACGGGCCGCACTGGATTCAATTTATAGCAACAGAGGATGGACTTTTAGAGGAATTTATTGGTTTACTCATTGCACAGACAGTGCCCGAGTGCCTACTCCGTGCTGGCTCTCTCCTGACCACCGGGGACATAGAGAGGCACCGGGAGCTGCCCCTTGACCTTGAAGTTCCTGGTCCCAAGGAGGAGATCGGTAGACAAACAGCTCATTCACTGCGCTGGGTATGGTCAGCGCTGGGCGCACACAGCATGGGGGGCGGGGGGTCTTCTTAACTGTTGGCAGAGGAGGCCCAGGGACCCACGAAATCATTTGAGAACTAAAGAGAAAAGCACCAGTTTCAAAGTCTGTAAAGAAAAATGGCAAAATAGAGATTAATCAAAATTTCCAAGCAAAAAAATCACAAACATGCTTTAAAACTTGTTTATGGCCGAAACAATCATGTTTAGGCCATGATGAGGGTGCATGTGGGTGTGCTTGCTGTGCCAGGGGTCCGTCTGAGACCCACGAAGATTTTACGAAATGATTCTGTGAACCGGCTGCGCAGGGCGCTTGGCGGAGGCGGTGGGCGCCGTCGTCTGGGCCAAACCTAGCGGGAAAGGAGGGGCCGAGCGGAGGGAAAAGCGGCCTGGGGATGACGAAGGTAACAGCAACCAGCCAGGGGGCCTGAGGGAAGGTACAGAGGAAGGGAAGCATGTGGGGGGCTGGGGAGACAGCACGTTATTTGGGGGGAGATGTTTTGGACTTAGGGCCTGGAGAACAGGGCGAGGGCCAGTACCACTGGAAGGGTCGGCAGGGGATTTTACCCTGAGGGCAGTGGGGGCCACAGAGAAATTTCAGGAGAGGGGGATGGTCACATGGTCACACTTCATATATATCTCTATATATCTATAGATATATCTCTATGTATCTATCTCTGAATATATACATATTTTTTACTTTCACCTGAGGACATTTTTTTTCACTGCTTTTAGAGAGAGAGGGAGGGAAAGAGAGAAACATCACTGTGGGCCCTGGCTGGTGTGGCTTAGTGGATGGAGCACCACCCTGCGAACCAAAGGGTCCCCAGTTCAACTCCCAGTCAGGGCAGATGTCTGGGTTGTGGGACAGGTCCCTAGTTGGGGCGCACAAGAGGCAACTGATCAATGTTTCACTCTCACATCCATGTTTCTCTCCCTTTCTTCTTCCCTTCCCATCGCTCCAAAAATAAATAAAATTTGGAAAACAAGAAGAAGAGGAAGAATCATCAATGTGAGAGAACGACATCGATTGGCTGCCTCTCGTACGTGCCGGGACCGGGGTTCGAACCCGCACCCTAGGCATGTGCTATGACTGGGAACTGAACCCGCAACCTTTCAGTCACAGGATGGACAATGCTCCAACCAACGGAGCCACACTGGCCAGTGGCCAGACTCATTCTAAAAAAAGCTCACCGTCGAAGCATCAGGGAGATGCCCGCTGGGTGCGGAGGGGAGGGAGGTGCTGGAGGAAACTGGCAGGCCAGTTGGGAGGCTGAGGTGCTGGTCACGGGAAAGGGGGTGGGGACCTGTGCTGGGACAGGGCCGAGGGGGGAGCGAAGAGGGGGGGCGATGCGAGAACCGATCTGGTGGGGGGGGGCAGAGGGAAAGGTGCTGGAGCAGGTGGTAATGCCCGTTCCGAGTGCTCGCCAGGGCCTATAGCACTCTGTGACGAGACTTCGCGCTGTGCCCTCCTCGCTTCCCTCGTGCAGAGAGGCGTGGGAGGCAGGCTTCCTTCACCCGAAACCTGCGTTCCGTGTCCCTTCGACGAGCCCGAGCCCTGTGTGCCCGGCACTGACAGAACAAGGTCAGAAAAGCACGTGCATGCGACACCTTCATTGTGGACAAGTTAGGGAACATGGAGACACAAAAAGAAGACAGTAAAACTCACTCCCTACCCCTGTCCAGAGAGCCAAGTGGTTGGGTGTAGCTGTGTTCACACGTTTCTCCCCAAATGCGGGTGCAGCCCCCGAACACCTGCCTGCCGGTCCGAGCTCGCTTGTGCACCGCAGCTGGTCTCCAGGTGGAGGGCGGGGCCGAGGTTCCGGCGCAGCTGGGCCTGTGCACACGTGAGTGTTTGGGTTCATGTCAGCCTCCCGGGTGCACACTTTCCAGATTCTTCCTGCTGCCCACGTGACCTGACCGGTCGGGGAGTGGGGGGCTGCAAAAAGCAGGGTCCGGTCGTCGATTTCCAGTGTGTTTCAGTTTCTCCCTGAAGCTCCTGTGGGCTCAGCTCTGTGGAGGTTAGTGCTGCGCTGTTCGGTGCGCACATATCTGTATGTTTGCACCTTGATTGTGTTTAGCTGTGAGCTTCACAAAGTCCACTCTTTCACCATTTTTACTGCTTTTGGTCGAAAGTGAGCCTGGCCAGATCGTAAGGTTGCCAGGTCCGCCCGCCCGCAGGTGCTTGGTGTGCCCTCCCCACAGCTTGGGACCCTGTGCAGGACCCTGGTGCTGACGCTCGCTGGAGGGGTGACCTTGGGCGAGCCCCTTGGTGTTTCCAATCTCCATGTTTGACAAGCGAGGCTGCTGGCAGCCTCATGGCATTGTGGGGACCAAGGCAGAAAGACCTCTCATTGAAGATGAAAGGCCGCTCTGGGCGCACACCCGCTGTGCACAGCGCAGGGGCCGAGGCTCTCTGAGCCGCGTGGCCTGTTCCCAAGAGCGCAGTCGTGAGCAGGCTGGTCGGTGGGGGGGGGGGGGGGGGGCACCTGCTTCTGCGCTAGTTGTCGGGGGAGGGGAGCTGGGGAGGAGGGTCCCACCAAGGAGATATTGGGATGGCACTGGTGGCCGATTGGCCTGTGTGGGTGGCAGGGTGGGGGTTGTCAGACAAAGGGGGGGCAGGAAGAAACCTAGAGAAGCCCCCCTCAAGGGAGGCCGACGACTGGCCCGTGCCCTGGAGGAGTGAGTGCGGACCACAGCCCAGCACGGACCTCGGAAACCTGTGGAATGGCTTCGCATCGCTGCAGTTTCCACGGGCACGATCAGTTTTCAGTGATCAAGTTGGACTGTATTGTACACAAGTGTTAGTCCACGAAGGATGGGCTTGCAAAAAAAAAGTGTCTCCTCTGCTCCCCTGAGCTGCCAGGGGTCGGGGGGCAGGCCTGGGGGGACAGCGGCCATGTGGGGAGGGCAGGGGGCTGGGTGGCTGCGCACGCACCCGAGGGACCTTGGGGTTATTTGTGGGGTCACCGGGTTGGAGTGATGATGGGATGCTGACCACAGCCACCCATCCGTGGTGAGGACCAGCTTTTTCCAGCCCCCCCGCCGCCCCCACCCCCGGCTCACTCAGCGCTGCTGTGGAGCGCACTCTGGGTGGGGCAGAGGCCACAGCCGCGTGTGGGTACCGCAGCGCAGTGTGAGCCAGGCCTGTCCTTGTCCGCCCAGTGCTGACACCTCTCACTGCAGTCCCGGCCTGGGGAGGGGTCGGCGTGGCTCTGGGGGGCGGTGGCTCGGGGAGCAAGGAGCAGCTTCTCCATCCTGACCCACTTGGAGCCCCCGGAGGGCCCTGGCTCCGGGCCAGGGGAGTGGGAGGCAGGGGACGTAGAGTCTGGACGGCCGGCAGCGGCCCCAGCCCCTTCCCTGCTGCTTGTGCTGTGGGCCCGGGGGGCTCGGCTCCTCG
Source organism: Phyllostomus discolor (assembly GCF_004126475.2). Taxonomy (NCBI): domain Eukaryota; kingdom Metazoa; phylum Chordata; class Mammalia; order Chiroptera; family Phyllostomidae; genus Phyllostomus; species Phyllostomus discolor. Next base: position 209,933,391 of record NC_040904.2, read on the forward strand.
CTGGCCTGCAGCTTCCTCTCCTGCCCGGTGGGGATCCCGGGGCCTGTGTCCCCACCCGGCAGAACTGAAGCGGAAGGAGACCCCTGATGATGAAGAGCTTCGGCGGGGGCAGCGGGCCAGCTTGGGACCACTGTCCGCGTTCCCAGGGTGCACTCTGTTCCTGTCCTCCAGACGCCCTGGGAAACTGCAGCCTCTCAGGATTTGGAAGGAACTCGGGCTTGACTCCTCACAAGGGCTCCGTTTCTTCAGGGAATAAAACCAAGAGTTCCAATTAGAGGGCAAGGGGTGCGCCTGAGGTCCGGGGCAGCGAGCAGCAGAGCGAGAACTTGAACCTGACTCCGACCAGAGGGCCAACACAAGGCCCCAGGCAGCCTGGGGGCCTGCAGGGAGCAGGGGCACCGGCAGCCCCCAGCCCGCCCTACCTCACGGGGCCTCCCGACAGCACCCGCCCGGGACTGGCCCTGTTTGGGGGCACCTCCCGGGAGGGCAGCAGGCAGGGGGGGGAGCAGGCTCAGTGACCATGCAGACCCTGGGGGGCTGGCGAGGTAGCAGCGGTGGGGAGGCTGGCAGGCGGGAGACGGCACCCAGCACCCAGTCTGCAGGGAGGAACGTTCAGGGACAAGAGTCCTCACTTGCGAGGATGAGGCAGAAAAGGGAAGATCCTCTCAGGGAGAGGCAGGAGTCATGGGGGGGTGGGGGGGGGGGCAGCTTGGGAAGCACAGGTGGGAGGAGGGAGCGGGTGGAGCAGCCTCAGCGCCACCAAGACCCGCTTCCCTGTCCAGGTCTTGGGGGGTGGGGCTGGGAAATCCCTCTCAGCGATTCTAATGGGGAACAACAACAATGCAGCCAGCGCCCAGGGGCCTCCGGTCTCAAGAAGGCAGCCAAGGCGCCTTCCTCGCGGGGCCTGGCACGGACTCCCGTGAAGCAGGTGAATGCAGGGGTGCCAGGGTGGCTGGGAGAGGGGACTGGACGGGCAGTAGCTGCGGTGATTTCTGTCCGGAGGACATCGTGAGTGATGGTGCCAGGGGCTGCCTGGGGGGCCTGGCAGCGGGATTTGGGCCCCACGGATCCCCCTTAGAGCCCTCCCCTCATTTCCCCTGTAACCCCCACCCCCCTGTAATGGAGCCGTGTGTGTGTGTGTGTGTGTGTGTGTGTGTGTGTGTATTTGATGAGCCCTCTGCTCCCCCTCACACCCCTTCAGACCCGGGCAGAGGGAGCTGGGTGGGGCGGGGGTGGGGCACAGGAAGGGCTCTCGGTTCTGCTTCAAATCCTGGAACTTGCGGGGTTTGGGGGGGCAGGACTCCCGTCGCTGGGAGGAATTGGTTGTAGAATCAGGTGAGACCAGAAGCTGGGACCCAGTGACCCAAGCACCAGGGAGGAGAGGGCCATGCACGCCGGTCACGGGCAAGGCTCTGGAGCAGCCCCGGGCTCGCTTCGCCTCTCCGAGCCTCGGTTTCCCCGTCTGCAGCGTGGGGGTGGGGAGCATGAAGCGCCGCTGCTGGGGGCCGTCTGACCTGCGGAGACACTTAGAACAGCGCCCGGTTTGTGTGAACCGCGTGAACCTTCGACACACGCGTATTTACTGGACATCCACTGTGGGCCCTTGGACTGCCCCCATGAACTGGAAGAAAACCGCAGCCAGTGGCAGGAACAAACGAGACTCAGAATGAGTGAACTGTGTGTGGTGTGATGGGGGAGCTGAGCGGGGAGAGGGGTGTCAGGAGCAGAGAGCAGGGTGGCTCCCAGGGTTTGGTGGGTGGCTGGGGCCGGCCTCCCTGAGAGCGGGACACAGAGTGAAGACCTGGAGCGGCTCTGGCAGCTGGGCCTGCGGGAGGGAACATTCCAGACAGAGGAGCAGCCAGGGCACAGGCCCCCCAGCAGGAGCACACCTGGGGCTCTCAGGGGACACGAGCAGCGTGTGGGGGCGTGCGGCAGGGAACGGGGCCGGAGACGGGTCTGACCAGGGCCCGAGGGGCCAGGCAGGAGCTGGGCCACCGGGGAGCAGAGGACGGGGTGGCGGTGATGACCGGGGTGGCCCCAGGGTGGCCGTCAGAAGTCGGCAGAGAGATATCTGATTGTTTCTCCTGTAGAAAAATTCTCCTTGACAGCTTTCCTGAGGGACAGTGGACACACAGTAACGCACACACACTTCGAAGGCCCACCCTGATGAGTTTTGACACGTCCGCACATACACACGGAACTCTCCCTGCCACCTAGAAAACGAACGTGCCCAGCACCCATAGACTTGCCTCCTGCCCCTCCTCGGCCATCCCTCCCCCCGCCCCCACCCCCACCCCCGCGACCGGGGAGCTGCGTTCAGTCGCTGTGGATCAGTGTGCGTTGTCTGGAGCTGTATCTGAGTGGAGTCACACAGTGTACTTCCTTTTTCTGGTTTGACTTCTTTCACTCAGCACCGTTGCGTTCAGAGGTGTCCACACTGTTGTGTGCGTGCATAATGTATCTTTTCATTGCCGAAGGAGACTCTGTCACAGGGACCGGCCACCATCCTTTCCACCCACTCGCTCACCGGTGGACACCTGGGCTGTTTCCGGATTCCGTCCGTTACCAGTGAAGCCGCCGTGCACGCTCGGGCACACGCGTGCGGGCACACGCGTGCGTTCGCAGTGGGGAGGTGCTCAGAAGGGCCGTGGTTGGCTGCCGGCAGGTGAACATCTATTTAGATGTTGAAGCAACTGTCGAACTCTCTTCCAAAGCGGCTGCAGCTCCCCCATTCCCACCGGCAGTGCAGGGGGTCCCGCCCTCTGCACACCGGGCAGCCCCCAATGGGGAGGGTCGGTCTGTGATCGCGGCCGTCTGGGAAGTTGCGGCGCGCTCCTGGGCGGTGGTTTTAATGTGTATGTCCCTCACAACAAGCCGCCCGAGCATCCTTGCGCGTGCTGGTGGGGCATCCGTGTGTCTTCTTTGGCGAGCGGGCTCATCCAACGTTACGTCCGTTTAGAAAACTGGGTTGTTTGTTTTCTTGCTACTGTGTTTCGGGAGTTCTTCGTAGGTTCTGATTACAGCCCTTCACTAGATAAACAATTTTAAAATTCTTTTGGTCTTTGCTTGTCTTTTCATTCTCTTAATGATTTTTTAAAGATTTTATTTATTTATTTTTAGAGAGGGAAGGAGGGAGATAGAGAGAGAAACATCAATGTGTGGTTGCTGGGGGCCATGGCCTGCAACCCTGACTGGGAATTGAACCTGCGACACTTTGGTTCTCAGCCCGCGCTCAATCCACTGAGCTACACCAGCCTTAATGATTTTTTTTTTTGAAGAGCAAGATTTTTAAGTTTTGATGAAGTCCAATTTATCAATTTTTTATTTTTATAGGTTGAGTATTTAATGTTACAGATAGGAGATCTTTGCCAGAGATCCCAAAGATTGCATCCTATATTCTAAAAGTTTTAAGGTTTTATGTTTTATATTCTACACTGAGGTCTTTGATCTGCTTGAGGCTTTTTTTTTTGTATATTGTGTGGGAGAAGGGTCAAAGTTCTTTTTTTTTTTTTTTTGCATGGGATTATTCAGCTGAGTATCATTTGCTGAACGGACTCTCCTCCCCCCGTCGACTTGTCCTTTGCATCTTTGTGGGAGATCAGTTGGCCGTGTGTGGGGGTCTGTTCTCGATTGATCTCTGTGTCTTTCTTTTTGCTAATGCCACACTCTCTTGATTATCTCACCTTTATAATAAGTCTCGAGGTCAGGCTATACAATTCCTCCAACTTTGTTCTCTTTCAAAACTGTCTTGACTCTTTGAGACCCTTTGCATTTCCACAGACATTTTAGAAGCAGCTTGTCCATTTCTCCAAATAGCTTGCTGGGGTTTTTACGGGGATTGGACTGAATCCGTGGAACCATTTGGGGAGACTGGGTACCCAAAAACACCGAGCCTTTCCATCCATGAACGTGGTACGTCTCTCCAGCTAGTGATGTCGTTCATTTCAGCGATGTCTTCAAGGTTTCATCGTTTGTTGGCTTATCCCTAAATATTTTGTGTTTGATGCGAGGGAGCAAGATCTCAACTGCTGTCTCTCTCTCTCTCTCTTTTACTTTTTAGTTTGGAATCACTTTAGACCCCCAGGAGAGCTGTAAAGGCAGCACAAAGAGCCCCTGTGTGTCCCTCGCCCGGCTTGCTCTGATGTCCTCCCCTCTGCTCCAGGATCCGAGCCGGGCCCCCCATGGCGTTCAGCTGTCATGTCTGCGTGCCCTCCCGCCTGTGACAGGTCCTCAGCAGTCTTCCCTTCTGTTTCATGACCCCGGCACCTTTGAAGAGTCCTTGTCATTCATTCTGTAGAACGTGCCTCACGTGGGGTTTCCCTGATGTTTTCTCACTGTCAGACGGAAGGGGTGGGGCTGGGGAACCCCGCGCAGGGGACGCGCCCTTCTCTTTGCACCATGTTAGGGAGCGCCTCTCATGGGCGTGCCTCACCGGTGGGGACGCCTGCCCGGCCACTCGGTCAAGGTGGTGTTGGCCACACCCTCTGCCGTGAAGACACCATTTTCCTTTTTAACTCCCGGCGAGAGTGAGCCTGTAGGTCTGGCTTGCAATGCAGGAGAGGGAAGTTAAGCCCCACCTCCGGCACTCCCGGGGGTACCCTACACTCCCCCCATCGTGTGTGCACAACTTCTCTCTCTGCTAGCGAGAACCTGGCTGTCCTTAGCGACACTTTAGTGACCTGTTTGTTTAAATGTCATGTCCGTATAAAGCAGCCTTGGAATCCCTCAGCTCTGCCTTGGGAGGAGCAAATTTACCAGCTAGCATATAGCGTTGGTGCAGTTATTTTTGTTACGGTGTCTAGTAAAAACACCATGGTACAAAGTTATTTAGGTCACGTCCTTTCTTCTCTGCTCTCCTTAGCGTCTTTGTGTCGAACATTTGTTATTTACATTTACCTCTAACTATCTCATACTTGATGGTTTTTTAAATGATATATAAAATTTTTAAATTTCTGATTGTTTTTGCTAGTATACTATGTAGAAATATAACACATTATTTTGTGTATTGATCTTGTGTCTTGTAACCTTGCTAAACTCACTTGTTATAGTAGATTTTTTTGTAGATTATTTAAGATTTCCTACGTAGATGATTATGTTGCCTATGAATGAGGATAGTGTTATTTCTTCCTTTCCAATCTGTATACCTTTTATTTCATTTTTCTTGCCTTATTGCACTGGCTGAGAATTCTAGTGCTATGTTGACTAGAAGTGAGATTGGACATTCTGGACATGTTTTAAAACATAAAGCTAATAGGATTTCCTAAAGGATTGGAGCTTAATGGTTACTATTATTTCTCTCTGTTGGAGAAAGAGCTGGTGCCCACAGGAGGGACCTAGCCCCGTGGAGGTGGTGGAATGGTTGGAGGGACTCAAGGGTAGTCAGGGTGCTGTCAGGAGGCCCCTGCTCAGCTGAGGTGAGAGGTGGGTGAGCAGGAGACTTTCCTATGCATCTTCCTGCTGCCAGTTTGGGTTTAAACTTGAAGGGACAAATGGCGAGTCCCTGTGATTTTTTTTTTTTTAAAGGGAGTCATGGCAAAGCCTACTTTGAGGCTGGCTCTCAAATAGGCCATTTAGCACTTATCTGGCCCTCCATCCCAGAGGCTTAGTTTTGGGCATCCACCCCAAAGCCACTGAGTGGGCAGCTTTGGGTTTGGAATGTGGGGCCCCGGGTCGGAGCCCTGGCCGCAGCTGCGGCTGTGTGAGCCAGGGGAACCCACCTTAGTCGCCCCATCTGCGAAGCTCTCAGCATGCAGCTCAGGGCGGCGTGAGCACCCACAGCAATAACAATAATAGTAACGGCCACACCTACTGAACCTGCTGTGTGTCAGGCTGTGTAGGGAGGACCCTGTTTGTATCATTGCATCTTCCCAAGTACCCTGTCCTTTTGTTGTCCTCATTGCACTAGCGGAGACACTGCAGTAAGGCGGTAGGGGTGGGCCTCTGACTGCCGACCTCTGCTGGGGACTGTCCTGCTTTGCTTGTGCGGCCTCCTCAGCTCAAGTGTCACCTCCTCCCAGAACTCTCCTGGGCCGTCCCCCACTCCCTGCCCAGCACCGGCAGCATCGGGCCCACTTCCTGGGGCTCCCACACACCCGTCGCCTTGCTCCCCCAAATCTGAGGCTATGTCTTGCTCATCCGCACGCCCCAGCATCTGGCAAGGGTCTCTGCACCCACCAGGGCATCCGTGGATCTTTAGCCCTGAACACGCAGCTTGGGCAGCAGCCTAAGTCTCCACCTCGTAGACCCTGTCGTGGGCTCTGGCCACGCCCTGGGGGGCTCTGAGAAGGGGGCCACTTGCAACGAGGCCAGTGCTCCAGATGAAGGGCCTGGCCTGAGGGCATCTCTGGCCGGGCCTCCCTCTGCGCCACCACCGGCCGGCCGGCCCCAGGAAGCTCCAGGAAGTGCTGTGCAGGACACCCGCCCCCACCCGCCAGAGAAGGGACCATTGTGTCCGAAGGGTTAACGAGGGATGCAAGGAAGGGGCCCTTTAGCCATGATGCCCTCTGACCTTTCATAAATCAGAGGGGCTGGGGAGAGAGGGGGCTGCTTGGCAGGACTGGGTGGGGTGGGGGCTTAGAAGCAGCTGCGCGCGACGTTGACATTGTTCCCACCATTCTAAGTGCAACAAATCCCTCTATTGTGTTCCTGGTTTATCTGGTTCCTCTTGTTTATTAGCATGGCTCCTTTGGCAGCGGTTCCAGCCCTGGGCGGGTGGAAAGAGTGCTGGCACGCACCACGGGGGGAGGGGCCGGGAGGGGGCTGCCATCAATGCCCGCATTGTCCCCTCGCTTTTTGTTTCTACTGTAATGACATGTTGGAAGAGAGAGAGGAGAGAAAAAAAAAGACTCGAGTTGGGGTGGGAAGAGGAGGGCAGAAAAGAAAGAGGGAGCAAGGGCCCTGGTGTGGATTGATGTCCGGGCCTGGGCGGATGTGCCGGCAGCTGGGCAGCCGGTGGATGGAGCCAGGCTGGGCTGCCTGGGGTGGGGGGGTGGCGGTGCAAGGGACCACTCAGCCTCCCACCCCAGCCTCTGCCGCCTGGCACCAGGTCCCCCCCACCGTCCTCCAGCCTTCCTGGGGCAGATGTGGGGCTGTGCCAGCGTGGGACAGGTGCCAGGGTCTGGGGTCTGCATCCTGACTGACGTGCCCCAGCCTGGCCGGGCTGCCCAAGGCAGGCCTCTCTGGGTCTCAGTATCCAGGGTCTGCAAACTGGGCAGGCTGGGGGAGAAAGGCCGTTCCCGCGTCTGGGACATGGCAGTGTGTCCTCCCCTGTCCTGGGGCTGCACTTCGGAGCCTGGGGCCGAGCGAGGACTCCCACTGGGACAGAGTGCCCAGCACTGCCCCAGAAAGGCGGAGTGCCCGCTTGGCAAGGTGGCTTCGTCTCCCATCAATACCTGGTCCGCACAATGGGGGTGGCAGGGAGGGGGAGGAGCCTGGGCAGGGCTGGGTGGGGCTCCGGCCCCACCGGGCTGGGCTGCTCCTCTCCCTCTTCAGATGGACGGCTGGGCCCTTGCAGTTCTGGCTGCTGGGCTGGGGTCTGGGAGCAGGGGGCAGGGGGCAGGGATCGGGGGTCGGGGGGACTGCTCAGGGCTCCTGAGTGAGGCGTGAAGTCCCTTGACCTCTTGGGGCTGGAGGGCCCTCTGGGGCCTCGGCCCTGCCTGCCACTTCCTGCAGGCCCTTCTGCAGCACCGGCCGAGTCACCCGCCCCCACTGGCACCCCCGCAGTCACACGGAGCTCCTGTTCCGCACGCAGCTTCTGTGTCCTAGCCCGGCCAGACTTCTGGGAAGTTCTCTCTGAAATCTGTCTCCCTATAGCTTCTGCCTTTTCGGTTCGGTTCTGTTCATTGGACCCGCAGGGAGCCAGGGGAGGCTCCCCGAGAGTGGGCTTCTTCACCCGTGGAAGGGGAAGGGGGGGTCCCCACGCCTCGCCGTGGGCAGAGGCTGTCAGGGAGCCCAAGGGATGCTCCCCAGCCCCCCTCGGCCTCACCGGGGCCTCTGTCCTCAGGAGAGGGTGAGGACCTTCCTCCTGTGAATAAGGATGGGGTTTCCTGAGAGGACTGGCTTCGGGTCAGGGCTGCGGCTGGGGTCAAGGTCAGGGCTCAAGCTTGGGGCTGGGGTCAGGGTTCAGTCCGGGCCAGGGGAAGGGCTGTGTAGGACTGGAAGAGGGCTCGGTGTGCAGACAGACGGTGGCAGAGGTGGTCTGTTCTGGGTTTAGGACGGCGGCGTCTAGTCCGGGGTCAGGGTCTAGGCTGCGACCGGGTACATGTTCATTTTTGGGCTCAGGACCCATGTCCAGTCTGTGGCCAAGATCAAGGCTTTTGAGCATTCATTTGGGTTTAGGGTCAGGCCCCAGGCGGGGGTCAGGGTCAGGGTCAGGGTCAGGGGTCAGGCCTGCGATCAGGCTGGGGTCGAGGCTCGGGCTGTCGCCCAGGTTGGAGGGACAATCTCTCACTGGGATCAAGGCCCCGTCTGTGGCTGGGCCGCATCCAGGGCTCCGTGCAGAGGGTCTCGGCTCCGTCTGAGGCTGTGTCTTTGTCCACTGGGAGCCTTGGGTTGGGGCTGCCTTCCCGAATGTGTGGTGTTTGCCCCTGGCTCCCTAGTGGCGCAGCCCCCCAGGGTTTTCCGAGGCAGATGCCAGGGTCCAGAAGTGGTCACCATAGCTGGCAGCGCCCCGGTGCTTGGGGAGCGAAGCAGGGAGGAGATGAGACAGGGGGCGGCTGCGGGAGGAGGCCAGGCTGCGATGGGCGTGAGACGGGGCGCTGGGAGTCCGATACCGACTGAGGAGGGCTGGCCTCTGGGCACTGTGACAACCAGGCCACCGGCCTCAGGATGTCCAGCAGACCCTTAGGGGTGGTTTGGGCTGGGACACACGGCTGGCGTGGAAAAGAAAGGCCGGGTGGGGTGGGGAGGGAGGTGGCAGGACAGGACAGACAGAGCTGTCCCGGGAGCATGTGGCCTGTGCTCCCCTGCGGACAAGCCCCGTGCGGAGGTGCGTGGGGGTGTGTGTGCACGTGTGTGCGTGGGGGGGAGAGGTCGGGGGCACATGTGTGCGGATGGGGCTGTGTCTGGGTGCGTGCCTGGGACTGCACGTGTGTTTGGGGCCACACAGTAGGGTCTGGATGGGGCTCTGACGACACCATCCTCCACCCTCACTAACCTTTCACCCCCACGATGCAGGCGCCCCCTCTGCAGCCCCCGAGGGTCCTGGCCATCCCCACGGGACTGGCATCTGGACCCTGGAGGACCTCTCAGCGGCGGGCCCGTGACCCACTGCCTGGTCGCAGGAGATGCTCCAGGAGCACCCCGTCTGGAACAGTCCACAGGCTTCCCAAGGGCGTCCCCAGGAGGCAAGGGGGAGGCGTGAGACTGCCATGTCAGGGTCATGGTCACTGCCCCCAAGCACCACACACTTTCCCCCCAGGTCGCCCAAGCGTAGCCCCAGAATGGCACTGCCCACAGGCACCCGCCTCGGGAGGCAGACTGGCCCCAGGCAAAGAGCCGGGCCCCCCCGGCAGGGCAGTGGTAAGCACGGATGGGGGCGCAGCCGGGGTCAGGCCGTGGTCAGGGAGGATGGCGCCACCCCTTGTCTCACGGTGGGGGCAGCCCAGGTCTCTAGGGGCCAGACCGGGTGGGGTCTGAAGGTCTCCTGCTCCCCAAGCCCATTGCCACTGTCTCCTTGGTTCCCGTCTGCCGTCACCGTCTGGAGGCTCAGCGGGTAGCAGGTGCCCTTCCAAGTCCCCACGCCCTTGTCCTCTCCGTGTTTTCCTCCTCTCCTTTCTCCGCTCCCCTCCCCAGCCGAGACCTCTGGGGCTCCCTCCTGGCCTGAGGGTCGGCTGCACACCTGCTTACCTTGGGGCCGGGGCCACGGTAGGGGGTCAGCACCAGAAGGGGCCCAAGTCCCCCACCTGCAAGTGCGCTGAGTGCTCGGGCTTCCCTGTGCGTGTCCCTCCTGTCCCCTCACTGCCAGCCGCTTCCTGAGCCTTACCGCGCACCCGGCCCCTGGGCTGGGCGACCAGGGCACAGAGGGGAGTCCTCAGAGAGCCCACTGCCGCGGAGGAAACGACAGCCGGCAGGGGAGGGCCGGCAGGGCAGCGCCCAGCGGGGGGAAGGCAGCCCTAAACTGAGCTGTGCAGCTGGGTAGGACCCAGCAGCCAGGGCGTGAGTGGACACGCATTGCAGGGGAGAGGCCCAGATGTGCAGCTGGGGAGGACCCGGCCAGCGGGGGCGCGAGGGGACTCGAGTTTTCGGGGAGAGGCCCAGAGCCTGCTGTTAGAGAGGCAGCGAGGCCCCAGGGCCGCGGTCACCCAGCTCTTCCTCACAGTTCACCGAGGGGAACCCCAGTGGAAACAGTGCTGTCTGGGGTTAGACCCGGGTGGGGCGGGTCTTGGCTCTGAGGCGGAGGAGCCCCGTCACCTGGGAGGAGCTGGCGGACGGCCCTGAGCCTCGGGGTCGTCGGCTGTAAGAGGAGGTACTCATGCCATCTCCTTGGGGGGCGACGCGAAATGAGTCCCACTCCTCCCGGCTAGTAAGCGGGGCCACGGAACTTCACCCCTCTGATGGTCTAAGCAGCTGCCGCTGGCCTTTGTGACTGTGCACCCTTCTGTGTACAGACCTGGCGGGACGGCCCTGGCTGGTGTGGCTCCGAGGACTGAGGCTGGCCTGCGAACTGAAAGGTCACCGGTTCGATCCCCGGTCAGGGCACGTGCCTGAGTTGCGGGGGTGTGCGAGAGGCAGCCGATCCATTGCCCTCCCTTCCCCTCTCAAAATAAATAAATAAATAAATAAACCCTTAAAAAAACCCACATGGGGTCACAAAGGCCCAAAATATGTATAAAAATTCCTTACTATTAGGATCTGTTTGGATGACCAGAGTCCGATACCAGCCAGGTCTGATGGCTGAGGCCGTCGTTGAGATGCGTGTGGTTCCTGAGTCTGGCAGAGTGGAGAGTGTAAAAAATGAATTTCCCACACCTATTCAGTCCCTAAGTCAGACTTCGAGGTGTGTGTTGGCTTATTTATTTATGAATTATATACATGCATCGCTTTATTAAATGTGCAAAGTAGAAGCCTTAAAATAATGAAAGTAAAAATAAAAATGGAAGGAAAGCTACCGATGTCTTTTTGCATCCTCTGTGCGCCCCTGGGGTGCCCCGCCCCGCTCAGAGGACTCCTGGGCTGAGGTGGGGGTGCTGAGGGGGAAACAGGCCTCCAGGTGGTCACCCCAGAGGCCGGAGGGACGGAGGGAACCTGGTCACGGACGCCAGTGTCATGGGTGTGCTTCACCGCGTCCCTGCCCCACCCGCACCTGTGCGGGGCCTGCAGCTCCCAGGGGAGGGTGTGCTGGGATTGCGGCCTGCAGGGGGTCGGTGAAGTCTGTGGGTCTTTCTGAGTTAATCACCGCAGGTCACACAGAAAAACACCCTGTTCCTTAAAACCTAGAAAGAACTTCCTTTCTAGGTTTTAGAAAGCTTGAAAACCCGTACTCGGTGCCCCTCCCCTCCAGGGGTGAACTGTGCACGACATACAGTCTACCGTTCCAAGCACTTCCAGGCACGTGGGTTGGTGCCACGGAGCAGGTCCGCCTGCTGTGCGCCATCGCCGCCTTCCACACCCGGAACTTGTCGTCCTCCCAGACGGAAACTCTGTCCCCAGTCAACGCTAACTCCCCGCACCCACTGCTCTCCATCTCCGTGAACTTGACCCTTTCAGGCACCTTATAGAAGCGGAATCCCACGCTCCTTCCCCCGCTGTGTCTGGCTGGCGTCTCCCTCTTAGCACGATGTCTTCCAGGGTCACCGGTGTCAAAGCCTGTGTCAGAGTCCCCTCCCTCTGAGAACGGCCTGGTATGTACTGCGTGTGGGGGCCACGTCTGCTCGTGCACTCATCCGCCAGGGGACCCTTGGCCGCTGCCACCGTTTGGCGCCGTGAGGGACACTGCCGTGAGCCCTGGGGCATGTCCCTGAGTCCCCGAGTCCCTGCTCTCCAATCCCTGGCGACTGTCATAGAGGGAATTCTTTGACACGTTTTCCCAGAGTTTTGGGTCCAGCGATCACAGTTTTGTAAATCACAGCCCAGCATAAGGCTGTCACAGGCACATGTGGGAGCACGAGACGGCATTGCGGGGGTGCAGGAGGGCAGGGGGAGGGGCACACAGGGAAGACCAGCACCCGGTGGCGGGCCTGGGACTCCCCAGGCCGACGAGGTGGGCGGGCACCTCGTGGAGGGTGGAGGGACGGTGACGTGCCGAGGGCGATCTGATCCGGCCGAAGCGCAGGATGCGGAGGGGACTGGCCCTGGGAGAGCAGCAGGGACAGGGGGACACAGACCGGGCCATGGACGGCATGGTTGGCCCCCCGAGGACCCTGGGCTTCTCCTGGAGGGCAGAGGAGGCCCCGGAGACTGTTGGATGAGGGTGAGCGGTGGCCCCCCTAAGACTTGCTCCTGCCCAGGGTCCGGCTCCGCTGCTGGTGCCACCGTGAACCAGGGGAGGCTGGGTGGACATGAGGCTTCCACCCCGCAGTGGGTTTCTCCCTCCTTCCTGGTGTCCCCAAGGGGCCCGGTCTCCTTTCCGGTCCCTGCCGCCACCTTCAGGGGTCCTTCTCCAGGCCGCCTGGTCCGGACCCTACAATCAGTCACCCTCCCGAGAAGCACTCCCTGTGTGACCCCGTCACCGCAGACAGGTGCGCACACTCACGTGATCACCCATTCACTCATTCACATGCATTTACACACGCACACACATGCACACTCATGCATTCACACATGCACACACGCGCTTACACAAACCACAGTGCACGCTCACACACGTGCACAACTCAACGCACCCATGCAGGCGCACACACCTACTCACTCACACACACACACACCTGCGTGCAGTCACACGCACACGCTCCCTGAGCCGCAACACTCACACTGTCTCTCTCGCACAGCCTCCCCTCCCTCGCTCGCCCTCTCGCTCACGCCCGGGCTTCGCTGGGAGGCCAGAACCAGCGTTCTTCACGAAGCACCTACGGGGTGACGGCCCGTGGGCCTGGTGGCTCTCCCCGCGTCTTCCCCTGACGGTCTTCCTGGGTGGCTGTCACCACCCCTGCACAGACGCGCACACTAGGCCTGGGGGAGCCGACGGCCTCGCAGGGCTGCTGGGGCCAGGACCTGAGCACGGGGTCCCAGAGCCCTAACTCTGCACCCTCTTTTTGGCCCTTTCCCGGCCAGCTCGGTGTTTTTTCCTGGTCACAAACGTGCTTCGTCGAGCTGGCGAGACTCCCAGGTCGCGACCAGGCTCGCTCCCTCTCTGCCGTCTCCTGCGTGGGCCGCGCCTCTGCAGGTGCTCCACAAACCCTCTTCAGTGGACGACTCTGAATTCTGGTGCCACAGGGATGGTCTCGGGAGCCACGGGCACGTCCTCGTGCTGCCCCCTCTTCCGTCCGGCTCTGAGACTCACCCTCAGGGCCCCGCCCCGCGGCCGCCGTCGGGCAGCCCCTGAGTGTCCCGTCCTCCCTGTCTGCGCCGCTCGGACCTCGCCTCTCCGTGGGAACGTTCACGATCGTTTACTCACTCCTGTCTTTCCATGGGACAAGGTCCTCCCCGGGGACCGGGCTGTCTCTGATTCGATTCACCTTCGGGTGCATCAGAGATGCTCCCGGGCCCGCACGAAGCAGGCTCCGGGGGGCTGTGGGAGGACACTGCATGCAGAACCCCAACTCTGCTGCACACGTGCACCGGGGTCAGCTCCCCGACGAGGGCTGTCCCACCTGCCCCTGCTGGAGGACCTCCTGAGTGGGCAGCTTACGGGCAGAGCCACCCGGTTCCTTTTCGCACCTTCATCCCCCCCTGGGGTGGCTGGCTTGCCTGCTCTTGGGGACCCAGGGCCCCTCCCTTCCCGCACGGACAAGCCAGCGGGTACGGATGACAGGGTCCAGGAGGCTGGGACCAGCCCTTCCTCTGCTGCCAGCCGGCACCCACGCTGCGGTGGCCACGGTGCCTCTCTGGGCCTCAGTTTCCCTCTTTTTAACACGGGCGGGGGCTGGCCTCCCTGACCCCAGGGCCCTCCCCAGCTGTGCTCCTCGGTGGCCGTGAGATTCCGACGGCAGAGGCGGGAAGGCGAGATGGCCCCTCCTTCCCCACCGTCTCTCCCTGTCCCCCAGGGTCACCCCAAAGCCGCCCCCTCCCCGGCTCCCTGGAACTTCCCTGCAGCTGCAGGCCTGGTGAGACAATTGGGTGTTTTAGAGAAATACATTTTTGGGCTAATTTGCCATGCATAAGTGTTTCTCTTACCCTTTAAAGGCGGAGAACAAAGAGGCCTTTCTGCACCCGGGCGGGCTGCTGGGGAGGGGACCGCAGCTGTACCGGCCCGACGACCCTCCTCCCTCCCTCATCCTCGCGATCACCCCACCACACCGCCCCCCGCCGCCCCCCCCCCAGGAGAGACAGCCTGGACTTTCCCAGCCTCCCCCAGCCCCTGCCCACTGCTGCCTCTGAGGCCCCTCTGGCCTTGCCCCGCCCCAGCCCCCACCCTCCCACCAGCTGCCCCAGGCCGGGAGAAAGTGTGCGGGGGTGGGGGGCGGATGGGGAGGGGGCAGCAGGGGGAGAAGGCGGCTTTCCGCGTGGTGACGGCCCGCGGGGTGTGTGGGGGGCAGAGCTGCTGCGGGCAGTGCGGCGCGGTCACGGGTGCACGAGGGTGGCCGTCATCAGGTGAATCACCGCGGCGAGGGGGATGAGGCGGCCACTCCACTCATTCATTCACGCGTTCCTTCCTTCCTTCATTCATTCATTCGCTCAGCTGGTCTCTGCTGAGTTCCCACGTGGGCAGCAGCTCTCAGGGCGCGTCTGCGCTATGGGACCGAGAGGCACCGGTGACTGCAGCGAAGCACGCTAAGTCCACGCACTTTCGGCGTGGGGACCCCACGACACTGGTGGGAGGGGGCTTCGTGAACTAAGGTGCAGAGGCCCTGCGCGGGGCACCTGTGCATGATGAAGGGGACAGGCCGAGAGTGGCTTCCCTTGCTGGGAGTGCTGTCCCCGAGGCCGGCGGCTTCTGCAGCACACCCTGCGGAGGCCAACGGTCGCCATCCACACCTTTGCCGGGCTGTTCCTTCCGTTTGCTGGGAATGCTCTCCTCTTACTCTCTGCTGTCCTGAGGCCACCCCTCCCCTCTTTGGGGGGCCTCTCCTAACTCCCCACCCTCCTCCATCAGGGCTTGGCCCCTCACCATCCCTTGCCCGTCTCCCCCGGCACACCCAGGGACAGCTGCCTGTGCATGCACACTCATGGCAGGGGGGCGGCGAGCTGGATCTCTCCCGTCTGCACCCTCCGCCCTCCTGCGTGGGCTCATCGCGGGCGGTGGCCTTGGGTGTCCTCCCAGCACCCCGTGCAGGTGAGAGCGCGGCCCTCTGCGCTCAGGAGAGGTGGGAGGAGGGCTGGACGCCCCTCCTCCGCACTGCGGCCGTGTTGGCTGATGTGCGCTGGGCACTCGGACCGCCAGCCAGACGCTGCGGGGTGACGCCTGCCGAGTCACCGTCGCACCTGTGTAAGGCAGGCGCTGGTTCCTGCCGCTGCTCTGCAGATGGGGAGACTGAGACACGGAGAGGCCAGCGTTTGCTAATGGCCGTCGGCTTCCAGGGGAAGAGATCTCAGAGTCTGGGCTCTGAACCCTTGTGTCTGCCTGGCCCCAGAGCCGCCCGCCCACGGGGCCTCCTGGGCGGACAGGCCCACACTGGGTTCTCCTTCGTCCTGAAGTTCGCTCCGTTCCCCCCAACCCTGGGCCCTGACTCCATCCCGAGTGCGTGTGCATGTGAGGGATGGCAAGGTGCTGAGGCTGAGTTGCAGGAGGTCCCCCGGGAGGGCCATGAGGAGTTTGGGGGGCTGAGAGGCAGGGCCAGGCTGGGAGGCCAGAGCTGCGGCTTCCCCGCACGGCGCTGCCTGAGGGTGGAGAACAGCCTCTGGTTTTCGGGTTTCAGGACTGACCAGGGGCTCAGAGCCCCTTCTGACAATCTCCCCCAGTCCCCTGGGGCGAGCACGCCTGTGGCACAACTGACGCCTCCCTGTGCTCCCAACGTCGCGCAGGGTGACGGTGAGGGTTTCAGGGCCCTCCCTGCGCAGTGTGCGCACGCACTCCTGCGTCTCCCTCCGAGCATGCGGTGTGCGGCGTCCTGCGCATGCGTGGGCAGGAGAAGCGGAAGGATGCAGGCACTGGGCGGGGAGTCGGACAGAGGTCCCACGCCCACCTGCATCCTCTGAGCCCAACCGGGAAGAAGGGGCAGCCGGCCGCCCCCTGCACACTCCCGCACAGACACACCCTTGGAGGGTTGTGACAGAGCAGGCAGAGCCCTGGATGTGGCTGTTTGTCCCGGGGGCTGGAGGGGGAGCCCCCGCTGTGCCAGGCGGGCAGCCCCAGGCCTGTCTGAACAGGGACTGCGAGACTCGTCGGGGACCCCGCAAGCCCCGGGCGCCCCATTGCAGCCTCCTGACGGGCACTGCTGCGCGGTGACCGTGTGCCTGGCTGGTGGGCAGGGCCGGGTGGATTCGAGAGGCCTCCCTCTGCCCTTTCCGAGGACCCTGGGTTCTGAGAGCAGAGACCACGGGGCCTGAGGCAGGGGTGTACTGCCATGTGTCGGGGGGGCGGGGGGGGGGGCAGGGGTCAGTTAGTGGTGAAGGCAGCCTGCGGAAGGGGTGTTGCCCCCTGGAAGAAGGCTAACTGGGAGATTAGGGAAGGAGGCTTGAAGGTTAGGGACCGCTGGGGGAGAGGGAGGGCTTTACAGTCACAGAATCCTCGAGTATGAGAGGTAGAAAGCCCTTGGAGATGACCCAGTTCAAGTCTAGACAATCCAGAGGGGGAAACAGGCCCGGGGAGAAGGGATGACTTGCCCGACAGGGATGGGGCACCAGGCTGGGGGTTCAGCCTTGAATAAGGGCCTGCCCGGCCTCCCCGGCTGCGGCCTTGGGGGCCAGCAGACTCACGGGCGGACCAGCACTACCCGACACCATGAGTGTGGCCGCCTGGGCAAGGACAAGGCGGAGGGAGGGGCAAGGGGCTCATGGGGCACGAGGAGCTGGGCGAGGCTGGTTGCCAGAGGGAGTCTCTGGGCTGGGCTTTGAAGGAGGAAGAGGAGTCCGAGGGCTGACAGGGAATGAAGGGAGGAGTTTCCAGGCGACCTGGGTGGTTTGAGGTGGTTCCCGTGTCTGCCATCCCTGAGGGCAGCCCCGGCCTGTCCCCCATCAATACCCCGTCCCCTCGGAGACCATAAGCAGGCTGGCGATGGTTTTTGCATGTTTCCGTCCTGGGCTGGGGGATGGACTCGGGGTTCCCAGGTCCCCAGCCTTGGGCAAGGCCCCAGTGTGGTCCCAGTGGCAGGGCCTGGATTCACCCCCTTCCACTGAGTCGGAGAATGTTTATTAGGCACCAATTATGAATACACCTGACAGAGTGGGGAGGATGTCAGAGGGAGAGAGGAGGGAAAGGCATCCCGGGAGAAGGGAACAGCACGAGCAAAGGCCACAGCCGCCACTGCCGGACAGCAAGGGCCTGTTCCGCAGGTGTCGTCTATTTTTGCGTGGCTGGGGGAGGGGTGTGACGGGAAGGAGCTGGAAAGGCCCCTGAGGCCGGGGCTGGAGAGCCCGGGGGAGAGGTCTGGGCTTTCAGCTGAGCCAGCGGGAGAGATGCTCATGGGTTTTGAGCAAGAGCAACTCCCCCCCCAAGAGCCCAAGACTTGAGCCCAGAAGCCTCCAGGGGAGTCAGGAGACAGGCTGGTAGATGCGTAACAAGCAGTTCTGAGGAAGGAAGCCCCAGAGAGGCGCACTGCCCATCTTCAACACGTAAGGCCTCCTACCAGGCCAATTTCAAGCTCCCAGGGTGCCATCCACAGGCTTGGAAAGTTCCTGAGAATTGAACAGTTGGCTCTCACAAGCGGGTCAGAGCCGACCCCTGGGCTGTGGGTTACAGGCTGTAGCAGCCAGCGCTCGGCCCTCCTTCTCTCCCGGTTCCCTCCCAGAGTGACCAGAGACCGGGGGCCAGGGGTGGAGAAGGACCCTGGGGGATGCACCCCGTGGTTCGTCCAAGCGGGGGTCTTTGCCATGGCCCGAGTCCCAGGCCCTGTGCAGTTGAGCCTTGACTCAGGTGGTCGCCAGCTGGGTGGCTCAGGCCAGCCCCTCGCCCCTCGAACTGCCTTCACAGGATCGGTCCTGGGCTGAGGAGGTGACCTGGTGGGAAAGACGGGGGTGGGGACAGGACTGGGCTGGGGAGGCTTGGGGGCGCCTGAGCCCCGTGCCCTGCAGATAGGGCACAGGCCCCCCCCCCCCAACACCTGCCTGTTCACTAGAGTCCATCGGATCCCCAGTAGGGGCTGCAGCAGGGGGGTCCTGTGAAATGAGGGGTCTGGGGGCAGGGCGGGGGGCAAGGAGAGCCACACGGGAGGCCCTGGGTTATGGGCCACCAATGATGGCTTTCTGGGCTTTGACGCATGTTGGTCCCTCTGCCTGGTGCTGCCCCCCTCCCTGTCACTTTGCAAACTCCTAGGCTGCCATCAGGCCTCAGCTCCAGCTGGCCGGTTCCGAGAGGGAGGGGTGAAGAGCGCGAGTTTGGGCATCATCTGCCTGTGAGGTCCCGGACAGTCCCCTCGGTCTTTCTCAGCCTCACCTGTAAAATGGGGACAATGATGACACCCAGCTTGTAGGATGGATGCAAGGGTTATGTGCAGTGCACCTGGCGCAGAGGGCCCCACTTCTGATTGTTGGGATAGTGTCACCCCCGGTGCCTCCTACTGTCTCCCCAGGGTAGGCTGGCCCTCTGAGTGCCCACCACGCCCTGCAGGAGCCCCTCGGTGAGGTCATAATCCTGGCTGACGTCCATCTCTCCCACAGGACAGGGAGCCCCCGAGGGTGGGGATTGGGGCCCCGGGCCCAGCCCAGCCCAGGCCTCACACCTTGTTCCAGGTGAGGGACTGACCCCGGCCAGCACTCCGCCCCAGCCTCAGCCCTGACACCGACCCCTGTGGCATCGCAGCCCAGTGGCTGCTCCTCACGGAGCCTCCGTTTCCTCTCGTGTGACCCAGATGATCTCTGAGGTTGTTGCAGCCGAAGTCATGCTGTGAGTCCATGCCCTGCACCCGGAGTCACCATCCTGCCCCCAAAGCAGCCCCCGGCTTCCCGGCCCCATCCGTCTCTGCCCGTCAATGGCCCCACTGTTCTCCCTCGACCCAGGCGTGAAACCCGGAGTCATTTTTGACTCATCGTCTCCTTAATCCCCCCGCCCCCCGTGGCTAATTATCATCATCATCATCATCATCATCACCAGCCTAGACAGTTTTTCCTTCAAGACGTTGCTCACATCCGCTGTCCCCCGCCCTACCGCCCCGGATGGAGTCTTCGCCCCTCTGTCTGAAGTGCGGGTGGTTTGTCCACGTTCTCTTCTCTGTAGCCGCGTCCCTTCCCCTCCTTCCATCAGGCCACCTCCCCAGCAGTGCCCCCGAAATTCCTGTCTTGTCACCCCCCCAAACGAGACGCACAGCTGCTCCTCGGCAGGGACTTGACGTAGCTGCCCTGGAACCCGTCAGCAAGGAGCTGAGCGCTCCCTCGGGCCGAGTGTGCCCAGGGAACTGGGGTCTTGGGCTTGGGGGAGCAAGGGGCCCTGCGTGGGGTGTGGGGGAGCCCCGCCGTGAACGGTGACCCCGCCCGTGCGGCTGCGGGTCCTCTCCGAGCCAGCTGTTCCAGCGCTCACACCGAGGCTCACGCCTGCTGTCGGCACACGTTTGCACGCGTTCACGCACGCCCCACACGCACCTCCGCCCGGCACACGGGTTGAGCTCTGCTCTTCGTTGGACCCCGTGCTGGGCGTGGGGCAGGGACTCCGGGGCGATGAAGACACAGGCCCTGCCTGCGTGGAGCTCACACACTTACTGGCCCGGGGGGTGGGAGGGGTGGGGGAGGGGCACGGCAGTGGATGACGGTGCCCACGGGCCGTGTCCGTACTGTGGGTGCCGCTCATTTCTCCCGAATCGGGGAGAGAGCCCACTGAGCTGGGTCTCGAAGGCCGAGGGGTCCTGTCGAAGAGCGGTGTTTCCGGAGGGACAGAGTGGCAGAGGGGCTGGGAGGCTTTGGGCCTGGAACTCCCCTGGCCCCCGAGCCTAGAGGGTGCAGGGGAAGGAAGGGAGGGAGGGGCTCACGCTCCGGCACCCCAGGCCCCCTTGGGGCGGGGCTGGCTCTGTGGGACCCAAGAGGGAGGCAGGCCCAGCTGCTGGGAGCCCAGGACCCATAACCCGGCCCTGTGGGCCTCGCCACGGCCGACCACACTGGGCTGGCACGTCTCTGTGGCTGGGCCCCCTCCTCGGGGTGCCCTGGGGTGGGGGTTCTGGCCTGGGGAGCGGCAGGGACTGGGTGGCCCAGAGTTTCCACTTGGTGTTTCCACTTGATCTCCTCGGTTGTTTTGCAAGAGCAGCGCAGGATCCTGAGGGGCGGGCGGGGCGGGGCGGGGGCGGGGTGGCCCCCGGAAGGCGCCGGGGCCTGGCTGCCCGCCCTCCATGTGACTCCCCTGCCTGACAGCCGTGTCTCGTGGCAGGGCCTCGAGGCTTCCGGCCTACGCTCACCCAGCAAGTGCATGACGTGGGCCCGGGCACAGGGCCCACACTGGGCGAGTTCCCGCGTGACCCACACTGTCCCCAGAGCACTCTGCACTGGGGCCCGACCCCTGTGACCGCCTCCTGACCCCCACTTTCAGCACAACCCCCGGGGGCAGCACCTGGGTGCCGTGAAACTCAGGCGCCCACGTCTCCCAGCTCCCCGCCCACCTCTCCAGCTGCCCCTTCCCAGGTCCTCGGCCAGTTCCCCTTCCTCCTCCTCCTCCTCCCGCCACCACTTCAGGTCTGCTGCCTGGCCACCCACCGGCCACCTGTCCCCCGAATCCCCCTGGACTGGCCGTGCTAGGCTCCCAGTCCCCACGGGTTATCCTCGTGCTGTGTGGGGCTGCCCGTGCTCCGGGTGTCGGGCCTCAGGCCCGGCCTCTGTCCTTTCGCTCACCCCTGGGTCTCAGTCAGACCAGGAGGAGCTGGGCCGGCCACTCCTGGATCCGGAACCTGCTCAGCCCCCACCTGGCTGTGTGGTGGCAGGTGAGTCCCAGCCTTCCCTGGGCTGCGGCTTCCGGCTCCCTCCTCCCTGCAGTGGGGGTGATAGGAACAGAGTCGGCGATGTCCCAGCGCTGGGTCTGAGGAGGAAGAGGTACCTGGTGCAGGGTGCGGGGTTTGGGGGGGCGGGTGATGGAATTGGTCAATGAACAAGGCCTCTCTCCCAGTCAGAATCGAAGCTTCGGCACCAGCTGTGCAACCGGTCGATGAAGACATTTCCCCGAGCCTGGGGTCCTCCTCTGTAGAATGGGCATGACAACAGTGCGGGGGAGGAATTCTCAATGGGTCTGGGGTTCAGAGAGCGCCTCCTAGAGGGGAAGTGTGGCGCAGCCCTGAGGGAATCGGCCAGCAGCCCTGGGAGGGTGCTGGGGGAGGGGGAGGGAGGGCAGCGCCTGTGCAGAGGCTGCAGGTGGAAACCAGGAGCTTCTCGGAGTGAGGCTGGGGAGGTGGAGGCGGGACCTGGGGCTCTGGCCCAGGAGGGTCTGGGGCTCTCCAAGCTCCCACTCCGGACTGCCCTCGACCCGCCTCCCGCCCCCAGCCCCAGCCAGGGGGGTGATGGCCTCTCTCCTGCTCGCCAGACTGGCTCCCTCCTCTGTGCCTTTCCTTGCGCTGGTGCCTTGCCTACAAGCCCTCCCGCCCCTGTTGGCTTGTGCAAAGCCTACCCATCCCCCGTGATACAGACGCTGCCAGTGCTTCCCCCAGCGAGCCTTCCCTGCCCCAGGCCCCGGCCCCCCACCTCCCACTCCCCTCCACCTCTTTCCCTCTCTCCTCCCACTTGTCCTCTCCCCCTTTGCATCGCTACCTGCTGCACAAACCCGCTGTGTCGAGTCGTGGTGCATGCAGGTGGTGCCCGGGGCCGGGAACCCGGCAGGAGCCCCATGCCTGTACGTTAACCATTGCCCATGACAGCCTTCCCTCCTGTGGGCTGCACACCCCCCCTCGCCTGATCCTCACCCCCACCCTACAGAGCTACAAGGGACAAGGAGGCAGAAGCCCGTGAGGCCAGGGGTGCCCAAGGGCCCAAGTCAGTGTGGGGGGGGCGGTGCACGCAGGAACACAGGGGTCTCCCTCACCTGCCCCAGGGTGTGCCTGGCCCAGGGCTGGGGCCTGTCAGGGGCACATTTCCTCTCTGTTTGGTCGGGACCCCTACGCCTGTCCTGCTTGTGTCCCGGGCCACGCGGCCTCCTACCCACTGGCCGCCGCCCACCCGCAGCTCCCTTGGTGCCATCGCTCCCTTCTGTGGCCCCTGCCACCCCACCCTCCTGCTCCAGGCCCTGGCTGGGGCTGAGCGGAGGCCCCGCAGGGACGTCAGCCACATGCGGAGGGTGGGACAGCCCAGGCCCTGGGCCGGGAGGCACTGCCCTTCCCTTCCGGTGACCGTGAGCCATCCCTCGCCTCTCGGAGCCTCCGTTTCTGCCCCAGAAGAACGAGGTGCCTTCGTTCCGCACGCCCGCCAGAGCGTCAAGGGGCACGCAGTTTCACAGATGAGGAGAACGGGGGCTTTGGGCAGGGGGGCCAGGGGTGGGAGCTAGCCTGCCGGAGGCGGAGGCGGCTGCTGAGCCATTGATTCCCCTGCTTTGCGGGGCCACTGGCAATGTCACGGCACAGTGGGGCTGGGGCAGGGTGGGGATGTCCGGAGAGCCCTTTGTGACGCTTTAGGAAGTGCCCAATGAAGGGGCTTCATCCTTCAGCCAGGGGGACCCCTGGAGGCGGGGTTCACTCCAGGTGCCGGGAACCCCACTGTTGTGAAGCAGCCCGTGGCCACCTCGCTCTCTTTAGGACCCTGCCTATCCCAAAGGAACAGGACCCCTTTCTTAGCACATAGTAGGGGTGCGGACTACACAACTGAAGGGTGGGCAACGGGGTGGAGGAGCAGCCTCAGGGACAAGAAGGGACAGGCGTGCAGTGTTTGGAGGGCTGCAGTAGAAGTCCAGGTAGGCCTCCCACTCTCGCCCTGGACCGCCTACAGTTCATTTGCACACGGCAGCCGGAAAGCCCTGTTTGAAAAGGGACCACGCCGTCCCCTGCTGTGGGCTCCCACGGGCCCCTCACACCTGCGCTCCTCCAGCGCTTCCCCGTGACGGACCGCCTGCCCCCTCACCCCCTCACTCCGCTCCGGCCTCCTGGCTGTTGCCAGGCCCCCAGCACATCCCCTCTCGGGGCCTTTGCCGCTGCCGCCCCCACTGTCTGGAACACCGGAGGGACGGAGGGACAGAGGGACGTGCCCCAGAGAGACTTCCTCTCCTCATTCAGAGCTTGGGGAAGTGTCACACCCTCGCTGGGGGGGCTTTCCTGGCCACTGTCTCTAAGGAACGCCCCTCCTATCACTCTGTCCCTTTACCCTGCTGTGTGTCATCGCAGAGCGTGTGGCCACCTGCCATCTGTGGGTATGTTTCCTTGTCCGTGCCCCTCTCAGGAGCATCTGCTCCCTGAGGGCAGGAGTGCAGTTCCGTCCACCGCTGTAGCCCCAAAGCGGGGGCGGGGCCGGGCTCAAGGCCAGTGCTCAACCAGTGTTTGTGTTAGAAAGGAAGGAGGGGAGGAAGGAAGGAAGGAAAGGAATGAAAGAAGGAGAGAAGGAAGAAAGGAAGGAGGGGAGGAAGAAGGAAAGAAGGAGGAAGGAAGGAAGGAAGAAAAGGAGAGTGGAAGGACCTCTTTCTTCTGCTAATGAGCGCAGTCTGCTGCCTTTAACTCGTGGTACGCCTCCGCGGCGAGGCCCGGTGCTGGGTGCTGTTTGAACAAGCGGTACCCGCGGAGGGACCACAGTGCGCATGCGCCGGGGTGGCGGAGGCCGCAGAGGTAGAGCACGGACTGCAGCGAGGAGCCTAGAGCCCAGCGTCGATTCCCTTGGCATCGTTTGCCTCGTTATCAGACATGGCCTCTCGGGGCCTGAGAACCGGGGCTGGTGGGTAGGAGGTGGGGGAAGGGGAGAAAGCTGGGTGAGGGTGACAGAGATTTGATTCAATTTTAGGAAAAACGTTCTAACAGACAAAACTGTACAAACTTGATGGAAGGGAGCTTCTCAGGAGGCAAAACACACCCCGTCTGCAAAATCTGGCAGGTGGAGGCTGGGTGGCCCAGGAGCTGGGACTCCAGGACCTGAAGCCAGAGATGTGAGGACCTAGGGAGGGCCGCTTGAGGTTGGTGGGCCAGGCCCCAGAGCGTGGAGCAAGCCGGGGTCATGCCCAGGCAGTGGACGCCGCGGCTCCAGGCCCGGAGGCCTCAGGCTGCTGGGACTCGGCCAAGCAGCCATGTTGGGACTCTGGTCCCATGGACGCAGACCCGCCCAGGGCACAGGAAGGCACCCAGCTCCCGGCCTAAGGGTCCCCAGTGCGCCCTCTTCTCCCCCACCGCCCCCAGTGGCCTGGGGCTCCTGCGCCCATGGGGTTAAATCTCTCCCTGTCTCTCTCTGCTCCAAGTTGTTTTCCAAGCGAGGTAGAGAATGGTTCTCTTGTTACCAACATGGCTTCTGGGCATTGGGTAATGCGCTCGCTCTTCCCCCTGCCCGCTCCACAAAGGCACCTTTTGTTCCTCTCCCGGCCCCTCTCCCTGGCTCTTCCCCGGCCCCCCACCCACCCCAACTCCCTCCTCCCCGCGCCTCCCGCCCCACGCTGCACCCCTGGGCTGTGCGGAGTGACCGCGGCCTGGCCTGGCCTGGCCGTGGCGCCCTCGCTCCCGTGCGCGCCCTGGGCGCAGCCGGGCCCGGAGCCCGCGGCGGCCATCTTGGGGACGCCGCTCCCGCAGCCCCGGACTCGGCCCGGACTCGGTGGCGGGGTGGCAGGGGCTCAGTGCGACATCCCGGGGCACCTCGCGTCCCTGCGACGGGGAGAGGGGGGATCCCTGCTGCCAGCCCCCACCCCGGCCCAGCCCCTGCACTGAGACCAGGCAGACACCCCCCTCCCCCATCCCGCTAGGGCCGCACAGCAGCCTCCGAGGCGGGCGTGGCGTCCCGTTTTTTGGAGGTGGAGACTGAGGCCCAGGGCGGGGAGTGTCCCCTGTCCCAGTGGCTCAGTGAGCGGGTGCTGCGGCTGGACTGAGCCCCGTGCTTCGCCCCCAGACCTCGCCAAGTAGCTCAAGCCCTGGGCAGACACCCAGACGCGCGGGCAGTGCCGGGATGGCTGGAGTCTCCGGCGGAAGTCCAAACCCAGCGTTACTGGAATTGTTCGAAAACGAAACAGATGCGTCAGCCATGGGAGTGTTGGGAAGCCAGTGAGACACTGAAATGTCTGCTCCCTGGGAAGACGGGCTCCGGCCACTGCCCCCTCCCCTGTCCCCCACAACAGCCCAGCAGGAGAGGCACGGATAGTTTGGCGATGCTGTTTTTCAGACAGGGAAACCCAGGCACAGAGAGGACACACGGCCGGGACTCGGGGCTCACCCAGTTGACTCTAACTCTGGTCATTGCCTTCCAAGGCCTTTGCCCACCCGTCCCTTGAGAGGCTGGGGGCCCTGGGGCGGGGACTTGGGCCGCCCGCAGCGACTCCAGCCCTTCTGTCTAGAATCCTGGACAAAGGAAGTCCGGAGGCGGCTGTGCTCCGCGCGTTCTCAGAATCCTCCATCTCATGCCGTCCCTGCACTTACAGAAACACGAGAGGGAACAGCAACCGCCCACTGCGCACCTGCGTGGCGCTGGCGGGGGGCACTCACCTGTAACCTCCGTGCTGGGGCCGGGGGAGGAGCGCCAAACTGGTGATGGATGGGATAGGGTGTGGGGGCCGGCGGGACAGGGGAGTTGAATGAGACCCTGGGCCCGCCCTCAAGAAGCCACAGTCCGGGAGGAGAGACAAATCAGTAAAGAGCTGGTGTGCTGCAGGGCAGGGGCCCAGAGAGCGCATTGCCCAGCTGGGAGGTTGAGAAAGGAAGGCTTCCTGGAGGAGGTGACCATGAATGTAGCCTCAAAAGACAAGTAGTTCACCAGGCAAGCAAGTTGAGAGAGGGGTGGAAGAGGAGCTGGGGGTTGGAGGCCAGGCTGGGTAGAAGGTGAATGTGGGGGGGAGAGGCCCCCCCCCAGGCCTGTGTGCTGCAGCAGATTGGGGCGGGGAAGGTGGAGGGGAGAAGCAATGGGGGCTGCAGGGGGCAGCGAGGGGGGCTGCCGAGGACCTCGGGTGCGCTGAGAAGGTGTAGGTACTGGATCCTGCTGGCAGTGGGGGATCACTGGGTTTTACAGGGGTCAGATTTGAGTTCTAGGAAGATCTCACGTGCTGGATCTGTCCGTCTCGTTTACTCCTGTTTTCCCGGCACCCGGCTCAGTGCCTGGCACACAGTAGGCACTTGCTAAATGTGTTCCGTCACTGCCAGCAGTGTGCCCTGCAGCAGGGGCGAACTCCAGCTGTGGGGCCTTGGGCCTCCGTGTCCTCCTTTGTGAAACAAGGGTCACAGCGCCTGCCTCGTGGGAGTGTCGTGACACTAGGGGACAGGCATGTGGGGGCTTCACTCGGTGTCCGGCAGGCGGTCACGTTCCATCGCTGGTACCTGTGAGCAGCGTGCGCAGGCAGCCTGGAGGGAGGGGCTGGGGACACAGTCCAGATCCAGGGGCCAGGTGTGGGGGGCAGGCCCAGGAGGCGGGGGTGTCGAGGGCGACCCTAGGTTTCCGGACTGGGAGACAAGGTGGAAGGTCATTCCTGAGCGAGGGACACAGCAGGACAGGCCTGGGGTCCGAGGCCTGAATCCGAGCGCTGCGGGGTGTCGGGGCGGACGTGCTGGGGGGCCTGGAGCCTGGGACGGAGGTCCAGGCTGGGGGTCTGGACGAGGGCACGGAGGAGCCCCGGCCACCGGAGACGGGGTCCGGAATGACAGCAGGGGTCTCACTGCATTTACTCTGTGCCCGGCCCTTGTGTTAACATATTTGAGCCCCCCCAACAAACCCCATGAGAGGGCAGCATCACACCCCCATTTTATAGGTGGGGAAACTCAGGCAGGAGGAGTGGGGTCTGCAGTGTCCAGAATAGGTCTGTCTGGAGAGACAGAAAGTAAAGCAGTGGTTGCCTGGGGCCAAGGGCAAGGGGGGTGGGCAGTGGGGGTGATGGCCGGGGGGTACAGAGTTTCTTGGGGTGACTAAAATGTTCCAGGATGATTTCGGGAATAGTTGTACAGCCCCATGAACACACCAACAACTGCACTGTGGACTTCGAATGTGTGGACTATATGGTATGTGAGTTACATCTCGATTAAGCTGTTACTGGGGGGCGGGCAGGGCTTGGTGGGGGTGGGGAGAGCTGCTCCAGGGGAGGGGAGGGAAGGGGGCCGGGGTGCAGGCAGCCTGGGCCCAGGCAGGGGTGGGCAGGGCCGGAGGAGGGCGCTACCTGGTGAGGCGGATGAGCCTTGGGGTTTGTCCGTCCAAGCCCAGGGCAATAGTTAGCACAACTTAAACATGTATGAAGGGGGTTGGTCTCATGTTAAGTATTCTAATCAAAAGACAAACAAAAACCAGTGTCTCTCCCTGGCCTCGTGGGTAGCATCTGCAGCCCACTTTCACAGAAGGGCCCAGAGCCGCTACGCAGCCATGGGACAGCTCTGGGCACCTCGGAGGGGCTGCTGCTCAGAGGACCCCTGGACGCTGTCCTGGCTCAGTTGCCGCTGCAGTGACCTGGTCCAGAGGGAGGCCACAGACGTCCGGCACTCTGTCACAGCGCACTAGGTGACAATGAACAGTTGTGCACAAAGGTGTCCATCTCCGAGTGCCACACGGTGGACAGCTGGCCACGGCCTCGGTGCCCAGCAGCAGGGGCTGGGCGAGTGTGCCATGCACACTCCCTGGGCGGAATGTGATTCGGCCACTAAAAGTGGCACTTGTGAAGCATTTCTATGACGTAGGAGATGTTGTTGGTATAATCTTAAATAAAAAAACGGGGCACAGTGTATGCATGTATATAACTGTAATAAAAAGCAAAAAGCATGTGCCATGAGCTCCACTTCACTTTAAAAGTACAGAAAAAACTGGAGGAAAACCCAAGGATGCCAACCATAGTTGTATCTGGGTGGTGGGGCTTTGATTTTGAAGTCTGAGTGCTTTGTACTTTATGGGGTTTCCAAATTTCTGCAATAAACCCTCTGAAATCTCAAAGTTGTTTGAAATGAGGGCGTGGAGTGTATCCTGTGTTTAAGAAAGTCCCATTTCCCTGGAAGATCTCCCTACGCAGACATTTAAGATCTTGGGGTGTATTGGTGTGTTTTCAGCGTGAGGTGAGGAGCTCGAGTCAGGAACGCATCTGACTACAAAGAATGGAAAACCCACCTGGAGCAGGTTGCCCGTCCCCTCCCCCACCAGGAAGTCCCGGCAGGCCTTGCGGTGCTGCTGCCGACGCTGCCGCGGTGGAAAGTAGACCTGTTGCTCCTTTGCTCCCAAACCATCTCTCTCCCACTTCTGTCCCCACATCGTTGTCAATATTCTGGGACTCGGATCAGCCCCTGCGCGCCCTGCCCCGCCCCAGCGACATTGAGATGGCAGAGAAGCTCAGCAGGCGGCGCGTCCGTGCTCCTCCAGCCCCGGCCTCCAGCCGCACTCGGGGTGCCGGGACCAGGCAGCCCAAGGCCCGGTGCAGGGCCTGCTTGTGGGAGGCTGTCGCTGAGGAAGTGACCTGCCTGGGCGTCGCTGAAGAATGAACGCACGGGCGGATGGAGGCAGGACTGGAACCTGCCTCTCAGCTCTCTTCCTCCCCCGAGGGAGAGAGACGGCCCAGTCCGAACATCCCTCACGGCCTGCCGCCCCGCTGCTGGGCCTCATCATCCACCGCTGACCCGCTGCGGCTCACACGCACCACGGGGGGTGTACTCCGTGCCTTTGCTCACACTGTTCTCTCCGGACACCTTTCCTCCCTGCCCGCAACCCCTGTGATCTAACTTACCGCGTTTTTAGATCCGGCCCCAGCATCACCTCCCCGGCTGGCCTAGGGGCTCCCCTCTGACACCCAGAGTGCTTGGCGCTCACTGAATGGACCAGCTTCGTGGTTATCCTGCTCTGTTCCTGCGCCTCGCCCCAGCCCATGAGCCCCTGGGGGAGGCCTGCGTCTGATCCAGCTCAGCGTCAGGCTGGCCCGGTTGGGACATGTGTGAGCAGGAAGTCAGAGGACCAGGCTGTGCCCTGCTCCGGCCCCCGCTCCCGAGGAGCCGTGACCAGTCACACCCTGCTTCCCGGCCACAGCCTGGGAGAGTCGGGCGTCCTCGGCCTGTTCCTGAGGGCCCAGTTGTCCACAGGAGGGGCAGGGCAGGCGTGGGGCAGCCTGAGGTGGGTGCCTGAGATCTGAGACCCCCTGTGGTAGGGAATAGGGTGGGTGTGGAGCAGGAGAGGTGGGGGCTGCCTTCTGGGCTTCTGCAGACCAGACCCCACCAAACAGGCTGGCCTGGTGGCGTCCCCACCACCGCAGGGAAGGTGGCCCCCAGCGGTCATCAAAGGCCAGCAGGGGCCCTCCCTCAGAGGGGGAGGGGGGTTAGGGGTCCCCCTGGGGCTGAGAATGCTCTGCCACTGCCACTGACGAGCCCCCATCCGTCAGCCCTGCACAATGGGGCCATTAACCCCTGACCCTGGCCCCTTTTTAGCCACTTCCTTTGGAGGGACGCCCCCACCCCAAGAAGGAGAAAGGAGGGGAAGGCTTCTTCTGAGTCTCCCTCTTCAACGAGGGGCCCAGACGCAAGGACACAGCCCTGCGGGCCTTTCCAAGGCTCTGCAGCCTGGGGTCTCCGGCTCCTGTCCTCTGCAGCTGCCTCTGGGCCTGGGGGTGCCCCCACAGCCCCCGTTGCCTGTAGGAGCGCCCCTGAAACCAAAGCAGTGTGTGCAGGGGTGGGGGGCGAGAGAGGGACCCTGAGAGACAGACAGGGACAGAGGATTCCAAGAGTCACTTCAGGTCAGAGGTGGCCCTTTCCGTTCACACAGCGTACCCAGAGGGACGTCACAGGCCACTCGTGAGACTCGATGCAAGAACCTCACATACAGTATTAACACAACAAACTCAGCCATGAATAAGAAGGATGTAGACCTCAGAGTTTATCCTAGTAATGTATTTTCACCTCTGGAAATCTATTAATGCCATGTATCATGTTAATCAACGAAGGGAGAAAAGTCATGTGATCATCTTGGCATTGGCAATACATTGCCACACCCAGTTTTGATAAAAAATGTTTGCGCAAACTTCGAATAGAAAGAAGTTTCCTTAAACCGATCGATATCATCTACAAAAACCAGTACAGACATAGTTCTTAAAGGGGCAACAGACACATTCCTGAAAATCGGGGACAAGTTTGCCCTCATCCCCGAGTCTCTTTAACCCTGTACCTGGGATCCAGGTGGGGGCTGTGGGTCGTGAGAACCAGCAACAAGGCGTAAGGGCTGGAGAGGAAGAAGCACAACTGGCATTGTTTGCAGGGGATACAATTGTCTGCATAGGAAACCCAAAATAATCTGCAGGCAAATGATCGGAACTGGGACCAACTCAGCAGAGGTGGACACAGGACATTCTCACGTCCACGTCAAAGACAGCAGCTACAGCGTGAGGATGGAACCTGGAAATATTACGCTACGGACGTCGGACCCCAAAGGCCACAGAGATGATGCCACTTATATGAAATGCCTGGAAATAGGCAAATCCCTAGAGACAAAAAGCAAACCACTGGCCTCCAGGGGCTGGGGAGAAGGAGGGGGTGGGGGTGGCTGCAGGGGTGAAGGGTTCTTCTCTGTGCGATGCGGGAGTTTTGGAGTAGAGGGCGGTGACGACGCACAGCCTCCGGAACAGGCTGAGAACCGCTGGATCATGCCCGTCCCCAGGATGGGTGTCAGGGCGTGTAACTGGTATCTCAACAAAAATCGCGTTTATAAACACCAGAGTATAATTTTAAAAATCCCCCTTTACAATAACACCCAAAACGAAATCCAACAACATGTTTGTAGAGAAAAGCATAAAGCGTCACTGAGGCGCAGCCACTCCGGAAAACGGTTTGGCGGTTTCTTAAACTCCGAGACGTACACGGCCATGTGACCCGGCAGGCGCACTTCCGGGCGTTCATTACAGAGAAACAAGGCCTCACATTTCCACGAAAATGTGCACGCGAG
Source organism: Phyllostomus discolor (assembly GCF_004126475.2). Taxonomy (NCBI): domain Eukaryota; kingdom Metazoa; phylum Chordata; class Mammalia; order Chiroptera; family Phyllostomidae; genus Phyllostomus; species Phyllostomus discolor. The sequence continues at coordinate 209,964,537 of NC_040904.2, forward strand.
TGTGCGCAGCGGCTTTATGTGGGAGAGTCAGAAAGTGAGAACTACCTGGATGCTGTTCAGTGAGCGAATGGGTGGAAAAGTGGGTGCATTCAGACCATAGAAAGCCACTCAGCAGCGAAAGGGAACCCCCGATACGGGCAGCGGCCTGGAAGGAGCTTGAAGAAATCGCATGGAGGGAAAAAGCCCGTGTCCCAAGGCGACATGCCGTGTGGTTCGTTCCTGTTCTGTCCTCCGTGTGACAGAGGTCTGGAGAGGGGGACCGATCGGCGGTGGCAGGGCTGCAGGTGGGAGGGGGAGGCAGGGGTGGGCACCGCTGCCAGGGCTGCATCTGGACTGTGGTGATGACAGAAACCACGCAGGTGAGGAAGTGGACGGCGCTCACACGCACACACACGTGAATGAATGAATGCACGCATGCATGCATGCATGCATGCAGAACCAGCGACGGCCAAACCCGGCCTGCAGGCGGTGCTGGTATCGGCTTCCTGGCTTCGGTACAGTGCTACGGTACATCACTACGGTGATGACAGACGTCACCACTGAAGGGTACGCAGGACCCTCTGTGCTATGGTGGCCGCTTCCCGTCATTCTGTAATGATCTGGAAACAAAAGTCGTGTTGACGAGGAACGTTATGGGAAGACCTGGAAGAAGATCCCAAAGGTTTGTTTCGGAACCACAGCTGCCGGGAGCGGAGGAGGGGCAGGCCCGGGCAGGGCTGGGGCCGACAACGAGCCATACTCTCCCCTTCTCTCCAATGTTGCACATTTGAAATTTCCCATCATGAGACGTAAGGAGAGACTGAATAAATGCGGCGAGAGAGAACTTGCTCTCTCACTTCAGCCCACTCGGGCCTCTGTCTGACCCAGAGTCGGTGGCGTACAGCTGTCAGCTCTTCCCAAGCTAACGCCTGGGCTCAGCTCGATCCCGATCAGCCCCCACGGGCCTTGCTTGGGTGGAGCTCGCCTGGAGATTCTGGAAGTGGTGAGAAGGAGTGAAGCACTCAGGGGGACCCAGGCTCCCAAAGGAAGGAAGGACAGGGAAGGGGCACTGCCCCACCGGACGTCGGGGCTCATCACAAAGCTCTGGCCAGAGGCCAGCGTGGTGGTCATCGGTCTAAGATGGACAGCCAGACCGGCGGGACCAGAGAACCTGACACACATGGGTCCAGAAAGTAGGGGCCTGGCCCGTCAGAGGAAGAAGAGGAAGAAGAGGCAGAAGAGGCAGAAGACAGTTGCGTCTGTGCCACACGTGACCTCCTGCAGGGCTGGCTGGGCTCTCAGCCTCCCAAGACTCCATTCCCCACGGAGGGAGGGGGGAGGCTCAGAGAGGGCCAGGGAGGCCCAGGGTCTCCCAGCTCCGGTCCTGTCCAATGCAGTGGGCTCTTCCCAGTGTGGGGCCCGCCGTGTCGGGCTCCTGATCTCCGGGGGAGCCCTCGGCATCTGCCCCGTCACTAGGGTCCCACTGGAACTGGAGAACCCCTGACCGAGACACAGAAAGAGGGAGGAGGACAGAGAGTGAGAGTAAGAGCAGCGAAGGGAGAGAGAGAACGGGAGAGCCCAGAGCCGGTCCCTCTGCAGACTCGGCCACGCCGCCCGAGCGGAACAATCGGGCACTGTCCCACTCCCTCCTGCCTCCCCCGCCCCAGGCTCCCACCAGCTTTCATCACTGACCTAGCCCAGGGACAGAGCACCAGGCGAGGGGGAGGGGAGGTCAGGGGTCAGCCCATTACATGCCAAGCAAAGCCAGGAATAGAGCTGCTTTGGAGGTGGGTGCAGGGGACCAGGGGCCCGGTGGAAGCCCACCTCCCACCTCTGGTCAGAGGCAGCCCCGGGGGCAGTTGAGAAGAGAGGCCAGCGCTGCCCTGCACCCCAGGGGCAATAGGTCCATGGCTCCATCAAAGCTGGCAGTGGGCTTCTGGAAGGGTGCAAATGTCTCCAAGCAACACCAGTTCCCTGTCCCTAGGGAGCCTGGCCCCGCAGACCCTCGTCCCCAGGGCTGGCCCACCCAGCCAGGGCTCCTCCCTTCTGCCTCCCCAGCCCAGCTCCCCGGTTGCACAACCCTGTCCCTACTCCCCCAGACTTGGGGAGGGGAAGAAAATGCCCCCCACTTCCACCTGCCCGGTGGCTGCAGCCAGTGCACGGCTCTGCCTGCTCCGGCCCCCTCCGCTAGTGTCCTGTGGCCGCCCAGGGCCAGGCAGAGTCCAGGGTCCTGGTTCTGACCCGGGAGGGAGGCCTCGCTGACCGCTGCCTCAGCTCTGGGCTGCTGCTCCCGGCGACGGGTGCTCGTTCATTCATGGGAATGCACCGCCTGCTACTGTGCTGCGTCGGTCACAGTGGTGTGACTCCCCCCCCCCCCAGGATCCTGTCCCTGGGGAACTCCCAGTCTGGTGGGGAAACGGACGTGAAACTGGCTAACAAGCAAACAAATGGGAACCCCCAAGCTGTGCCGTGAGCCGGGCGGAATGAGCGGGTGTCTGAAAGGGAGGAGCCAGGGCCGTACTTGAGCTGGGTGCCCAGGAGGGCTTCCCTGAAGAGGTGACGTGAGGGCGTGAGCAGACCTGGGGGAAGAACACTGTGGGCAGAGGGGGCTGCAACGGCGGCCAGAGGCCTGGGACAGGACGTGCAGGGGGAGGAAGGGCGGGCCCAGGTCTCTAGGGGACGACCCTGGGCTGGTTCTGCGTGTGCTGGGAAGACCCCGGAGGGGTCTGAGCGAGGAGTGGCTTGGTCTGACTTGACTTGAACACCAACACCGATCCCCGCGACAGCCGTTGTGAGTCGCAGAGACCGTGACTTGGAGCCCTCAAATGACGCTCCTGTGGGCACACGGCTGCCTCTGAGTCCAGCCCGACACCGGCTCCCCACGTGCCCACAGCTCCGCCCCCTCCCACTGGGCTCCCCTTCAGATTTGGGGCCCCTCCTGATGCTCCGAAGCGGGAGGTGTTACCTAGGTTCATTGCCCGCCGCTCCCACGGGTGTCGGGGCCAGACCTTGTTCTGCCTGGTTCTCTGGTGTGTTCTCGTGGCCCGCACAGACTGGGTGCTCGACACTATTTATCGTCGACACTATGTATCGAACGAATAAATGCATGAACGACTAGTCCCCGTCTAAGGGCTGTGGCGAGGTTCACAGGTGGCAGTGAACGGAAGCTGCTCAGCAAGGGGCCTGGCACAAAGCAGATTCCCAGAAAGCCCGCGCTCTAGATCTCGGTGCTGACGGTTAATTGAGCCAAATTCCACCCACCGGCCAGTGGTGTCTTGACCTTTACAGGGGCCGTGAAGCCAGCAGTGAGCAAGGCCTCGCGCTGGGGCCACAGCTGCGCTGACTGGCAGGTACTCCCGGCACCGCGCACCATGCGCATATCCAGCCTCACCCATCGCCTCTGTGGTCTCTCCAGCCAGCCCCTGAGCTGGGCGCCGCGGTAACAACCACAAGAGTGGAAAGCAGGGAGAATTCACGTAGCTCCAGTGACCCCTGGTGTTTCTCACAATGGCCACTGGGTGGCAGCACGTCCCCAGGAATATGGGGTTGGGGGTTAAGCTTTTCCCGTTGAATCTGAGGCAAAGGAACTGAGGGACGAGTCCTGGAGGGAACCCAGGCCCAGAGAGGGGTTGGGACTTGCCCAGGGTCACACAGTTTTCAGTGGCAGGGCAGGGCCAGGTGAGAGGACGCCTCACCTGCCTGGACAGATTCGGGGGCAGAGCAGGGGGAAAGGAGCAGCGGCGAGCTTGGAGCGCGAGGGTCTGAGGGCCAGCCCGGGCCAGCCTCCTACAAGGGGGGTGGATGTTCTCACCCGAATTTCAGCCCCTAGAATCTGACCCGTTTCGAAAAAGGTGCTCACACCTCCCTCCGAGGCTCTTGTTGACCCCTCTCACCTGTGACTCTGGCAAAGGTGGCCATTCTCCCCACGCTCCCACTGGGACTGGCACGGTAACCTCATCACCCCGTCGCTGACCCCACTGTCTGTCTCCCTCCCCCTCCCCCTGCCACAGTGATTTCCTGAGGACACGGCCTGTACCACCTTGCCCTCTGGCTGTGTCACCTGCCCTTCTTCTGGCCTAGGTACCGCCAGCACCTCTTCTAGGACTCAGCTGAGTGTTGCTTCCTCCAGGAAGCCTTCCTGGCCTTTGGCTCCTCCTCATGGTGAGGCCCAGGAGAGGGACTGTGTGTCTACCTGAGCGTGCACGGACTCTGTGCACACCCTGGGCCTCTGACACCGTCGGCCATCGGAGCCAGCACTGAAGCCGTGCAGGGAGCTTCATGCGAATGCAGCCTTCGAGATCCCCCTTCCCCAGAGACCCGGATCCAGCAGGTGTGCAACACAGCCCAGGACTCTGCACATAAGACACTTCCCCAATGAGTCTGCTGTGAGGGTGTGAGTGTGTGAAGGCCCTTTCCGTGTGAATTCAGCCCTGCCCCCAGAAGTAGTTGGCAAAATGAAGATGATGAGGAATGACAATAACCACCTCTGGCATCTGTGCCAAGGGACTCACACATCCTGTCACTCCCATTTCCCCTTTAATCTTCGTCTCCATACCTTCTCTCTCGGGAGGGATGGGCATCCCCATTTTACAGATATCTGAGGCTCAGAGGCAGAGGGTGATCTGCCCCAAATGCCCCTGCTGCACACTGGCAGAGCCTGCTCTGGGGTCATCCTGGGGTGGCAGAGCTGCAGGCTGTGTTAAAGTTCCTAGGCTTGAAAATAGTTGTTTGCTGAAAATCAAAATTCCAAACCTCAGGACCTATACTGAAGGTCCTGGTTTCCCAGGGATCAGGCCCTTGTCACCTCGTTGCCTCTTTGCCCATCCATGGCCTCTCCTCCAGGGCCCAGAGAATGCCCCATCTCACGTAAAGCTACAGCTGTTTCTATGCACTTCATCCGCAGCCAGATATTGTGCCAGGTCCTGTGGGAGATACGAGGGGCAAGACCTACCCCAGGGGCTTCCGTCCCACTGGGGAGACAGGAAATGCTCACTTGGGTGATGGAGCAAGGTGCTCCAATTTTCTTTCCCCCTCAAATAAATTCATGGCCCTAACCTCACCCCCTTAATCGGCTGGGACAGGTTCCGTGCTGTGTGGGCTGACCCAGGAGACCCCTGCCTTGACAAATATAAAGTGGGCCCTAATATCTTCATTCTAACAGGCAGGACAAAGCAACTTGGTTTTCTTTTCCTTGTTTGTTGTAATGACACCTGTTGATAAATTCCTAGCGTCCTATGGAAGGCATTATAAAGTCGGTACAGATGCAGGAGAGACAGGGTCATGGTGAACTTCAAAATCCTGTGAAAGTGACCCGATCAGCAGATCAGTGGGTCCAGGAGAAGGTCGTTGCTACTGCGGCATTCTGCACGTCTGCTGAGGCTCAGATTAGCTCCCTGAGGAGGGGGTGCGTGGGCTCCCAGCGGTCCACGGATATTCCGATAACCATCTTTCTGCATCCGTCTTTCCTCCGAAGCCTCTGGGGGCAGCTGGGAAGGCTGCTGGACGGGCCTGAGCCCAGGCTGCCCGCATGAGGTGGATGCCAGGGTGTCCAGGGAATCCACACAACAGTCACGGCCGCAGAGGCTGGTGGGGAGACGAGATTCGGACCCCTTGGCTGGGAAGCACAGATGGCATTTCCTGACCTCAGTGGGACTCCAGGACAGCTGTTTCTCAGGGCTAACAAAGGAGAGGGGGTGTGAGGAAGCTCTCACCCCCAAGTACAGCAGAAACCATCCGCCGCAATGCTCTCAGCTTGCATGCAGGGAGAGGAGGGAGGTGCGGAAACGGAAGGGAAGGTAACCTGCCCGACTTGTCAAAAGCAGACCCACTGGACACAGGTGTGCAGGTGTAAAACGGGCACTGGACGAGGTTGCAGTCTCGAAGACCTGGATCTTACACCTTGGTTGGGTGGCTCTGGACAAAATCCCTTCCTCTCTCTGGCACTTGGTTTCCTGGTTTGCAAAAGCGGGATTAGGCAGGCAGCCTCGAATACTTGTCTTTCTAGTAGGGGAGTCACAGCACCCTAGGACGGGGTACGGAAAATGGGAAAGGGTTTGTAGGTCGTCGGACTTCGCCGTAAGTCTCCCCATCTAAGGATGCTCCCGTTGCCACGGCAACCGGCCGGCCGGCGTGGTCCCCAGCGTCCCGCTGAGGAAGCTGGGAAGAACCCTGCCCTCACCAAGATGGCGGCGGCCTCAGGACAAGGGGAGGGGTTGAGCGCTGCCGGCCGGTCCAGACCTTTTCTCTGTTTCCGCTTTCCCATGCCAACGGGCGAGCTTCCGTCAGTACTTGTTCTCTTTCCTGCTTCTGGGAGCCCCGGGAGCCAGGGAGGGAAGGCTTGCCTGCAGGGATTGGGGCAAATACCCGGAGGGGGAAGGCGTGACTTCTGCGTCCTGCCGGAAGTGACGCGACAGTCGCGGCCGCCGACAGGTGGAACGGCAGGTGGGTTCAGGTGCCAGCCTGGCCGGGACCCGACTGTGGGACCGACGCTTCCGGTGAGCGCCAGAGGCACCTCCCCAGGGCTTGGAGACCCGTGGGACGGGCTCTGGGATCTGAGCCCGCCGCCCTGGTCTGGAGGCCCCTCCCCCCCAGCTCCCCCCCACCCCTTACCTAGTGAGAACAATCACCTGCCCACCCGCCGGGACGCCCCCCACCGACCAGAGGGGAGGGGGAGGGCCGGCAGCGCCGGGGTTGGAGTTGGAGGGTAGGCACAGCAGTTCCCTGAGCCCCTACGCTCCTTTCTCTCCCGGATCCAGTTCTCTGCTCCCCCGCCGAGCTGAGCAGTTAGCCAGCCCACCTCAGCTCTCGGAACCATGTTTGCAGACTTGGACTATGACATCGAAGAGGATAAACTGTGAGTATTTCGTTCTCCCAGCTCCCAAAGCTGCAGGTGTCCCAGGTCCTCCACCCCCAGGCCCCCTTGCTTCCCAGTTGCACCGACCCTTGCTTCTCCGCGGTGGATCAGGTCTGGGTCTTGTACTGTAGCAGAAGGGACCCTGCCCTTCCAAGAGCTCACGTCTGTAGGGGGCTGTGGACACAATAACAGAGCATTACAATTCAGGGCCATAAGGGTCCTAATGGAGAGCGACCTGGCCACCAGGAGAGCAGAGCAGGTGGGGTGGGGTGGTCAGGGAAGGCTTCACGGAGGAGGTGGCAGCTGAGCCAGGTTCAGAAGGATGAACAGGAATGTCATAAGCACAATGCCCTCCCCAGAGCAGACAATGAGCGGGACAGGGGTTTTCAAAAGTTGAGGTGGTCTCCTGGTTAGACTCCGTCCTCCCTCGGAGCCGGGACTGGTGCGGGGCCTTTCCGTGTCCTTGGCCCTTTGTAAGGTTCTCCACGGCGTCAGTAGGTTGTCAGCGCGAGTTTGTTGTTGAGTAAATGAGTGTGTAAGTGAGGACATTTACCACAAAACGTAAATAGTGCTAATTTGTAGTGAAAGCTGGGAGGTAATTGAGTAGAGTGGCCGAGAGATGGGCCACGGGCCGTTTAACAGGGGCAGGCTTCCCAGAGGAGCTGATCTCAACGTTCCACGCGCACCTGACGCGGTGACACGTCTCACTCAGACCTCGGAGGCGGAGTCAAGCCGAGGGAAGGGGGGCCTATTTTTATGCAGTGCTTGCTATGGCCCGGCTTGGTGTTAAACACTTTCTATGCACTTTCTTACAAGCAATTGGATAAAGTCGCCATTTCATCCGTACTCTTTTAGGGATGAGGAAACTGAGGTGCGGAGAAGGTACCTTGCCTAAGCCGGTAGCTGATTAGTGGCGGAGCCGGCATGTGGTCCCATGACTCTGAGAGCTGTGTGCATCTCAGCACCAAACGCTGTCTCTCTGGCCAAATGCAGAAGGCAGGGCTGGGCAGCGCTCGGAGCCGCTCGGGGTGTCGGAAGGCCCGGCCCCTTCCCCGTCCCCTTCAGTCACCCTGCCTCCAGGAGACTCAGCCTCTCGTGCTTCTCTCTGTAGCGGAATCCCGACCGTGCCGGGCAAGGTGACCCTGCAGAAGGACGCTCAGAACCTGATTGGGATCAGCATCGGAGGGGGTGCCCAGTACTGCCCCTGCCTCTACATCGTCCAGGTACTGCGGGCTTCGGGGCCGGGGGTGAGGCCCTCAAGCGGGCGAGCCACCTCCCTGCTTGGGCATCACGCAGGCAGGCTCCTCCCTCTCCTCTGCGCAGCTGGCTCCTTCCTGTTCTTGAGGTCTGATGTCCTAGGACAGTCCCTCCTCACCCCACCCCCCAAGCAGGTGCCCTCTTGTTCTCCTCCGTGATTTCAGTCTCTTCTCGCCCTTCTCAGCACTCGTCACCGTCTTGGTCGTCAGGTGCCTAGCTGCCTTCCCAGGCTCCTTGTGCCGTGAGGGCAGGGCCCCGCTGGCTTTGCCTGGCAGTCAGCACCTAGGAGATGCCGGTCATGGAGGGCCTTCCATCAGTGTTGAATGGGCCCCCAAACCTGCAGCCTTTGGTGCTGGGCAGGGCTGAAAGACTAGGAAATTATGTTGGCCTGAGTTCAAATCTACTTCCCTGGTCATTAGCAAGTTGGTTCAGCTCCCAGGGCCTCAGTGCCCTCGCCTGGAAAGTGGGGATATGAAGTGTATGAAGGTGAGCATCTTTGGGTTGTTGTGAAGATTGAATAAAATGGCCTGGTGTAATGCCTGGTGCGGAAGAGGTCCTCACAAAGCAGTCGCTGTTACTGTTTTTTTTTTAAGGTTATATATATATATTTCTAGAGAGAAGGGAAGGGAGGGAGAAAGAAAGAAAGGGAAACATCGATTGGTTTCCTCTTGCACGCCCCCAGCTGGGGACCTGACCCACATCCCAGCATGTGCCCTGACCAGGGATCGAACCGGTGGCCTTGTGGTTTGCAGGACAATGCCCAACCGACTGAGCCACGGCAGTCTGGACATTGCTACTATGTTTATGGCAGTTGCTCACGTCCCCAGACGAGCTGCCGGGGGTAATGCACGATTTTGCGGTCCCTCGGAGAGCGAGCAGCCCCGTGTCCTGTCGGCTGTGACTCAGGAGTGGCAGCGGTCTTTCTGTAGGCTTGGAAGGGACCTTGCCACCTCAGACATAAACTTGACCCGGATTCTACCCTGCTCTGACCTGCTCTGACGGCTGAGTAGCCGTTGGTGGCAGATGGGAAAGTATGGTCTCTGAGGATCTTGCAAAGGAGGCGGTCACTTCTGGGCCTTGAAGACGGAGATTCCTGGGACCCCGTCTCTGCCATTCAGGGGGCTGCCTTCTCCAGCGGTTTGGCCTCTTCCGTCCAGCAGGCGTCAGGGAGGCCACCGTCCCCAGGCCCGGCCTCCTCCCCGTGCACCCGCTTAGCCTGTCTCCTCCCAAACACTCTGCTTCCTCTCACCCGACCTGCGCCGTGTAGCTGTTCTGTAACTTTCTGGCTAAATCAGTGCCAGCCAGATTGGAGCGGCACCGTTAGAGAAATCGACCGCAGACGTGACTTGGGAGGAGCAGACGCTCAGGTGGGGGCGTGAGGTCTGCTGTGTTTGGCATCAGGAAGGGCAGGTGTCCTCAGTCACGTGTACCCCCTGCCCTCCTCCTCCCGCCCCTCAGAGCGTGGGGCCAGATCTGCCGTTGGTTCCGGCACGTCTACCCCGTCTTTCTCTAGCGCCACTTAAGGGACTGCGGGGTAGAGGCCAGGACGGGGCCGGGTGTTGGTTGGGTGAAGGGACGCCTGTCTCTCACCAGCTGTCTTCCCAGCTGTCCCTTTTCTTCCCACCCTGCCCTCCTCGGGCACCCCCAGGTGTTTGACAACACCCCGGCGGCCCTGGACGGCACCGTGGCCGCTGGCGATGAGATCACCGGCGTCAATGGCAAGTCGATCAAAGGGAAAACCAAGGTGGAGGTGGCCAAGATGATTCAGGAAGTGAAGGTAAGGGCAGCCACAGGCGCAGGCGCCCTGACCTGGCGAAGCTGCTTCTGAGGCCCCGGCAGGCCTGGAGGGGGGCTGGCCTTGCAGGGCTGCTGTCCTGGGAGCGCTGGGGTCCCTCAGCTCCTCCTGCATTCGTTCGGGGCAGCGCCAGCTGAGCTCCAGGACTCCCGCGCGCTTTAGCAAGGGGGTGGGGCACCGGGAGCTCCAAGTCAGCTGTCCTCGAGCTCCCCGGGGGCCAATCAGACAGAACCCGGCTCGGCCACCCCACAGCTGCTCCAGGCCCAGGCTCCTGCTGAACAGCGGGCATCCCGGCACCAGAGGGCGCTAGTGCGTAGCCCCTCAGCCGTCCCCTGGAGACCTGCTGGGAGTGACTCTAGGGAGCCGGACACAGGGAAGGAGCCCTAAAGCCGCGGGACGACTTCAGAGTCTGGGAGTTCAGGGTTCCAGCTGTAACCTGAGCTCGGCCGGCCGAGTGCTTCAATTCCCCCTGCTCCCCATCCAAACCCTTCCTCCCTCCCCCTCCGTCATCCGTGTCTTAATGGCCTGGTGCCAACATTCCTTCCCAGCCCTGCTTCTTGCCTTAGCCCAGGGCCAGCGCCTTCTCCCCTTTACTCGGCTCTGCCCCACTGCTCTCCTGCCTCCTGCCTCCAGGGCGGAGAGTCCAGCCCTGGCCTTTCTCCTGTGTCAGCCCCTGTAGCCACAGGACAGGTGGGGGCTGGGCTTCAGGGCCCCGCTGCACAAGAGGAAGTGACTCGTTCGTTCAGAGCCCAGCCACTGCTCCCCCTGGTCTGGACTGGACCGTCCCGGGCATTATCTGCTGGGCCAAGGAGCTCATCGTGGGAAGTGGGGGGCAGTGTTTCCTTCTGGTTCAGAACTGGAGGGGTGTGCACCCTTCTGGGTCCTCCCCTCACCCCCCCCACCATGGCTCCTCATCAGGACCCTCCTCATCCTGCCCTGCACCAGCCCCTCGAGTTTCCGTGGGGACCAGAGCCCCCCATGCGTATGTGCAGCCTCAACATGAACGCTGACTCCCACTGCGTTGCCCCCGCCCCTGCCACCCTGCCACCTGTGGCGGCCCCAACACAGGTGCCATGCTCTTGGGGAGCCTGGCGCACCCACCCCTGGTCTCAACACTTCGGGCCAATGTGGTTTCCCTTCAGGACCCGGTTCTGAAACACTGTCTTGTATTTGGGGGGTGCGGTCCCGTGTTGAAGGGTGTTGGGGTTGCGAGGGCGGGAGTGGCCGAGGCAGCCTACCTGGCAGCCCGGGCCCTGGGCTGGGCCCCTGCGCTGCGTCTCGACACCCCAGCACCAGGCGGCACCCCAGCGCCAGGCACAGAGAAGGGAGTGGAGGGGCCGAGAGGGAGGGGACGGCCCCCAGCGAGGGGGAGGACCCTCCGCGCGGGTGTGAGGTGGGGACGGCGCAGCACAGGCTGGAGTGTGCCGTGGGGAGGGCGGCATGCCTGCGCTGGCCGGAGCACGGGACCCCGGCGACCTCCCGGCGGCGAGCTCTGAGACAGCAGGGAGCACGTCTGCCCTTGTCCCCTCCGCTGGCTCCCCAGGGCCTGGGGGGTGGAGAGGGCGGGACCTGGGAGTGGACAGTCACAGCGTGGGGCCTGTCACAGCCCGAGGTCTGGCGGGGCCGGATTCGGGGTTCCCTCATGACCACAGGTTGAGGGGCCGTGGGCCCGGAGGCCCCTCCTCAGCCCCGCCCACCCTGCTCTTCCAGGGGGAGGTGACCATCCACTACAACAAGCTGCAGGCGGACCCCAAGCAGGGCATGTCCCTGGACATCGGTAAGCGGGCCGGAGCAGCGGCATCCGGGGCCCCTTTGTGACACCGCGCTGGCAGTTAGGTGGTCACCCTCCGACTGTTCTGCCCGCGCCAGGGGCTGGGAGGCCTCCTCCTCTGGGGCCTTGCTGCCCCAGGGCTGCCCCTTGTGGGCCTGGGCACTCACCCTCCGGGCGGGGAGGGTGCCCCACCCCCGGCCTGGTGCCTCAAGGGCCCCTGCAGACCCCTGCCCCACCTCGGCCTCTTTTCTTGCCCAGCTTCTCCCAGGAAGGCCCAGGTCTGGACCGGCCGCAGGCCAGCTCCCCCGCCCGGCGTGCCCCAGACAAGGTGGCTTCTGCCGTGGGCCGGGTCTCTAGACACTCCCACACGCCAGAGCCCACCGCAGGCGAGGTCCTCTGGGCTGGCCCCTCATTGCAGATCAAGGCCTGCCACCCCTAGAGGGCGCTGTGTCCCCCGGGTGGATGAGCACCCGGACCCCTGGGCTCCAGTCTGGCGCCTTTTCCCTGTACCCTAGGGCCAGACCCACCTCTCGGTTTTCTAAGGGGAGAGGCCAAGGGCAGGTTGAGTCTGTCCTGCGTTCTTCCTCTCAAACCCTTTGTGTCCGCCCCGGCCCCCGGCTGAGGACTGAGTATGCAGCCGGGTGTGCAATGACCGAGTCTCAGGTCCAAGGTCCGCTGTCATCGGTGGTATCTCTCCTCCCCTCTGGACACTGGGTCTGGATGTGGGTGGGGGGGCGTCCCCTGACTTCCCTAAGGCTCCCATCAAGGCCGTGGCACCTGGGCTGTCCGTGCTGTAGGCCTGGGCCCTGGGCTAAGCACCTTGCATGGTGACCCCCTGCCAGGCTCTCAAAGGCCCCTGACGTGAATGGAGCCGGGCCCAGTACCCCCCATGGGGGCCCTCCCAGGGCGTAGTCACCCCAGTGAGTCTGATGCGGTGGGGCAGGGCGGCCTGGGGGCCCGCCGCAGACGCCGCCTCACCGAGCCCCTCTCTCCCCCCCGGTCCCAGTGTTGAAGAAGGTGAAGCATCGGCTGGTGGAGAACATGAGCTCGGGGACTGCAGACGCCCTGGGCCTCAGCCGGGCCATCCTGTGCAATGGTGAGTCCCTTCCTGCCCTTGCCCCGGCCCTGGACCTGGCCCTGGCCCCAGCCCCAGCCCGGAGTCTCAGGCCGGGCTCCCAGGGCAGGGGCACTGCCTGTCCGACAAAGCCACTGTGGGTCCCCCCTCTGGCCTGGCCCTGGCTTCTACCCGTGGGGACGATGGTCACCATCTCTTTGAATCCCCAGAGGCCTCTCCAGCTCCCACAAGGCATCCACAGTGGTCAGTTGAGTGTCCCCTACCTGCAGGTGAGGACTCACAGATGCAGGTCACAGGCAGGGAGATGGACCCACAGTGGGAGGTGCCTCCTTCCGGCTCCCCAAGCCGCTGCCTTTGCCACTGCACCTTCGCCACTGCGCCCGCTGCTCACCTAACCAGGCCCTGCCCTACCCCAGTGCCTCCCCTCGCCCTCCTCTGGCCCCCTTGCACTACCGTGCCCATGGCTCCGGCGCTGCGCGCCTCTGTTGCTGCCTTCCTCCAGCAGGTGGCGCTGCTGCCCTCCTTTCGGCCGATTAGGGCTGGAGGTGGCTGCCTGGAGGGAGAGGGCCTGCCGGGTGCGCACGCTCACACCCACACATGCGTGTGCACTCGCTCTCCCCCCAGGGCGGCCAGTGAAGCACTTGGCCCCGCTCCTGCCGTCAGCAGCCTGCGTCTATAAACAGCAGCAGCCCTGCCGAGCGTGGGGGGCAGATGTAAATGCCTCCCTAAATTGTAGGCGCAGCGGGGCCCTCTGGGCTTCATTGGCTGGGACGTGGGGGTGGGGTCTGAGCTCCTTCCAAATGGCGTTCAAAAGTGGAGGCTGCTATTTTCGGCCTCTTGGTGTCTATAAATCCCTGTTACTGTAGTTACCATGCGTTAAGATGAAATTAGAACCGGTTGTTGTGTTTTTCCCCCCAAACCTTGCAATTTCCCCAGCCTTAAATAGGGCTTCTAAAACCGAAGCTGGCACGATGTCCCGTGACCCTGCTAAAAGCAGCAGCACGCCGCTTACGTGGCTCCCGCCCCGCCAGGCTGGCCGGGTGCCAGGCCGCTGAGCAGCCGGGGCCTGGAGACCAGCCGGTGGCCTCAGCCTCCCGAGGACCCCCACGCTGCCCCCTTCCTGCCCCGAGCCTGAGCCTTCCTCCCCCGACAGCCCGGACAGCCTGGACAGCCCGCCGCACGGCGGCCTTCCCTGGCCAGAGGAAGGCCCAGCCTTGGCCTCTGCTCCGCCCCCCCCGCCCCGCCCACACTGGAGACTGGGGGCGGAGCGCCCCGGCTCCCTCGGCCCCCCGCTGTGTGTCTGTGATCAAGTCGCTTTACCTCCCTGTCCCTGGTTTTGCTTCTTGTAAAACAAGGGAAGTAGCTCTCCCCCAAAGGCTCACGTGGGCCAAGGACTGCGAGGTGTGGAGGGAGCCAGGAGGGTCCCGGCTCAGAGCACAGGAACGTGGGAAGGCCAGACCCCGGCTGGGGACGGCCGGGCACAGCAGCTGCAGACACAGGCCCCAGGCCTGCAGTTGCTGCCGGTGCCCCCAGCGGGGAGGTGCAGCGCAGCACATCCCATCGGAGTGGAGGGCATGGCGCTCGCCGCAGGGGAAGCCCTGCTGGTCCCGCACCTTGCCGCCCTGGCCCTGAGCCTGGCTGGTAGCTCCTGGCTGGCGCCTCTCTAACCGGAAAGGCCGGCTCAGCCCTGGCAGTCCACATGGCCCCCTCACCCTACAGCCCTTACTGCCCGCCAGACATGGGCCGCCACTGCCCGGCCCCGCTGCTCAACTGCGAGCCTCCAGGGCATGTGTGGGACCCCACTCACCCGGCCATTCCTGGGGCGTAACGTGGGCCTGTGCTCAGCGAACGGTCACCCGGGCCCCGTCCAGCGCAGGCTCCTCCCCAGAGCCCTTCCAGAATGCCTCCCCTCCCCACGTCACTCCCCCTCCGAGCCAGCACGGCCACCTTTCCCGCTCGCTTCTCCCGTGCCGGGAGCTGGGAGCTGGGAGCCGCGCTGAGCCCGTGCTGCAGTGATTGCCGCCGCCCCCAACCGCCTTCCCTTTGGCTCTGGGCCGGCTCGTGTTAGCCTGTGGGGGGCTTTGGCCTTGAGGCGGGCCAGGGGGAGCCCCCCCAACCATTTTTCACACGTGACTTTCAGAAGTCCCTGCGTCTGCCCCTTGGATGTGCCCCAGCCTTCTGGGTTGGGGGCTGCCCTGCCTCTCATCTGGGTGTTCTGAGCCAGCGGCCCCTGAGGGGCCCTGTCCCCCTCCACGGACTCTGCTCTGCACCGATCCTGTCTGTCCTCTGGGGTCCCCCGCTGTCTCTCCCCACCCCTGGCTCACAGACACGACTGACCTCCCCCCTCTCTGACCCCCACAGACGGGCTTGTCAAGAGACTGGAGGAGCTGGAGCGCACCGCGGAGCTGTACAAAGGTGGGCGGCACCCCCGGCCTGTAGTGTGCGGGCTGGCGCTGGCTGTACCCTGGGGGGCCACAGTGGGGGCAGGAAGGCCGGCCTGCCAAATTCCAGGGCCATGGCTGTTAAGAACTCTTTTTAAAAAGTCTTAAAGACATACATTTTTGGACTATAAAAGTAATGCATACCCACAGAAATTCAGTAAGAGCATGTGTAGATGTAGGGAAAGTCCCTGGGACGGGTGCTCCCCCGCCCCCCAGACAAAGCCTGCAAGGGGGGCCGGACCGCCTCCCGCCCCTGTGGGACCCTGGCTGCCCCGCCTGATGAGGGAGCCTGAGGAGGGCTCCTTGTGGCGGGAGCTGCACCTGTACCCCTGGGCCGGGGTGGGTGGGGGGCGCTGTGGGAAAGGCAGTGACCCCAGGGCAGTGAACCCAGGGTCCAGGTGGAGTAGAGGGTTGGGGCATGTCCCAGGCCTAGGGGGGGCGGAGCTATGCCCCATGCCCCACCCCCACGGCGTGGTCTCTCCCGCAGGGATGACGGAGCACACCAAGAGCCTCCTGCGGGCCTTTTACGAACTGTCACAGACGCATCGGGGTAAGGGCACCCCCAGACTCGCTGTGTGACCCCAGGCAAACCCCTGCTCTGCCCCCGGGGCTCCACGTGGCCCACACAGTGAGGGTGTGGCCAGGGTGCTGCTGGGCAAACAGCACAGCATCTGACCACGGGCAGCTCTGGGCGGGGCTTTGTCCAGGCACCCCCGGAAGCCACGCTGGTGCCGGCTGGGAGCATCCTGACCGGCTGCGTCTGAGCCCTGTCTGCGTGCCCCGCCCCCTGCAGCGCACCAGGCCCTTTCTCATTCGCGGTCACATTTCCTCTCAGTCCCCCAGCTGGACAGGGAAGCCACCGCTCACCCCGTTTTCCAGGTGGGAGAGGGAAGCCGGGGCACAGGAAAGGGTCACACAGCTCTTAAGAGGACGAGCCGGCCCAGGACCCAGGTGTCCAGGCCCCAGACCAGTGCTCCGCCCTCAGATGGCACCGCTGCCCCCTGGCCTGGCCCGGCCATCTCCCCTGGGCTGGTCCCTCAGGAGATGGAGGGCAAGCTTAGGGTACCTTGGGGTACCCACCACGCTTCCTCAGCGGTGCAGACCTGCTCCGGCCCGTCATACACGCATCTCGTGGGGTGTAGACCCCACGCAGAGCTTGGCCTTCAGCCTACCACGCCCCCTGCCCCCCTGTCCCCCACAACACCCCCCACAAGGGCCAGGCAGGGGCAGCCTTCAGGGCGAACTCGTCTCGCAGCCTTTGGGGACGTGTTCTCTGTGATCGGGGTGCGGGAGCCGCAGCCAGCCGCCAGCGAGGCTTTTGTGAAGTTCGCCGACGCCCACCGCAGCATCGAGAAGTTTGGCATCCGGCTGCTGAAGACCATCAAGCCGGTAGGTCCCGAGAGCACCCGCGTGGCAGCGTGGGAAGGGCGGGCGGGGACCGAGTGTCATGCAGAAGGGTCCCGGCCTGGAGTCGGAACACCTGGCCCGGTGTCGACCTCCAGGTGGTCTGCGGCCCTGCCCCACCGCTGCGTCCCGGCCTGGCCCGTCCTCGCCTCTTTGTAATGAACAAGAGCGGCGGGAGTGCCCATGGGCTCCGGCGTTTGGAGTCCACTAGGTGCCGCTCTCTGTCACCCCGGCCAGCTGGGCTCCTGCCTGTGGGGGCCTCAGCATGTGCCCCCTGCCCCCCCAGATGCTGACGGACCTGAACACATACCTCCACAAAGCCATCCCCGACACGCGCCTCACCATCAAGAAGTACCTGGACGTGAAGTTCGAGTACCTGGTGAGTGGTCTGTGGGGGCAGGGGGGTGCGCTATGGCCTGCAGGCTGAGAGCCCGCCTGGAGCCGGCTGGAGCCCCCCATGTCCGAGGCAGGGTGTGGGCCTCCGGCCAGGGGCAGTGCCCTCAATGTGGACCTCTGACCCCTCGGGATGTGGGGGCCCCTTTACTAAGGGGTTAGACCAGGTCAGTGGTTAGACGGTGGGCGCTGAGGGACGTCAGCGAGTCTCACGGCGCAGTGACCGTGTTGCGGTGGGAAGGAGTGGGGTGGGGACGACGCCCCCTCGAGCAGCGGCGGCCCTCAGCTGCAGGCTGTCTGAGCGCCTCTCCCAGGCCCGTCTGCAGCCAAGCCGGCGAGGCCTCCCTAGTGTCTGGGGCCAGGGGGCCCGTTTTCCCAGAGCACCTCTCGGGCCTTGAGCTTGGTAGATGGCGGGCGGCCTCTCAGGCCCTTCCACCCTCCCCAGTGAGCATCCTGCCCCGTCCGCTGCCCCGCCCCCCCCAGCAAGCGCCAGTGTGCGTGAGGTGCTCAGGCCTCCCCTCCGCCCAGCCGGGGGTCTGCAGGGCCCCGGAGGCCCAGCCTGGCTGCTCCCCTGGGTGGCTTCGGGGCTGTGTGGCATGTGGGGAGCTGGGCACGTGGGCACACCAGGGCAGGCCCCCAGGAGGCGCAGCCGCTCTGACAGCCAGCCTCGCCTGTCCCCACAGTCGTACTGCCTGAAGGTGAAAGAGATGGATGACGAGGAATACAGTTGCATCGTGAGTGCACGGGGCGGGGACACAGCCCTGGGGTCCAATAGGTTCGGCTCGGGGGCGGGGACTCGGCCCTGGGGTCCGAAAGGCTCTGTGCACGCCACCCCCTGCCTGCCTCCAGGGCCCCCTGAAGGTTCTGCCTCTGCCAGGGACACCGGGTGGGCCAGGCCAGCCTGGGAGCGGCCTGGGGGGCCTGGCCGGCTCTTGTTGCTGAAGAAGTGGGGCCACCTCCCCCACCCCGGCCCCTCTGGCCAGCTCACTGCGGGACCGCCCCCTGCGCCCACTCCCAGAACAGCTGCCCACTCCCCATCCCCAATTTTGTGAGGTTTGTGCAGGGAAAAACTGACTTTCCTCTCCCTGAAGAGGCCTTTTTTATTCTTAATTTGCACTACTTTTGATACCAGGATCCATCTTATGACTAAACGTTCACTTATTTAACATGGGAAGGGTTTCCGTTTGTTTTTTCACAAAAGTGTAAGTGCTTCCAGCAACCCCTGGTGTCTCAGAGGTGAGGAGCCCTGGGTGGGAGCCGAGAGAAGAACCCAATGGGGCGGGTGCGAGCTTTCCAGCCCCTGCCCCGTCCGTCCCAGAGCAGAGCCCCCCCCCCCATTCCCCAGCGTCCCTGACGCCCCGCCGCCCCCCTGCCCCAGGCCCTCGGGGAGCCCCTGTACCGCGTGAGCACCGGCAACTACGAGTACCGCCTGATCCTGCGCTGCCGCCAGGAGGCGCGCGCGCGCTTCTCGCAGATGCGCAAGGACGTGCTGGAGAAGATGGAGCTGCTGGATCAGAAGCACGGTGAGGGCCCTGGGGGCGAGTGGGCGGGGGGCGAGGGTGACGTCCTACCCCAGTGAGTCCACGCGCCGCCCTCGGCATGGCGGGGTGGGCACCATCCCCCCACTTCAGAGCTGGGAAGTGGGAGGCCCAGAAGGGAAGAGCACTCACCTGGGCCCAGGGCCGGCGGCGGCGCTCTGAGTCCGACCCAAGACAGAGCCCCGGCGAGCGTGCGCCCGCCCCGCCCCCTCCAGCCTGGCCTGGGTGGGGCGGACTCCAGCCCATTGGCCCGGCGGCGGGCGCCTGGACTGCGGGGTGCAGTCCCCAGGCCATTGGCCCGGCGGCGGGGTGCCTCTGCTCCCTCAGCTGGAAGACAGACCTGGGTTCTGTGTAGGGCCGGGCAGCCCTTGCTCTGCCCCCTGCCGGGGTTTGAGGTCCGGGGAGGTGCCCGAAGGGAAGCCCCGGGTAGGGAAGCGGGTCCGCTCCGCAAGGCCCGCAGCCCTGGCCCACCGGCGCCCCTCCGCCCGCCCCAGTCCAGGACATCGTGTTCCAGCTGCAGCGCTTCGTGTCCACCATGTCCAAGTACTACAATGACTGCTACGCCGTGCTGCGCGACGCCGACGTCTTCCCCATCGAGGTGGACCTGGCCCACACCACGCTGGCCTACGGCCTCAGCCAGGACGAGTTCACCGACGGGGAGGAGGAGGAGGAAGACGAGGAGGAAACGGCAGCCAGGGAGGCGCGAGGGGCTGCCGGGCCCCTGGACAAGGCTGGAAGCTGGTGTGCCTCCTGAGTGCGCCCGTGCAGTGCGGATTTGGGGGGTAGGGAGAGCGGGAGGGCGCCGGCCTAGAGCGGCGGCTGGGCCACCGCGCGGCAGGGCGGCGCATGAAGGCCTGCTGGCTTGGGGCGCCCGCCCGCCTGCCTGCTCCTCTGTCCCAGCACAGCAACCCGGGCTTCTGCCCAGGGAAGGCGCCAGGGCTGTGGCCTCGGACTTGGGCGCCGGCCTCTCCATCTTCCTCCCCGCCTCCCCAGACAACGAGAGCTGGGTCTCCCGACCTGCCCTAGGGAAGGGAGGGCAGAAAGGGGGAGGGGCTGGCGCTGGCAGGAAGTCAGGACCCTCCCTTGTGGGCGCCTCCGCCGGCCCCACCTGGAGTCCGCGGGAGTGGGGGCCGGATCCTACGGCCGCCGGCCGAGGCAGGCCCAAGGCTCCTGTGCACCCTGGCCCCGCCCCAGGCTGGCCCCGCCCCAGCCCAAACTCACACCTCGGTGGCCTTTATTTATTTTACTCCCCTGGTTCAGCCACTTCCCTGGGGAAGGGCTGGGCGCTGGGCCTGCGTGGAATAAACACAAACCCAGACGGCTCCGCGCTCTGCAGCGGCCTCAGGCCCGCCTCTTTTTTCCCTCCACTCGCTGTCCCGCCCCCGCCCTCGCCGTAGCTCTGCCCATTGGCACCGGTGTCCCGGTTCAGAGGTGGGACGCCCAGGCCCCAGGCCGCTCTGTGCACGGGGGCGGGGCTGGGCGGGTTTGATCGCGGACCGTCAGGTCCAAAGACGACGCCCCCTGCCCCAGACTTTACATGCGTGTCCCCTTCGTCCTTCAGGGCTCCTGGCCGTGCGCCCACCCCTGGTTGGGGGTGGGCAGGACAGACGCTGGGCCAGGAGGACCGAGGCCCCCTGTGGGAGAATGGTGAGGGCGCCCCGCCTTCCCGGTGCACCCCTCTGCTGGGGCGGTGGGGGCAGCTGGGGGCCAGCGGCACCTCAGACTCCTCACGGAGGAGCAGAAGCGGGGTGACTGTGTGTCCTGCCTCACCTGCACAGTCCGGCCCACACCTGGGGTCCCAGTGTCATTACTGACAGTGGCCCTGCTCACTTTTTTTTTAAATTTAATCTTCATTGTGTTTTTTCCCCCGTTACCATTTAGTCCTCTTATACCGCCCCCCCACCCCCAACCCCTATTGACTCTCAAAGTGCCCCTGATGACAGTGAGACAGTGAATGGCAGGGGCAGGGGCCTGAATGGGAGTGTCAGACGGGCCTGGGGTCGTGGGGGAGGGGGGCCGTCACCGGGCCACCTGAGCCCTGGGGCGGGGGCAGCCAGTGGGGAGGCCCGAGGCTGAGACCAGAACTAGCAGCCTGAGTTCAGTCACCGCCCTGTGACCCTGGACCGTTCCCTGACTTCCCCGTGCCTCAGTTTCCCTGCCTGTGAGTACTGCTAATAATGGGACCTACCTCGCTGCTCGTGAGGACGGTCAGGTGAGCCACCACTTGTGAAGGGCTGGGCCAGGGCCTGGCACAGGGCCAGCGCCCTGCGTGTTTGTTACATGAGAGGCAGTCACCGCCCTGGTGTGCTGGGGGAACCGCGGGCGCGGGGTCAGCAGGCCAGCCACCTGCAGGGGCACCCTCACCTTCCTGCAACCCGGCTGGAGAAAGGCCATCAGCAAGGAGGGGTCCCTCGTGGGATGGGCTCTTTTGGGGCGGCAGGGGAATGGCTGGACGGAGCCTGCTGCTGCCTCTGGGGCCCGCTGCCCACACCCAAGGTTTGGAGGAAGGGAGGCCACGGAGGGGGTGCCGGGTATGTGGGAAGAGGGTAAGTACAGAGAGGGATCTCTCTTCCCCGGGCGGGGTGAGACCTGGAGCTCCAGCCCCGGGTCAAAGTGCAAGAGGTCAGCCATCGGAGGGCGAGAGCAGACGCCCTGGGACGCCCCACGAGGGAATCGGGGGTGGGGGCAGCTCCTGGAACCCCACTGGTGCCCACAGGGACGCGTGTCCAGGGCAAAGGCCGCAGGACTCGGGAGCTGCACCCTGGAGAGAGGAGACTCGGGCTCGGCTGGGGGAGGGTCCCTCTCGGGAGGCACTGGCCCTGAGCTCCAGGGCGCACAGAGTGGAGTCGCCTACTGTCACTCCCCAGTGTGTGGGGGCGGGGCCATAGGTGCAGGGCCGGGGTCCAAGCCCTGTCCTCACCCTGGACCCAGACCCGCACTTGGCGCACTCAGGCGGGTAGAGTCCCGCCCTGCAAGCAGCCCCCACCAGAGAGTGGGCAGGTGTTGCCAGCCCGGGAACACCTGCCCCCACCTCGGTCCCCCCCTCCCCCGCCCCGCACCTGCCGGTGCAGAGGGCCCTGGGAGAGCCCCTCGGGCTCCCTCCCACCCGTCCCCCCCTCCCCAGGTCGGAGGCGCGGGGACAGAGCCTGTCTTTCAGCTGAGCTTTATGACCTTGGGTCTTGCAGGGCTCAGACCGTCTGGGTGCAGCAGCTTCACGGGGTGCGGGGGGGGACAGGGCCCAGCCATGGCCCGCTGGGCAGATGAGGGGGGCAGCTTCCCACCTGGCCCCAGGGGTGACTGCCCCGAGCAGTCCCCAGTGTGCCAGACCCCCTAGGAGCAGCGGGGGCTCTGGGAGGGGAAGCGCTGCGGCTGAAGTGACGGCCACCCCTCCTCGGCCCCCCTGCGCTACGCAGACGTGGGCGCCGGCCCTGGCTCTGGTCCCTCCTCCACCTCGGGCTCTGCGGGCTCGGCCGCGGGGCTCAGCACCTCCAGGGCCTGGAGGCCACCGGGCTCCTGGGCAGGCAGGGCTTCAGAGTCCCCTTCATCCTCGGCATCCTCGCTGTCGCTGGCCCCGCCCTCGCTGCCTGGGCCGGGCGGGGAGTCCCGAGAACGGTGCAGGCAGCAGTTGGTGGCCACAGCCATGAAGACCCCGGCCAGGACCACCTCAGAGCCAGCCAAGTAGAAGATGATCTCGTAGTTCTTCAGCATGTCCACCAGGCGGCCTGGGTGGGGGAAAGGGGAGGTGAGGGCATGTGGGTGCCCCCACCCCCCACCCTGAATCCTCAGGAAAAGGGCGGCACCCTAGACTTGGTGGGGCTGCCGGTTAGGACACTCACACGCCCCAGTCATTACTCCCACTTTACAGACACAAAACCCCACGCAGGCTCTGCCATTTGAGACTTTTAAAAATGTCACTTCACTCCCCTGGACCTTAGTTTCTGAAGTGACATGGGGCCTTTGGCGAGGCAGCACCTTAGCAGCTTCCAGGCCCCTCTGCTCGCAGAGTCACCCCCACCTGCGCCCCAAGCGCTGTCCAGCTGGGGACATGGGGGTGGCACTGGGCTCCCCCCTCTCCTGGGGGCTCCAACCCTTGCTCTTTCCACCTCATCTTCAGGGGCCCGTCTCTGCTCTCCCCCCGCCCCCCACCCCCCACCCCACCTCTCCAGGCTTCCTCCTGCCCCTCCCGCAGCCTCGGACCCCATGGAGCCCATTTGCAGGGCAGGACAAGGCGTGTGGGTCGTCACTCCCACTCCCCCTCTGTCTTTTCCAACTTCCCTGTCCCACGCACTTCTCACTGTGACTCTCAGGAAAACCTTTTACAGCAATTGCAGGTACTCCCCCCTAAAGTGAGGCTCCTTCGGGGCCCCCTCTCAGGGGCATTCTTGGGGCTGTCCAGACCAAGTTGGGTCCCTCGGCCTGTGCCTCTGAGGCCGTGGGGCCGTGCCCCAGTGCCCCCTGAGCCAGCCGTGCCCCTGAGCCCTCTGAGCATCGTGCCGCCAGGCTTGTCTCCCTGGTCCCTGCCCCACCCACGGCCCGCGGGCCGTCTCTGCATATTCAATCCACCCCGGAGGTACAGGAGGAAATGAAAGACGGGTCCCTGAGCTTCTGGGGGTGGGTGGGGGACTGGCTTGTGGCCTTTGGGGGTGGGCCTGGGGGCTTCCCACACCAGGTTCAGGGGCTTCACGGTTCCCGCTGGCTCAGGTGAGATGACCAAGCCTGAGGGGGCGCTCAGCCATCCCACCTGGAACTGCGGCCGCTCACCGCATCTCAGGTGCAGGCGGGCTCTGGCAAAGGAGCTGCATGTGGCAGCTGGCCGCCACTCCCTCCTGCTCACGGGCAGGCCTCCCGCTGTTTCAGGGGTCACTGACAACCCAGGGAGACCCTAGTGTCCCCCACCCCATCTTGTGTAGAAATACTGTGCCCCCAAACACCTGCAGGAAGCCCCCCACCCCGCTCCCATCAGGATGATTTCCTAAGAGGTGATGAGGGCAGAGTGCCCAGGGAAGAGCCTAGTGCCCCTCCTTCCCCCCTGAGCACACCAGGCACCCGCACACTCTCCTGCCCCAGGGCTGCTCCCCCCAGGACACCGCGCCTGTTCCAGTCACTGTGAGAAGCGGGGAGACTAAAGCACTCAGATGAGGGGTGGGCATTTAGCACTGGGCAAGGCTCCCCTCTCATTCTGGGACTACAACTTGTGTTAGGCCCCCGTGCCTCAGTTTCCCCATCTGCAAAAGGAGAGGAAATGTTTGTACTCGGTGCCAGCTGCTAGAGACGACCCAGCGAGCCTGCAGCTGTCAATGCCGGCTTCTTCCTGGCACCTGTCCTGTCTTTCCCGACCCCTCCCGGAGCTGGTGGAACTGGTTTGGAGGAGGGGCTAACAGGCCATGGGAAGGGGAGTCCATCCCACCAGGCTGTCTCTTCCGCGGGGTCACCCCTGAAAGTTCCATTTAACAGGAAGGGGGCTTCCCTCCGGCTTGGGGACACTACGCCGCGCCAACCCCTCCTCCTGCGGGGCGCGCACCGGCAGAAGGCGGCCCGATGAGCACGGCCACGGCCTCGATGAGCAGCACCAGGCCCAGCGCGCTGGGGAAGCGGTGGGCGCCCACCGCGGCCATGAGCACCTCGAACTGCAGCGCGCCCACCATGCCGTAGGAGAGGCCGAATGCGACGCAGAAGGCGACGAGGGCGCCGTAGGAGCGCGCGCGCGCGCTGCTCAGGTCCGTGATCCCGTTGGCCAGCAGGGCGAGGCTGAACAGGTAGGCGACGTGCGGTCGCAGACGCGCCAGGCCGGCGAGAGCGCCGCACGCTGGCCGCGCCACGATGTCCACGAAGCCCACGATGGAGAGCAGGAAAGCGGCGTCCGCGTCAGGCACGCCCGCGTCCTTGGCGTAGTTCACCAACAGGATGGCGGGCACAAAGAGCCCCAGCGCCATCAGGAACTTGGTGACGGCGTACACCGCGAAGGCGCGGTCGGCGCACACCGTCACGTCCAGCAGGCGTCGGCGAGTCTTGCCGCCAGGGGGCGTCTCGCTCAGTCTCAGCCCCTTGCGGTCCGCGTCTGCCTCCTCCGGAGCTTCGCCCGCGCTGCGGGTGCGGGGCGGGGGGCCGGGCCCCGGCGGCGGCCGCATGACGGCGCCGCAAGCGCAGCAGTGCAGCAGGAGGCCGCCCAGCAGCAGGAAGCCGCCGCGCCAGCCGAAGCGCTCGAGCAGCTGCTGGCCGAGCGGCGAGAGCGCCGACAGGAACACGGGGCTGCCCGCCGCCGCCAGCCCGTTGGCCAGGGGCCGCCGCTGATCGAAGTAGAGCCCCAGCATGATGAGCGACGGCTGGAAGTTGAGGGCCAGGCCCAG
The DNA here is from genome assembly GCF_004126475.2 of Phyllostomus discolor. Lineage (NCBI taxonomy): Eukaryota > Metazoa > Chordata > Mammalia > Chiroptera > Phyllostomidae > Phyllostomus > Phyllostomus discolor. The sequence continues at coordinate 209,989,390 of NC_040904.2, forward strand.
GCCTGCGGGCGAGGCGGCGCCGTGCCAGGCTCCCAGGGGGCCCCCACTCCATAGCAAGAGGGAGCGGACAGAGCCCCCGGGGAACTGAGCAGGGGGACTTGGAGGGACAGCTCCGCCGGGGGAAACAGCAAGGACTCCCAACCCCCACCCAGAGCCCTGCAAGGGAGGAAGGCAGCGCGCCCTCACCTGTCAGCGCGCCGGCTGTCAGGTAGAGCTCCAGCAGGCGCGTGGCGAAGGATGCCAGGACCATGCCCGCTGAGGCCAGCAGCCCACCCAGCAGCATCACCGGGCGACAGCCGAAGCGGGTCACCAGGATGCTGGACACCGGGCCTGTGGGCAGGGCAGAGTCACCACTTGGGCTGCCCCAGTGCCCTGTCGGGTAGATGCTCCCGGCTTTGCACCTCCCAGCCCTGGAAGGCGGCTCAAAGGGATGTCACTCCTGGTTCAGGGACCCGGAGGGCAGTGTCTGGCTGAGGTCACACAGCTTGGCTGGGACAAACCAAGGAGACAGTGCCCCGTGGGGGACTCAGGGGAAGGGCCCCGCCCTGGCCCAGAGCCCCCCTCCCCACCCCTTGTGAGAACACGGCACCCAAAGCAGAAGGCGCAGACCCCACTACCCTTTTATCTTCGCAGCCTGGGACCCCGGCATGGGCTGCCTTGCTCCCCGGGCTCCCCCACGCCTCATCCCCACCTGCGGCTGCCCGGCCAGGCTGACTCTAGCGCTGCCCCTGTCCCCACAGGTGAATTTCATTGAGACCTCAGTTTCCCCACCTGTAACACAGGCAGGTGTGAGGGTTTTTGGCAGGAATGGCGGGACCCTGACGCTAGCCAAGCTTGCAAGGGCGGCCACCTGCGTGCGGCTCCGGCTCCCGCCGCTGTCCCTCTCCTCTCTGGTGCCAGAACTCCCACAGGGAGAGAGGGGGGTCTGTGCCCGTCCCATGGCGCCCCGGGATACCCTGGGGATCCGGCACCTCCTGGCCCCTAACCCCACCCACCGCAGCCCTGGGGTTCACGGGGGGCGGGGCACGCTGACCGGTGCCGTAGAGCATGGCGAGCATGATGGAAGACACCCAAGCCGTGTCGCTGTAGCCCGCGCCGAAGTCGTGCATGAGCGCGCGGAAGAAGACGCTCACGGCCTTGGGGAAGCCGTAGGCGAAACCGGTGACCACGAAGCAGGCGCCCAGCACCACCCAGCCCCAGCCGCCGTCCGGGGGACCCGCGCCCCGCCGGGGGCCGCCAGCACCCATCGCCACTGTCTCTGCTGGAGGAAGAGGAGGCAAGAAGGGAGGGGCGAGGGTCTGGAACCCAGACAAGGAAGGGGGTGGCGAGCCAGCGTGGGGAAACTGAGGCAAGGGCCTACCCGCCCCCCGCCCCGGGAGCCCTGCTCAGGGGATGAAGCCAGGAGGGGAAACGGGGTACCAACCTCACCCCACGCCCCCACCGCTCCGAGGAAGGATGGGGGGTGGTAACAGGGTCGTTCCCACCTGAGTCTGGGCTTCAGGAAGGCTTCCTCCGGGGGCCCTCCTTGCTCTCCAGGTCCTAGTGGGTGCAGGGGAGGGGTGCTGGCGGCTGGAGGGCCTGGCCGCCAGCGTGCGCCCCGAGGTGTGGGTGGGGGCCCCCAGTGTGCATGTTGAGGGTCTCTGGACCCAGAAGCAGAGGTGGGGGAGGGGGAGACAGGCACGCCCCACAGATCGGGTGGGGTTATTTTCCTCCCGGCCCAGTGGCAAGCCCCTAATTCCTCCCACCGATCGGAAGTGACCCGCGTCGTTAGAAAATCGTGGGGGAAAACAGGAACGTGTTTATAACAGCATTAGCCTTGACTCAGAAGCCAAGGGAGCCAAGGGCTCCCACTCACCCCAGCTCAGCTGGGGGTCTGCTCTGTGGCTCGCACGGGCCCCCTGCCACCCGGAGCCCGTTTCCCCACCCGTAAGATGAGAGGCTGACCAGGCCCACAGGGAGTCTTGGGGTGGGGGTTGGGGCTCAGGCCCCCACTGGACAGGAGGGGACCTCCGAGGGGGCCCCAGGAGAGCGCCCTCTGGACTGCTGAGGGGCTCCCCAACCTCTGTGCATGCGCAGGAGGCAGCTCTGGGGTTCACGCTGCTGGAGTCCAGCCCAGGGGTCCACACCGCAGCCCCCGGAGCCCCCAGAATGGACAAAGAGGGTGGGCCTCAGAGGCAGGGTGGGCCTCAGAGGCAGGGTGGGCCAGCCCACAGCTGGGCAGGAGCCCCCCTCCCTCCGTCCCGAAGCCGGCTCTGGCCCGGGGTCTTGGCCTTGGGCAGTGCCAAGGACCTGTGGGGGGCTGGGACTGCCCCCTTCCCACAGGACCAGCTCTGGCGTTTCCTGCTGGTGTCCCCTCATCGTGGGACAAGAGGGTGGTCACTGGTGGCCCCCACCCCCCACTCACCAGAGCTGTCCTATGGTGTGGGTGTCCGGCCTCGCATCTGAGGCCTGCGGGGAGGGGCTGCCCTGCCCCCCACAAAGCCTGGCCTGGTGGGGGTCCCCGGCAGAGACTCCCAGGCGTGCTGGTGGATCCGCCGCTGGCCTGGTTTTCACCCCGACTTGCTTCCCCGGCCTGGGGCTTAGAGCAGGCCCCCGCCCCCAGCCCCTGTAAGAGGCTTTTGCCCGGGAGGGGAGAAGGGACGGCGCAGAGACCAACCGTGGGGCTTGGGCTGCCCACGCAGAGCCGGACGGGCATGGAGACCCTCCAACTCTGGAGCCTCCGGAGGACACACAGGGTCCTTCCCGGGGGTCCCCATGGTGCAGGGTGGGGTGGGGGCAGAGCCCTGCCCTGCAGAGACCCCCCCCCATCCTTGATCACCTCCGGTCCTCGCCTACCGCCCACCCTGGGCCACGCTCCCGGAAGGGCCTCCGGGGCTTTCCCTGGGATAAGGCTAATCCCCGGGGGGCTGGGGGGGGCTGGGGGTGAGGGGCAGGAGGGCTAGAACAAAGGGTGCTGTGTCCAGGCCACGGGAGGTGACTTCCTGAGGGTCCCGGGCCTGGGCCACTGCCACCCTTCTCCTCTGGAGAGGGAACCCTTCCCCGGGGCCGGGCATGGGGTGTAGAGGTGCAGGCTTTAGGCTGGACCTAAAGACTCACTTGAATGAGGGTTGTGGGGGGCTACAGCGAGGCCCCCCAGGCACCAGCCAGGGCCCTGCAAGGAGGCCCCTGACCCCGTTCTCCAGCGGGAGGGCCCCCCCCCCCACCCCACGCAGTCCCCCAAATCAGAGACCACCAGTTCCGCTGCCATGGGCACTTGCTTTATTTCTCATTGTTTACAAAAGTCCGATGGGACGGGCGTGGGGGGGGAGGGCCTCCTCCCACTGTGGTGGGGGAGGGGAGGGAGGTGGGGGCACGAGGCAGGCCCCCAGGTGAGTCCTGGGGCCTCGGAGGGGGAGGGGAAGGAACGGCTCGGTCCCCCATTCCGCCGCTTTATTTGGAAGGCCCCAGACCCTGCGCGTGGGCCCCCGGGGCTGCTCAGGCTGGGTCACGGACAGGGGGAGGGCGCCGTCCCCAGCGCCAGGGCCCCAACTTCTTGGATCTGCTGCTGCTGCCAACGCCGCGCCAGCTCCGGGCACCCCCTGGGCAGGGGGCGGGGCAGCCTCACAGCCAGCGGCGGCTGGGGAAGGCACCTCAGCGGATGAGGGGCGCCGAGCGGTCATTGGTGACAGTGGGCCGCAGCTTGACGGTGGCGAAGGGGTTTGTGCCCCTGTGGGGGGAGGGGAGTCAGGCAGAGGGCCCGGGTCTCCAGCGGCCCGTGGGTCCGGGGAAGGCAGCTGCACCCCCGCGCCGGGTGTCCGCCCCGCCTCCTGCCCGCGTCACCTCACCCCCACTCACCTCCGCTTCCCCCTTCCCTCCCTCCACTGAGCCCGCCCACAGCCCCCCCCCCCCCACCGGGTCCTGCTCTGGGACTCACCGCGGGAAGAGCTCTGGCGGGTGCTGCTCCCAGGACATGAGTTTCTGCGGTGGGGAGGGGAGAGGGCGGAGTTGGGGGAGGACGAGCAAGCTCCTCCCCTCCTGCCCCTCTCCTAGGGGGGCAGAGGACTGGCCTGGAGGTCCCTGTGGTGCCAGCCCCCCGGGAAGTGCGGCCCTGGCATCCTGAAGCCCGGCCTTCTGTGGGTTTCCTTCTGGGCCAGAATGCCACCTCCAGGGCCAGCCAGGGCCCCAGGGCAAGGCTGGGGGGACCCCCTGGGGAGGCGCTCCCTGTGCCCCCCCCACAACCGGCCCCCACACCACCCCGGCCCAGGCCGGGCCCCAGGCCGCTGGTCAGGCATCCCCTCAGGAGGCAGGGAGGACAGCCCCCCCCCCCCCCACGAGGCTCCCAGCAGGACCCCGGGGCTCTAGTTCCTGAGGTGAACACGTCCCCCATCCGCCCGCCACCCAAGTCAGAGGCCCGCCCCACCCCGCCCTGCACAGCTGGGCAGACCGCGGTGGGTGGGGCGTCCCCTGCCTGCACGGTGGCAAGGCGGGGCGGGTTACCTGGTCTGCAGTCTCCCTGCCCACGGGCCGACCCCGGGGCTGAGGCAGCTGGGGGGAGAGGGCTCACCTTGACGTCGCCGGCCACCCCCATGCTGCCCATGCTACTGCGGCGGCTGCCCGGCAGGGGTGTGGGTGCGGGGCTGGGGGCGCGGCTCGGGGTCCGGGAGCGGGGCCGGCCGTCCCAGCACTCTGAGGGCGCCGGGGGGCTGCCCGGCCGGTCCAGGAGGTCGTCCAGACTGTGGCTGCCCCGGAGCGGGTAGGACCTGAGCCCGGAGAACGGAGTGGGGGAGGGTCAGCCGGTCCGCAGCGGGGTGACAGGGGGCGCCCTTTCTCCGGCGGCCAACAGGGGCGGGGCCCACCCAGGACTGCCACTCATAGATGCCCCCCACGTTGGGGGCTACCCCCACTGGAGTCCCCGCCCCTGCCCCAACTCTACCACCCAGGTACCTGGAGGGTAGCTCATTCATGGGGCTCATGGGGTTCATGGAGGTCACAGGGTTCAAGGCGTTCATGGGGTTCATGGGGTTCATGGAGGTCACAGGGTTCAAGGCGTTCATGGGGTTCATGGAGGTCACCGGGTTCAAGGTGTTCATGGGGTTCATGGAGGTCACCGGGTTCAAGGCGTTCATGGGGTTCATGGAGGTCACCGGGTTCAAGGCGTTCATGGGGTTCAAGGCATTCATGGGGTTCACGGGCACCTCCTCCAGGGGCTTCACATAGGCCTCGGGGAACCAGCCGCTCCTGTGGGCGGAAGCAGAGGGTCCCTCAGCGAGGAGCCCACCAGCAGGGGCCCCGCACCACCCCCGCGTGCACCCCCGAACGTGTAAGGGGGTGCGGCCTCCGGGCACTGCTGGTGCCGGCCTCGCTGCAGCGGCTTTACCGAGAGGGACTCGTTTAATCCCGTGAAAGAGGTCTTGCTCGGCGTTCAAGGCCTCCAGCCCAGCCTCATGTCCCACCAGGGGCTGGGCCCCTTAGGAGGAGGCACTGGAGCCCGAAGAGGAAAGCGATGTGTCCCGGATCTGGGGCCACCACTTCGGCCCCTGCTCACTCGGCACCCGCCCCGCGGGGGTCCCGAAAGCCTGGCGGGAAGCGGACCCACAGACACTGGCCCACAAGGGTGCCGGCGAAGGGCGGGGTCCACAGGCAACTGCGGAAGGCCAGAGGGAGGGGCCCCCAGCCCGGGGCCTGACTCCCGAGCCAGTGCGCTTCCTCTGGTCCTGGGGCCCCGGCACCCCGCTTCTGGGGCCTCAGCACCCTGCTTCTGGGGCCTGTGCCTGGCTGGAAGCTCATCGTCGCAGCTGCAAGCGGCTGGGGCTGAGGGAGAGGCACTAGGATCCTGCCCCCGCGCCTTTTCAGGCTCCAGAGAACCCGCCAGATTTGGGCAGCACCACCGGGCAAACGTCCTCCGAAAAGCTGCCTTGGACTCCAGGGCCCAGTCGCAGCGCCCTCCCGTGGAGGCGACCGGAGCTACTCCGACCCCAGCCGGCGGAAGGAGACGGCCGCAGCACTGCCCACTCCGGTTTCCCGGAGACCGGCCGCAGGTGCTGAGACTGGCCGCTGCAAGTTCCTCTGACCCATGAGTCCCAGGAGAGGTGAGGCAGTCCCAGGAGCGTGGTCGGAGAGCCCGGGGCTAGGTCACTTATCCGGGCCCGGGAAGTCTGGAAGACTCCCGTCGGGGGTGGCGCCCTGCTGCCCTCGGCGGGGTTTCTGCCATTCCTGCGCTGAGCCGTCTGTCCCCCGCCAGCTCATCCTCCCATTCCTGGTCCGCGCAGCCCATGCCATCCGCCCAGCTATCCGCACACCTCTGTGCCTTACTGTACCATCCTGTCCACGCCACCACGCCTCTGTCCCCTCAGCTATCCGTGGTCCACGTGGGCAACCACCCATGGGCCGCTACTCCACTGTGTACCCACCAATCTATCTATCCTCACCTGCCCGCTGCCTGCGCCCACCACCAAGCCACTCCAGTCACCCATCAGCCTATGCACGCACCCCACGTCTGTACATCCTCCTATGCCCCCAACTACCCATTATGACCCCCACCTAGCCACCCACCTGCCCATCCGCTCACACAAGTGTGCACCCCCTCCCCACAAGACCACCCTCTCCTCCGTCCCCCCGTCCCCCACACGCAGGGACTCCGCCTTCTGCATCGTTCGTTCCCACCCCTGCCCCTGTCCTTCATTCCTTCTCCACTAGCGGGAGTGGGAGAGGGCACCATCCATGTCTTCAAAGCCCTGCGCCGGGGGGGGGGGGCGGCAGCGGCACTGCCTGACTCCAGCAGGCTCCCACCTCCCCCTCTCCCCCCAGCAGAAAGAGTGATCCCCGCCCCTCCCTTTTTGGACGCCAACCCCGCTCTCCTCCCCTAGGCTTGTTGGCGACCACAACGCACTCTCCATCCCTGTCCACTCACGGCGTCAGACACAGACCCGTTTAGGTTCTTTAAGGATGTCCACCGCGCAGGACTATGAGGAGAGCCTGCACGGTCCCAGCGCTGCCGGCTGCCTCCCTGCCGGCCTGGGGCGGCCCACCCATCCCTCCATCAGCGCTTGGGTCTGGCTGACTCCCCGGGGCGGGGCGCTGCACCGTCCCTCCCGGTGTCGGGAGCACAGCGGGTACGCAAGTTAACAACCAGTCCCCGTTCTGTACCGCCCGCCCCGAGCTCGGCGCTGCGGTGCGTCCTGCTCTCACTGAGTGGATGATGAGGGAGCTGAGACGGCAGCAGGAGGGAGAAGGCGGGAGATGGAGGGGGCTCCGGGGAAGCAGAAGCAGCCTCAGTCGGAGCTGGAGTTCAGGCCTCCAGGGTCCCCCTCCCAGCCCACCCTGCACGTCCCGGCTCCCACTCACGTGGATGAGCCCTCCAGCTTGCCGTAGAGCCAGCCGTTCTGGGCCTCCGGTACTAGCACCTCCACGACGTCTCCGGCCGAGAAGCGCAGCAGCGTGTGGTTGGCGCCCTCCGAGTGGGAGACGAGAGCGCGGACCCTCCGGGTGCCCCCGCTGCCGCCGCCCCCGCCGCTCGCCCCGCCTGGGCGCTCGCCGAAGGAGTTGGAGCGCGAGCGCTGGGCGCCGCTGGTGTAGAGCGAGGCTGCGGAATTGGGAAACCGAGGCAGCACGTGGGTGGGAAGTTCTCCCTCATGTCTACCCTCATTCCCTCCCGTTGCAGCGCAACCTCTGTTCCTGTTCCCGGTCCCTGGACCCCCATCCAGCCTCTCCGGCCCTCCCTCTGAGCTCCGGGCGCCGGGGGCACTCACAGGCAGACGGCGTCCTGGGCAGGGACCGGCGGTCTGGCTCCAGCTGGGACGCGGTCCTCGCCTCGGTGGGCTCGGGGCCGTAGGAGCCGGAGCCGTGCCGGCTGCGGGGGGAGCTGAACTCTCCCAGAGGCCTCTGGGGCTGCGAGGGGAGACGGGCAGGGGAGGGTGGGGCGGGGAGGGGCGGGGCCGAGCGCCCTAGTCCAGCCCCCACCCCCAGTCCCAGAAGTCGGCGTAGGGGTTCACGGGCCTGCGACCACCGAACCACCAGGGGGGCGCGGAGGCCGCGCCGGGGCGGAAGGGCCAGCTGGGGGGCGCTGCGTAGAGCGGCACCCTGGGGGGCAGGAGGCTCCAGGCGGAGGGCCTCAGGCCCCAGGGTCCCAGGCCCCAGGGTCCCACGCCCCAGGGCCCCACGGAGGGTGCAGGGGACAGCGGGGGCACGAGCGGTGGTGGCGGGGGCGCGAGTGGCGGCGCGAATAGCGGCGGGGGCGCCCAAGGCCTCACCATGTCCAGGCGGGTGGGCGTCAGGCGGCCCGAGGGGTAGGGCGGCCCCAGCACCGAGCCCAGCAGGCCTGGCGAGTGGGCGCGCGACGGGCTGCGGCTGGCTTCCGACTGCTCCTTCCACAGCACCACGCGGTTCTGCAGAATGCCCCGGGCCTGGTGGGGCGAGAACGCAGAGGTCGCCCAGGTCTGAGCAGCTCTCAGATTCCAGGGCTCAGAAGGGGCACCCTAGACCTGGGGCCTTGGGCCCTGCAAGCTGAGGAAGGAGATTTTCTAGCTGTTGGGAGCTAAGAAGATGGTGGTGTCCCTTGGGATTCGCCCAACGTCAGCCCACCCTCTTCTTGTCAAAGGCCACTCTGTTCCCGAGGGGCTCCCCCTGCCCCCTCTCTGTGTCCTTTGGGCAGAGCTCTCCCACTGCCCCCACACAGGAGTATGAGGGGAACCTCCGCTGGCCACGCAGGTTACGCCAACCTCCTGGCTGCAGCGATGGACTCAGGGATGGCGCTTACCCAAAACTGCGACCACAGAATCCAATCCTAGTACTCACCCTGGAACAATCTGGAAAATATATATATTCTTTCCCCTCATGGGGTTTGCTAAATAGGCAGCGTGAAGCCAACACGGGAAACTACAACTGAGCAACAGACACTGGCAAATTTCTGATGACATCTTGTGTGCTCCTGGATACAGCCAGTCCTGAAACCCTTGAAATGCCCAGCAACTAAAATACTAAGCACCTGCACTGTTTAAGGCAGTTGGAGTAATGTTCTAAAGAGGCCTTTCAAATGCAGTTTTCCCAGTGCATCCTTGCAGTCTATGTAAGCACCCCATTTCTAGCACCCCAATACCCCGGCCTCTGACTCTGCTTGAAGGCCTTTGAGGACACAGACTCAGCAGCTGACCACACCAGCTTGGGGTGGGAGGGCTTTAAGTGTCAGACCTGCGGTGTATGTTAATCACGGTTTTCAGTTTCTGTGTTTTCTGATTCTGACATCCCAGGGTCCCGCTCTCCTGGAGCGGCCGCCCCTCCCAGGGCCTAGGTAATTCTGAGGGGCAGTGAACACTGGCCCCTGAATGTGCCCGTCACATGCGAACCGACCAATCCAAACCGGTGGCCCCGCCCCTTCCTCTAACTGGCACACCAAGCCAGCCGGTACTTCCCTGGCCCCGGGGTCACCCCTGGGGCACGGAGCCCACCAAGACCACGCAGACTGGCCACCTGAAACCTGCTGCTTCAACCTGCCCGCCCTGCTTTGCCCCTTCCTTCCCTGAAAACCGTGACAGGTGTCTGGGCCACGACGTCCCCTCGCTGCTCTGGCCCTGGACCGGCCCTGGACCGGCCCCGGCGCGGCCCTGCAGAACTGTGCCGGGCAACACCGCCTTTTCCAGTGGTGTAATCTGTGTCGCCCTCACTCAGTCGCTTCCGTCCATTAACTCCCAGGTCCAATCAAAACACGGCTCTCCAGTTAGAAAGGTCTCTCCTCTTTTCCAAGCATCCCCCGCCCCCAAGGCCAAGCTCAAGGCTGTCACCTTAGGACCAATGAAAGCTGCCCTGGGTTGAGCGTCCGCTCCATGCCCGGCTCGGCCACAGGCTTCCCTGCCCCACCCGGTCCTCACGGCCGCCCTGGGAGGCAGCAGGTGCGGAGGGCGCAGTGGTCCCCGACCGCCGAGGTCCTGCGCCTGGACGCACCTGTCCCTGCCCCTCAGCGACCACTCCCTTCTCCCTCCCGGGCTGGCTGCCCAAAGCCTCACCGTGATCTCAGGCAGCAAAAAGGGCTCCGAGCCTCACGTCACGGGAGCGACCAGTCTGGGTGGCCGCCAGGGTCACTCTCTCTGCTGCCCCGCGTGAACGATGAGAAAACACCCCACAACGAACGTCCGAGAGCTTGTTCCAGGGGCAGCGAGCAAAGCGAGACCATTAGGTTCCTCACACCGTACTTTAAAAAGGCTTTTTTCTGGGGGGTGCAGGTTCTGGGAGTGACGGCCCAGCCCCGAGTCCCGCCTGGACAGCGCTCGGCCTCACGGGCTTCCCTGGGCCCCGCCCCCGGGCAGCGCCGCCCGTGCTTGGGGAGGAGCACAGTCCCGACGGGCGTCCCCAGCCGCAGAGGAGACCACGGGAGAATTTTAACAGCACGCATGGAGTGGAAAAGCCTTTTAAATCATGATGCGAACCCCATAAACTAAAAAGAAAAGACTGATAAACTTGACTAAATGAAAATATATATGTTTTTAGCCCTGGCCGGTGTGGCTCAGTAGATTGAGCACCAGCCTGTGGACGGAAAGGCTGCCTGCTCCATTCCCAGTCAGGGCACGTGCCTGGGTTGCAGGCCAGGTCCCCAGCAGGGGGCGTGTGAGCGTCAACCACACACTGATGTTTCTCTCTCTCCCTCTCTTCCCCTCTCTCTGAAATTGCTAAATAAAATCTTTAAAAATATATGTTTTTTTAAATATGGCAAAACCAACAATAAGCAAAGTCAAACGCTAAATGACAAACTGGAAAAAATATTGGCAACTCGTTACCCAGAAAGGGTTGATTTCAGCAACACGTGAAGAGCTCCCACGGATTAACGGGAAGGTGGAGGGAGAGATGCCGGCACAGAGCAGAGCCGAAAGGGGAGCCCGCGGCTCTGAAAGGTGAAGACACGCCAGCCTCGCGTGGGAGACCGGCACCAGGAAACGCTTTGCGGAGGCGCCGCGCCCGCCTTTCTGGTCGGCGGAGAGCGAAAAGTCAGCCACGCCGCTGTCGAGGGGGCGGGGACTCCCATCCGCTGCTGGCGGAAGTGGGAACCGGCACAGCCCACACCCAGTGGACTCAGAAACCCCACCTCTACGGCTCTGTCCTGGGGCTGCACTCGGAGTGCAGGGAGCGCAGAGACGCCGCGGGAGGGAGGGGGCGTGGACTAGGCCTGGGCGGAGCCAGGGCGGGTGATGGGAGGCGACTGTGAGAAAGCTGCCTTCCTGGCCAGGAGTTACAGTTCTTTAAATCTCGTTCTAAAGCCTGTGCACGCTGCTGCAGTACCAGAACATGTACATGAATACTGACAGTTAGTATCTTAGGGATCAGAGCTCGTATGTCCTGAGCCCGGCGAGGTCAGACGCCAAGCAACCTGTTCCTGCTCCTGGGGAAGTCAGGCTCGTTCAACCCACGCACCCCACCCCCACCCCCAGGTCACCCAGCAGGGGCAGCCAGCGAGGCGGCTACTTTCCTCTTAATGTGGGCGGTCAGCTGTCAGGACACAGGCAGAAAGGACTTTCCAAAGAAGACATACACGCGGACCGTACGCCTCTGAGAACTGCTCAGCATGGCCAACCATCAGGGAAACGCCAGTCAAACCCAGGATGAGAGCACATCACAGCCACCAGGGCGGCTCCAATCTGAGAGAGGCAGGAACAAGTACTGGCGGGGAAGGTGGCCATGCTGGGGACTGCAGGGACAAAGTCACTGATCTGTGGGCTCATGGTGTCCCAATGTCCCTGGCCCCCCTCCTGCACATCCCATCAGCGGCCTCTCTCGAGGGTCTACGGCTAGGCCAGGCCAGGCAGGCAGGCGAGTCCACGTGCCGGAAGGGCGACTGTGAGGTGTGGCCCTGTGGGACCTTTACAGAAAAAGGGCGGGACACGGCTTTGACCACTGCTGGCTGGCAGAGGCCCAGGCAAGGACTGGGACTCGGGGTCCTACTGGCGCAGCCCGCAGGGACACGCGGGTGGGGCAACGCCCAGTGTCCCTCCTGAGTGTGGCCTGGGAGGGGCTGCCGGCTTTCCCAAGTTCCGGGCCCACAGGCTGGGGCCGCTGCCGGCCCTCGAGGCACCGTTTTGTAGCCCAGAGACAGGCGCCCCCCTGCACGGACAGAGCCTGGCAAGATGCGTAGCAACTGAACAGCAGACTCTCCAGGCGAGGGAAGGGGAAGGGGAAGGGGAAGGCACAGCAACCCAACCAAACTGACCAGAACAAGCACGGCAGGAGAAGGGGAAACAGCACAGGAGTACCGGTGAGCCAGTCAGCCAGAAAGAGCAGACGGGTGCATCGGCTGCCCGGTGACACGGAACAGACGGAAGTCCTACACTAGGGGACAGACGTCAGAGTCAAAGATACGAGCGGAGCTGCCCTTCAGGGACAGAAACAGACTTCAAGTAAAGAGACAAGAGACGAGGGAGTGGGGAGGGCACACTAGCCCGGACGGACTGGAGGTGAGAGCGTCGGACCGTGTGACCGGGGCAGGGGGCGCCCACGCGGCACACCCGCGGAGCAGGGCTGACGGCTGTACACCCAACAGCGCCACACGGCACTGCGCAGAACCCAGAAGGCAAACCCCACCGGGACGACGGCGGGACGCGGAGAAGCCTGACCGGCCCAGCAAACAGAAGAGCAGGCACCGGGAGGGTCTAAGTTAAAGGGAAAATGGACAGACGGTAACGGGGTGGACCTGTGACTCAGTGACCTTCTGCATGGTGGGCGCACGCAAGCAGGAATGAACACAGTACGTGGTTCACACGGGAGTGAGTATGTGCACAGGTTACTGAGCGAACATGAGAATAAACAAAACCTTGAGTGAATGATGACTCTCTGATGATACCAATAAACACAGAAATAAACCAAGAAGCCGATGGAAAGTGGGTAAATGAAGAAAGGAGGATCCACCGGACCGAGGAAGAAAGAAGGAAGAGGAGGGAAGGAGGGAAATTCCGGGCCAGCCCCCAGCGCACGGGGCCCCGCCCCCGCCCGCGGCAGCTCACCCGGCCGAAGAACTGCAGGAAGGTGTTGGACAGCAGCAGGTGCTTCTCGGCCAGGAACCGGTAGCGCCGCCTCTCCTCCAGCTCGGCCGCCCGCTGGCTCTCGGACACGAAGGCCTGCATCTGCGCGTGCAGCCGGTTCACGCTCTCCTGGGGGAAGGGGGTCTGGCTGGAGGCGGGCGTGGGCCGCAGCCTTCCCGGCCTTCCTGACCCAGCCGCCTCCTCCTGGAGGCCTCCCCGGAGCACCCCCCGGGCTGCCCTAGCTCCCAGGCCTGCCCTCTCGTGGGCGGCTTCACCCTCCTGAGCTCGGCAGTGTCACCCCTTCCCGCCGCCCGCCAGGCAGGGCTGGGGGGGTGTGACCATCCCTTCGTCCCCAGCAGCCAGCGCAGGGCCCAGCCCAGAGGTGGGGCCCAGGATGGCCGGTTTTATGAAGGTGCCAATGAGTTAACAACCCCCCTGTACTTGGGAGGGAAGATTCTGCAAAGAAACGTGAGCTTGTTGAAGCGACCAGAAGAGCAGAGAGGAAGGGAGACGGAGGTCTTGGAGACAGAGGCCAGGGATGGGCGGGGTGGGGAGGGGGTTGGGGGCTGGCCTCAGGCACCACTGACAGCGCAGGATGGCGGGGCCTGGGCAGCAGGGCGGGGGAGGGTGGTGGGACTGTGGGAGGGTCGCGCCTTCCCTACCGGGTTCAGGAGCCCGTGACTGACGGTCTCGGGTTCGCTCAGTGAAGTGGGGAAGCAAGGGAGGTGCTGGGGTTTGGAGGGGGCCTGGGGCACCTGGGGAGGGCCGGGGAGTGCAGGGAAGGGGCCGTGCTCAGGGTGTCCCTGGGACCAGTGACTCCCACCCGGCCAGGGGCTGGCTGACCGCAGCAGCAGAGGGGAGAGGCTGCGGCACGCCACGCCACGCTGGCGCAGTCGGCCTGGTCTGGCGCGGCTGCGGGAGCTCAGGGGGTGCCGGTGGGCCCTCGCACCTTCATCTCCCGCACGTTCTTGTCCCTCTTCCGCTCCATGCGCCACAGCTCGGACATGCACTTCTCCAGGTTGGCAGCGCGGTGGCGGTACTCGATCTCGTAGTGCTGGCGGCTGTCCTTGGGTGGGGCAGGGAGAGGAGGGGAGGGAGACCCTGCGTCAGAAGCTGGAGATGCCTGGCTCGGGGGTCAGAGCACTGGACAGGGGCAGGGGCGTTCAGCCGGGAACGTGCCCACAACCCGGGGCCGGCCAATGCCCGGCGTCGACCTCTACGGGTCCCTGTGTCACACGGGAAGAGGCGGCCAGACTCACTTTGATGAACTGCATGTCCAGCTTGGTGTTCTTCTCCATGTGCTGCAGCAGGTCTCCGTGGAACGTCTGCACCTGTGTGGAGTGCAGGAGGGGGCTGATCAGGGCGGCCCTTCTCAGGCCCCAGCATCCCTTGCACTGCCCACTTGAATACAGTGCCCGCCACGTGCTAATGTGCCAGGCACCTGCCCAGTCACCAGAGAAATGGGCATAACAGAGCGCCCGGGTGGCGGGCAGATCAAATGGTTGATGACGCAAAGCGGTGCAGGACCTCACCCGAGACCCCCTCGGCGACTGTGCCCGCGGCCCCTGGTTCCCACTCTCGGTCCCAGTCTGTGCTCTGGTGACGCCCCTCGCTGCACCCAGTTTCCCGCCACCCTCCACCACCTGCCGGCCCGACTGCCCCAGGCGGGGTCCTCGCCCAGTCGTCTTGTTCCTGGAGCGTGCGCACATGTGCTCACTGTCCACCCCTCCGGCCCCAGGGCAGGATCTCCTGCTCGGCCCCTGCTCGGCCCCTTTGTATGACCTTCGCGCGTGATGGCCACGAGCCCGGTCTCACCCATCTCTGAGTCCCTGGAACTGTGGGCAGGTCTGGGCCCACAAAAACACTCTGGGCTGTGGGGGGCCTTAGCTCTGGGGCAGCATGTCCCCGTGACAGGTGCGGGGGGACCATCTGGGGGACCAGGACGCCGGGGAAGGCCACCGAGCTCAGTCCCAGGAGAGCCAGGTCCTAGTTCTGGCTGCGTCTCTGGTGTGCTTTGTGACTTTGGACAAGTTGCTGCCCCTCTCTGGGCCTCAGTTTCCCCATCTGTCATGGCGTAGCCTCGGCCAGATGCCCTCCAAGGTCCAGCCTTGTAAACCTGGTAAGCCTGGATTCTGGGGGCCTTGGCAGCCACCTGACGCAGTCCCCGTGTGTCCCCATCGGCACTCCCTGGGCCACTCTGCATGCAAGTCCTTCCAGTGCCCGCTTCGCCCTTGCGTGCAGGTGGCACAGGGAGCGAACAGGAGCGAGTGTCTCTGACCCCACTGCCACGTCCACCTCTGGGGACCCTCCGCCGGCGCCAGGGCCCTGCCCCCTGCACAGGGCCCCGCACTGTGCTCGGGGAGCTCGGTCCCAGGGGCTCAGGCATCAACCCGGAGAGGAATGCTGGTGATTTCCCAAGATGCAGAAAGAACTCATAACTATAGAAGCTCTGAATTGTAACCTTTTCTCCAACAGTTGTTTCCGAAGCCTTGGTAACTGCTGGTCTCTAAGGGAGCTTGAGTGTGGTCTCCCTAGGACTGGCCATGCCAGAAACCCTGAGTGTGTGCATGTGTATGTGTGTGTGTGTGTGTGTGTGTGTGTGCGCGAGCGTGTCAGTGTTACGAGCTGTGCTGAGTGCACACGTCTGCCCTACGGGGCCCCTTTTCCGCTGGACCCAGTAGGACGGGGCTTCCCAACTGGCATCTGTGGGGCCTCCCGGCAGGGAGGCACCCCACCCTCCCGCTGGCTCCGGCTGCAGACACAGCTCAGGGCTCCTGCCTGGACACAGAACGTGGGCCCCTTCGAAACTGCCCGACAGAAACGAGGAGGCGCCTGCGAGACGCAGGGCTGAGGCGGGCCCTGGGAGCCCAGGCACACCGTCACCCAAGCACAAACACAGAAGGTGACTGGTGCCTGGAGGGGCGGACCGGGTCCACCCTGAGGGCCACGGGGCATGTCTAGAGGGCACAAAATCAACAGAATGGACGTGCTGGCAACGCCCGTGTGACTGCGGAGCTGGCCTGCTGAGACGAGGAGGGGGCGGGGTGGGGGGGGCTGTCACAAAGGTGGGTGTGGCAGGCAGGGCAACAGCTGGGCCAGCTGCAGGGCCCGGGAGGCCCAGGAAGCCCGGCTGCAGGAGGCTTTGCCAGCGTCCTTAGGCCACTGGCTGCCGACAAGCTGGGGGCTCCCTCACCCCGTCACTCTGTCCCCCTCCTCCCAGTCCTCCTGCCGGGAAGGACTGCTGTTGAGCAGGCTGCCTCCCCTCACAGGACGTCACTCCGTCTTCCGGTCCCTTGTGACCTGCGTCCCACCGTGCGCGTTAGAGCAGGGCGGCGGGATCACAATGCTTCCCTCTCCCCGGCACTCCCTGTGACCGCAGACGGGGAGCGGCCCCAGACCCAGGCGGGCCCAGACCCAGGCGGGCCCAGGCACCTCCGGGTTCATGGGAAGTCCTTGGCGGGCTCCTAGGAAGTCGGGCACTGGGAGGATGACACTGGAGGTGGACTCTGAGCTCTTGCTGCGGAGGGACTGTCAATAATCAGCAGATGGCTTGTGGAATAAGCAAGTCACACACCCCAGGGCAGGCTGGGGAAGGCCCAGCAGGTCGGGACAGACCCGCCCTCCCCGGCTCGGCCTCCCGCACACACTTCGTGAGCGCGTCCTCCAAGCCCCTCCGCACAGAAGAAGCCGAGGGCACCGCAAGCTCTGGTACGAGTTACCCCGGCCACCCCAGAGAGCCTTCCGCCATCCCTGCAGGAACACCCCCCCCCCACCCCAGACTGAGCGGCCTCTGTGTGCGGAGCCCCTCCCCTCTCTGCTCACTAGGTCGTGGGTGGGCCCCACTCAGGCCACGCCCCACCATGCCCACAGACACTCTGCCGTCCCCGTCCCGGAGGCTCCACGGCGCTGAGTCAGCAGCTCTCGGACTCACTACGCGTCATCACTGGATCCGGCGACCACCGCACCTCCTTCCCTTGGCCTCCGGCCCAGCACCCTCCCCGCGGTGTTCCTCGCACCCCCCACCCTCTGGGCCTCGTCCCTGAGCCCCGCCCCCTCCCTCCCCCTGGAAGCTCACGCAGTCCGCATGCTCACGGCTCCCAGATGCAGCCCCAGCCCTGACCTCACCTCGCCCCCAACTCAGCCTCCCCAACCTCACAGCCGAGGACTCCCTCTCCACTTGGTTCTCTGGCCGTCATCTCGTACTCGTCGTGTCCAGCACTGAGCTCTGATCTCCCCCGGCCCCCTGTGGGTCCATGTCCAGGGTTCCCACCTCAGCTAATGGTGACTCCACCTGTCCAGGCGGTCAGGTTAAAACCTTGGAGTCACCTGGACTTTCCTCTTTCCTTTGCAACAGACGTCCGACCCATCAGCAGTCTTCCTGGTCCCACACGCGGCCTGCTCTCTTCTCACCTGCACCCCCGCGGCAGCCCCCTGGCCAAGCCCCCACGCCTACCCTGGGTCACCACGGCAGCCTGCGAACTGGTCCTCCCGCCTCCCCGCTTGTCCTCTGCTGCCACCTGACTCTTCACCCAGGAGCCATGGCGACCCCACTGAAGAGCAGGCCGAACAACGCACAAGTGGGAAGTGAAGTTTTACGGTGCCGCTTACAGGTGACTTCATACTTTATGTGAAGTATATAAAGATAAATCTATTGACCTGGCTGGTGTAGCTCAGTGGATTGAGGGCGGCCTGGGAACCAAAGTGTCGCAGGTTCGATTCCCAGCCAGGGTACATGCTTGGGTTGCAGGCCATAACCCCTAGCAACTGCACATTGATGTTTCTCTCTCTCTCACGCACACTCTCTCTTTCTCTCTCTCTCCCCCTCCCTCCCTCCCTTCCCCCCTTCCCTCTCTAAAAGTGAATAAAAAAAACCTTAAAAAAAAAAAAGATAAATCTATTGAAAGACACACCAGACTGCTACATGGAACATGAGGAGACACTGCTATGAAAAATAAGCAAACAGGGGGGTATGCCATGTTCAGGGGTCAAAGGACTCGCTGTTGTTGAGATGGCCACTGTTTACAGATCGATACAATCCCTATGGCAACCCCAGCAGGCGAGCTTAGAGAAATTGACAAGTGATTCTCGAACTTACATGGACATGCAAAGGATCTTGAATGGACTAGGCAATTTGAAAAAGAAGAACAAAATTCTCGGACCACTTGACAGCAAGCCTTACTGTAAAGTTACAGTAATAGCAGTGTGGTATTGGCAATGGGAAGACAAAGAAACTGATGGAAGCCCCTGGCTGGCGTAGCTCAGTGCATTGAGCGTGGGCTGCGAACCAAAGCATCGCAGGTTCAATTCCCAGTCAGGGCACATGCCTGGATTGCAGGCCACGGCCCCCAGCAACCGCACATTGATGTTTCTCTCTCTCTCTTTCTCCCTCCCTTCCCTCTCTAAAAATAAATAAATAAATCTAAAAAAAAAAAGAAATCGATGGAGCAAGGTGGGGCGTTCACAAACAGACCTACGCGCGAGAGACAGACCGATTTTGGACCGAGACGCCAAGTCCAGTGAGCAGGGAAAGGGAGGTCTTTTTGAAGGTTCGGGAACGGCCAAGTACCTGTACGCGGAGAACCACCCCGACTCCCTCTCCCCTCACACGCAGAAATAACCCTGAGCTGGGTCCTAGCAGTGCACGTAAAGCCCAGGATGTGCAGCCTCTGCGAGGACACTTGGGAAAGTATCTTTGCAGCGGGGGCAGGTGAAGATTTCTTGGGTAGGAGAGAAGCCCGAGCCATTTTTTTAAAAACTGCCGAATTGGGTTTCATAAACATTTTAACATGTCACCGTCGACGACAGCGACCTACGAAAAGACTAAACAAACACTCGTGAAGAAGCTACGCAAACGTCCAACAAGCCCACTGACAGCCACCACTCATCAGGGTACGCAAAGCACAGCGCGGCGAGGCCCGCCACCCCGCACCCCGGGGACGGCGGGAGCACAACGGACTAGCGGCGGGGACGTGGGCAAGGGCGCACGCAGCAGGGCCACGGCGGCTCTCAGGCCCTGCCGCGGGAGCGCAGGCGAGTGCAAGGGCTTCAGAGAGCTCTCCGGCGGTTTCCCACAAAGCCAAACACGTGTCCGCCCTCCGACCCTCGGTTTCCACTCCCGGGCACTCACCGCAGACAAATGGAGCTGTACATCCACAAAAAGACTTGTTCACAGTAGGCCTATTTCTAACAAGCCCAGAGGGGAAGCAGCCTCACGGCCACTGACAGAGAATGGGCGGACAAGCAGCGGACTATTCACGCGACAGCACGGGCAGCCATGGAGCACCACACAGCGCCGGCACATGCAACACCACGTGTTACACGTGCAGACGCCGCCCCGAGTGAGCGCGGCAGCACGCAGAGAAACGCGCATCATACAGTTCCACTCCCGGCTCGTTCTGCGACGGGCCAGCCTCATCTCCAGAGACAGGAACGAGGCCCTGGTGCCTCTGGGTGAAAAGGGGCAGCCAGGGCACCGGGGAGCTCCGGGCTGACGGGAGCCCTGTCTGGCCAGCAGGGTGGCTGCAGGGTGAGCCCACAAGGTTGAAACTCACCCAACTCCACACTTAAGAACGCGGCGTTTTACTGCACGAAAACTCTCCCTTGATGAAAACTAATTTCACGTAAAAATAAGGAGTAGAAAACCGTCGACGTTAAGTCCAACAAAGTGACTGTGAGAAAGGAGAGAGTACGGCCCAGAAGGACACCCCCGCAGACAAGGAGAGTGAGGCAGAGGCGTCGGCCCACGGACCAGGCGTTAAGACAACGACACAGGGCTGGGAAGGGACGACGTGGGTATGAATCAGAGAAGTTCAGAAATGGGTGACAGGGTTCAAGAGGGAGTTAGAAGTTTATTTTCTAAAGATTTTACTTTTTATTTTTAGAGAAAGGGGGAGCAAGGGAACAAGAAAGGGAGACAAACATCAATGTGTGGTTGCCTCTTGCACACTCCCAACTGGGGACCTGGCCCGCAACCCAGGTATGTGCCCTGACTGGGAATCGAACCGGTGACCCTTTGGTTTGCCGGCCAGCACTCAATCCACTGAGCCACACCAGTTACGGTGAGAATTAGAAATTTAAAAAGACACTGGCCGTCCACTGGCCCCAGGGCCTCCGACAGGTGAGATGTAAGGAAAGACGTGGAGGGGATGGAGGGGGGTCAGCAGATGAAGAGATTCAAACACGTATTTTAAAAATGAGCAAGACCAAAATCTAGTGAGTAGGGGTGCACGCTTGGATCAATGACAAAGGAACAGGCAGTGCCAGACCTGTGGTCACGTTGGGAGGGAGGGAGGGAAGGAGGGCGGTGATTTTGATGAGGGCACGTGGAAGGGCTGCCGGGGAGGCTGCAAAGTTCTTGGCCTGGGCGATGGGTGCACGGGTGGGTTTGCCAGTCGTGGTCCATTGAGGTTTAGTATGTTTAGCGGACACTTCAGGTCCTGCATGTCAGCTCACGTCAGAGACCCAAACCCAAGTGAGGCCCTGCCTCGCCTTTCCTCAGCACCACCTGACGGTGCCCCCTCCTGGGCAGAGAGGCCCCGGCGGGTGGCTGGTCCTCTGTCCCACACCCGCCCTTGCTGTCTTCACGCCAGCACACGGCCCCCTCACGCCCTTCCACGTGCTGTTCCCTCTGTGCAAAATGCGCTTCCCTGCGAGTCCGCCTGGCTCCTCCTCACCTCCTCCTGGCCCTCCTCCCCAAGTCTCCTTTCTGGTGATGCCGCCCCTGAGTACCTGCGAAAAAGGGCGCCCCTGCCCTGGCCAGGAGGCTCAGCTGGTTGGCGCATCGTCCTGTACACCGAAAGGTTGTGGGTCCAATCCCTGTCCAGGGCACACACCTAGGTCGCAGGTTCAATCCCCAGTCAGGGCACATACAACCGATCAATGTTTCTCTCTTACATTGATGTTTCTCTCCCTCTCTTTTTCTCTCCTCCCTCTCTCCTCTCCCTTCCTCTCTCTCTAAAATCAATAAACATCTCAGTGAGAAAAAAATTACGCCCCTCCAGCCCTTCCTATCCCCTCCCCTGCTCTGTTTCCTCTGGGGCCTATTTTGCGTCTAACCTGCCGCACACACGACACGGCCTAGCCCTGGGTTTGGCCTGGCTCCGCCCTGGGGCGGGGCAGGGCCGGGCTTCTGTGTGCCTGACGGACCCCCGTGCCCACAACAGAGCCTGGCGCGAGGCAGTCAGCGGTTGCCCAACAAACAAGTCAGGGGGAAGGCCCCGGGTGTGCTCGGGCCTGGGCGGCTCTGGGTTCTGGCCCAGGGCCCTGCCCTGCTGTCACAGCCAAGACGCTGGTGCCCAGAGATGGCAGCTCTTTTTACAGAGCGGGCCTGGGTGACACTTGTCCCTGCGCAGCCCAGGGGTTCCACAAGTGACACGGAGAGCCGTCAAACACGAGGACAGGAGGCCCCTGGCCGCCAGCGGGAGCTGGGCTGCACAGCACCCTGCGGAGCGGCCGGAGGGGGCGCAGGCTCAGTGCCACGTGCCCCGCAGGGTGTCCGGGAGACGGTCCCGGGACACCGTTCTCACTGTGGGTGGACACACAGTTTCTGCTGCTAACACTGTTCCCCATTTGACATGGCGAACAAACGGTTGAGCGTTTAATGGGGTCTCCAAAGGGCACCCTGACTTTCAGGGTTCCCTTCACGCACACCTGAGAACCACGAACTGTCGTAATTAGTGGACATTCCCTTCAGAACCTTCCAAGGCCCCCGTCACCACCCCCGCCCCCACTCTGCCCTGGCTCCGAGCTCCGGCCCACGTCTGCCCGGGGGATGTCACGCTCATGCCCAAGCGGGGGCCCTCTCTCCTCCCCGCCCGGCCAAGCCCGCCCCCCTTCAAAGCTCATTCTCTCCTCCCAGGCAGCAGAGCCCCGCGCGGTGCCAGTCCCCACCCCAGGCCCTAGAGCTCCAGAGAGAAGATCATGTCCCACTCCTCCAACACCTGGAGGCCACGGTGACTCGTGCATGGGGCAGCCACCAACGTGTTAGCCCTCCAGCGGTACCAACGCCAGTATCAGCAGTTGCAACCCGCCCCAGCTCCTCAGCCGTACAGCCAGGTGTACGGTGATGCTAGAGGGATAGAAACACCTTATGGCATCAAAAGGGGGGACTGTGACAGGACCTACTGTGCAGTAGCTATTCCCAGATAGCAGCTGGGACAGCAGCCAGTCCCAGACAAGCAGTTATCTCCAGGTCGTACGCTAACCCTGCTTTCTGCTCCTGCATGCCCGCTTTCAGCAGCTGCACTCCTCCCCCTCCTCCTCTGCCTCTGTAACAAGGATATAAATCAGCCCCAGTCTAAAACTCGGGGCCCACAATTTGGAATTTATCTCCCCTGGGTCCGCATGCGTGAATAAAACCCCACTTCGCAAACTCCGAGGCCGTCTGAGTCATCTTTTCCGTAACACCACTGGGGCTCCCAGTCGTGGCAGGGACACAGGCGTGTCACTTCCAACTGTCACAGCCGGGAAACACGAAGGGGCCGGGGGCCAGGGTGAAGGGTGTGCACTCATTCACTTCAACTAACCCTCCCAAGGGTCCTACAGGGCAGTTAGTATACCTGTCTCCACTTCAAAGACAGGCAAACAGAGGCCCAGAAAGGTTACGTAGCTCGTCCAAGGCCACAAAGCCAGTAGCCGGTGGAGCGGGTGCTCTGGCTGCAGAGCTCACTTTCTTATCTGCCACGTGCTCAGAACAGATGGGCGCATCTGTCGGGAGTCCAGAGGGAGGAGGGACCGAACCTGCCTAGGAGCCAGGGGGGCTTCCTGGAGGAGGGGGCAACTGTGCTGGACAGCAGGGGTGGGGGTCCAGGCTGAGAGGACAGCATGACAGCAGCCTGGTGGGGGGAGGCCAGACTGTGTCTGGTGGGCACAGCCCGTCAGGGTGGTTGGGGGGCGTGGGCAACGCCGGGGCGCTGCCAGGTCAGCAGGGCCCGCGGGTCCTCCCCGAATAGCCCGGGTTTACTTCTGTGGGCAGCCGGGGCTGGCAGGGCTGTTCTCACAGGTGGGACAGGTCTGCCCGACGGCTGCTCCAGGAGAGGGGGGAGCAGGGCCGGAGGTGGGGAGGGGCCCCGGGGCTACAGCCCTCTCTCTCCTGGCTCCTTCCCTCACTCTGAGATCTTGGGTGGGGGGCTGCATCTCTGAGACTCGGTTTCCCCCTCTGTAACCTGGACACAGAAATGGCACCTGCCTCCCCGGTGGCTGGAGGCCGGAAGAAGACATTGCAGATAAACGTGCCCAGCAGGGCCGGGCCGGGCCGGTGTTGCCGCGTCCCTAGGGCCTCAGGAAGTCCTCCCTGGGAAGGGACGCGGGCGGGTGACCCCCTAGGCCAGTACTCACCACCACCTCCAGGTCGGAGTTCAAGTGTCGCTGGGTGTCCGACATCTGCACCAAGATCTCACCTACAGGCCCAGAGAACCACGGCTTCATGAGGGGAACCTGCCCTGCCCACTCTCTTCCTGCCAGAGGCTTCCAGAAGGGCCTGCCTGAGGCTGCATTTCTGGACCAAAGTCCTGGGATTTCCCATGTGGCTCTAGGACTCGGGCAGCACCTGTCCCAGCACCTGTCCCAGCCCGGCAGGGAGCAGTGGGGAGGGGCTTGGGCTCCGGGCCCTGGGCTGCAGGGCCTGGGCTTTTGGCGGGGCGGACTTCCTGGAAGGGCAAGATTACAAAAGCAATGCCTTCTGGGACCCGAGGCCGAGGAGCAAGGCCGCCCGGGCCTGAGGAGAGGCAGCGGGAAGGCAGGCAGAACATCCCTCCGGAGCCTGGGCAGCAGGAGGCCTGGGGGGCGGGCACAGCGGGGGGGGGGCCCTCACCCAGGATCTGTGACGTGGAACTCTGCAGGGCCTGCTCCCCGATCTTCTGTATGGCGTTGAAGTACACCTCGGCCGCCTCCGACAGAGCTGCGTGGGGAGGAGGAGTGGGTGCGGCTGCCCCCCCTTCTGCAGACCCCTCCCTCCATCAGGACAGGGTGCGGGGGACACTGTGGGGTCTGGCTTAGGTGCAGGTGGGGGGGCACCCTGGGTGGGGTGGGCCTGTCCGGGGCTGGGGGGTGCAGGCATCTCTGTGAGCCCATTGGGAGGGTGGGCACAGGTGTCGGGGGCATGGAGTGGGGGTGGGTGAGGGGTGGGCTCCAGCTGCTGGTGGGGGGAGCAGATTTGACTCTGAAGAACTAGAAGGCACGGAGAGTTTGGGGAGCAGTTGGCTCCGGGTGTGTCCCAGCCTGTCCACTGCACAGATGGCGTGGGACGCTCTGCCCACAGCCTTGGTGGAGGGTGCGTTGCTGGGAAATGGTGAGTGGCCGTCCAGGGTGTAGAGAACGTGGGTGGGGGTGCAGAGAACGTGGGTGGGGGTGCAGAGGACGTGGGTGGGTGTGCGTGCATCTGTGTGGAGTGGACGGGGCAGGGCGGGGGTCTGTGGCCGGGCACTCACCGTGGAAGGCCCGCAGGTAGTTGTTCCCCAGGTACACCAGGTTCTCCAGGGCGGGGTTGAACTGCTCCATGATGCTCTGGACCCCGAGGGCAAGGGGAGGGGGGATCAGTGGGACAGGAAGAAATGAGGGCCAGAAGCAAGGGCCCCTGGAGCAGGGCATCCCTGGCCCTGGTGAGGGGCCTCCAGAACCTAGGGGAGCCCCCCTAGAACCACAGTGGCAGGGATGGCTCTGGGCTTGGACTTCGGTCTTGGTTCAAATCCCTGCAGCCCTGCTGCCTCCCTCCGTGACCTTGAACAAGCTGTTTGACCTCTCTGGCCTCATTGTTCTCATCTATCCAACCAGGTGATTTTTTAACTCTACAGGTGGGGTGTTAGAGGCTTACATGGAAAAGGGTCCTGCACACAGGCGGTGCTCAATAAATGTCTGTGGGGATGGCAGCAACCCCCCTGGAGTGGAGCAGCAAGGCTGAGTGAGGGGCTCAGCAAGAAGAGAGAGACAGACACAGAGACAGACAGGCACAGAGAGGCACAGAGACAGAGAGAGAAGCTGCCAGCTGGCCGTCTGGACCCCCTGCTCCGAGCTACAGCCACGCCAGGCCCTGTCCCGCCTCGCCCAGCGTGGCAGAGCCGTCTCAGCAGGCCCGCCGCTCCCCGGGGACTGCAGACAAACCCCTCCCTGAGGCCTCAGTTGGGGCTGGGGTGGTGAAGGACTTCCCCCAGAAGTCCCCACCGTGCCCAGCGCTCAGCCCAGCCCTGCCCCACATCTTTCTTGCCAGAATATTCCACAGCCACACTCACCCTTTTTCCCCCCGAGCTAGCCCGAGCCCTGCACCCTGGGACAGGGTGCTCTGGCCCCAGGCCGGCTGCAGGCAGGCTCACCTTGTAGATCGCCATGGTAGACCTGTAGAACTGGTCCATCTCGGGGGCCATGGGCGGCCGCGCCCAGGTGCTGAGCAGAGGCTGGCGGGCTCGAGGGGTGGGGAACACGGGGGTCCCAAGGCAGTGCCCACTGCTCAGCAGGCGGTGCAGGAGGCCGCAGAGCGGGACTCGGAGATGGAGGCCGGCCTCGGAGGGGGTGGCAGCTTAATTATTCACCAGCCAGGGATGTCAGCGCGCGATCTGGATCTGGGGCGTAACCGGACCCCGCGGGGACGGCATCCTGTGACGCAGGCCGGTTCGTGTGACCTGCCCTTCAATTATTTACCCCTCGGAGCCGTGGCCGGCAGGCACGCGTGGGTGGGCCACTCTCCCAGACCACCTCCCCCTCCAGGACAAGGCTCCGTCAGGCCGGCCGGGACCCCTGGCTCTGGGGGGGACCCCTGACCTTCACCTGCCACGGCGGGCACTGCCCACCCAAGTGGGCTGGGACTGCTCGTCGCCCTCCCCCAGGGTCCCCTGACAGACCCCCTGGAGCCCGAGCACACCCACGGGCCACCACTGTTGTCAGGCTCCGTCCCTGCCCTGAGCCCCTCAGCCCAGGCCCCGTGCCCACTGCGCCTGCCCAGCTCCTCCGCAAGTTGGCGAGGGGACAGCGCCAGCTCTAATGTCACACAGGCCCTGGGAGCCAACCTTGGCCCTGCTCGCTCACTGAGACCGCCTGAGCCCCGTCCCTCCCTGGCCTCCCACCCTGGGGCAGGGGGGCCTGGCTGCCGCCTCTGAACACCCTTGCCAGCCTGATTTGGGGGGCCTGGGGGAAACAGGAGGCGCCTCCGCCCCAGGGAGCCCAGAAAACAGAGCAGACATGCGAGCGGGCACACGAAGACCACGGCCAGGCTGCAGGTCAAGGCTGCGGGGAGCACTCACACCACAGCACACGCAACCCGGGGCAACGGGAGTCAGGAGTCAGACCGTTTATTTCACAGTCTGGGCCAGCCCCGCCTCGCCCCACCCCGCCCCGCCCCGCCGATAAACCAGTCCCGTCAGGAAGAATAACTTAAGTCTCAGGAACGACCGTTGGAAGCTGGAGCAAGCTCGAGGGCCAGGGCGGGGCGGCTCTGAGGGGTGCAGGGGGCTGGGCCATGTACTAGGGGGCAAAGTTGAACGAGGCACCTGCTCCTCGAGCATGGGCCGTCCCTGCTGCTAGGGTGAGTGGCAGCCGGTGTCTGGAGCTTCTCCAGCCCCGCCCACCGGGGAGAAGGCAGGGGACAGGCGGGGCAGCTGCACCCCCAGAAGACCTGGGAGAGCTGAGGGCTGGGGCACAGCTGGGCGCCCCTAGTGCTTGACACGAGAGGTTGAGGGGCCTGGGAGTCAATTGTCCTTGGCAGCCAGGGAGCAGGCCCCGGCGAGACTCCAGGCTTTGTGCGCCTGGAACCACAGAGAGCGCCAGAGGCAGGGACAGAGCGGGAGAGAGGCCTGCGGCCCCAGCCTCGGGCGGAAGCCCAGCGCCCCGAGGCCCTGCCTGTGGACAGAGCAGCCCGGCCCGGCACTGCCCAGCGGTGTGGTGCTCGGGCCTCAGCCCCCTCCCCAGTGGGGTCGGGCGGCGGGTGTCGCTGGGGCCTGGCGGCCCTACGGTGACAGCAGCGACTGGACGAGCTTCTGGAACTGCTCTCGGTGCTCGTAAATGTAGACCTCGGTCTCCCAGAGGGCGCTGACCAGCACCGAGTCGCTGACCTCATCCAGCATGATGTCCATCCCCAGCTGGGGGTTCAGTCTGCCCAAGTCAAGGAGAAGGGGTCACCCAGGACTCTCGGCCTGGGTGGGGGACAACAGCTGGGATTTGGAAGAGGAAAGGTCTGTGCCGAGGGTGGGGGTGGGGAAGGTCGTCAGACCCGGCCAGCCGGGGAGTGGGGAGGGGGAGGGGGAGGGGGAGGGGGGGGAGAGGGCTGAGGGCTGGGCCGGCGGAGCCCCACCTGAAGTACTGGATGCCGACCATCTCGCACCAGGCCCGGGCCCGGTGCACAGCCCGCCCGTCTGGATCCGTGCACTGGTGAGAAGCAGCCCCCGTGAGCGCCCAGCACACGCCGCACCCACAGCGCCTGCCTGGGACCCCCAGGTTCCCCTCTGGCTTAGCCATGGTCAGCGGAGGGACTCTGGGCAACTCCCAGAGTCGCTGCTGGGCTGCAGTGACTGTCCCAGTTGTGTAAGCAGAAGGACACAGTCTGTGGCTCTGACAGGTGCTCAGCAGGGCCCTTTCAGGGTCAGCAAGCGTGGTGGGGGCGGGCGGGTGCTGAGGGGACAGGCCTCCACGCCCCCCGGGCCCCCACCCCCGCAGCTGGGGTCCACCTGATTTTCCGGGCTTCCGCTTGGGGCTTTTTGGAGGAAGGGACCCACAGCTACAACTCGAGACCCCATTGGAGGCGGCCCCCGAGGGTCCCTGCTGGTACGGAGACTCTGCATCGGGGACCCCCTGCCCTGGGCTCGCTGGAGAGGGCCGGGGGGGCCTCCCTGACACCCAGGTGCCCCGGAGAGGCGACGGCGTCATCCTGGTGCTGAGGGGCCCATACTCACACAGTCCACCACCATTTTGCCCAGTTCCTTTGCTCCAAAAACAGTCTTGGCCAGTTCCCAGGGGTTGCTGGGGCGGAAGACGTCCACACAGGTCACGGGTACCTGTGGGGACCTCCCTGTCCCCAGAGAGACGACGAGGGAGAGTTTCTTCACCTTGTCGCCCTGACCCTGATGGGGGCAGGACAGGGGCAGTGAGAGGAGACCTTGCCCTGGAGGGCCTTTCCCAGGGGTGTGACAGGCCCAGCTCTGGGGTCCCGGGAGCAGGAGGAGGTGGGCGGGGCCTCCTGCCGCAGCAGCCCCTCCTGTCCCGCCTCCGCCTTTGCCCCAGAACAAGCGCTGCCGCCTACCTGCTGGGTGACCTTGTTGAGCCATTCCCACCCAGGGTCGTGGTCTACAACCAGAAGCAGCTTAGATGGATGATGTCAGACCACCCTTCCTCGTCGTACAGCCTCCTCCTCCAGGAAGCCTGCCCTGCTCAATGTGGCCCCTAGAGGGCGCTCACCTCTCTGAAGGCAGAGCCCCTGCTTCCCCATCCAGGGGCTGCACCCAGAACTTAGGGATGATCCCAGCGGTGACCAAGGCCAGCAAGGATGTGGCACACTCGGGGTCAGGCACTGTCCTAAAGACTCAACGTGCAGGAGCGCAAGGAAGCCTCCGGACAGGCCCCAGGCCAGTGCTGTCGGCGAGCCCACTCAGTTGCGGAAGAGGGGGCGGGCAGAGCCGGGACCCAGACCCAGAGGCTCGCACGCCACTTAGTGCCGACTGGGCCTCGGAGCCCCTCCTGGCACAGCGCTCCCGGCGGGTGGACCCCACGGCCCAGGCCGGTGCTGGCCGGGATGCAACTGCTGCCGAGTGCATGGGCTGACGGCCGCGCCAGGGAGGCCCGTCCGTCCACTCTCCTTGGAGTTGGCCCCCCAGGCGTGCTGCGGCGGGGTGGCTGCGGCGGGCAGTCACGCCTGGCCCCTCCGACCTGGGGCGGCCCTCACCTTGCGGATCATGTCCTGGTTGTACTCATGGATCTCCGTCATGGCGTCCAGCGTGGGGTTGTTGGCCAGCAGCCCGCCGTCCAGGAAGCGCCCAATAGGCCGGAAGTAGGTGGGGGCTGCCCCGCTGCTCCGGGCCGCCTGCCACACCAGCTGCTCTGTGGGTGGGGGAGGGGGTGGCTCGGTGGGGCAAGGGGCTGGTGTAAGCCCCAGCTCTTTGGAGCGTGGTGGGCGTGGGTGAGTGCGTGCAGGATGCGGGACAGGACCAGGGAGGCTCAGGGAACTCTTCAGGAACAGGCCCAACAAGGCCGTGCCGTCCGGCCCCGCCAGCCTGGCGGGAGGCAGGTGCGGCTGAGGACCTCCGGGGCCTCCTCCAGCCTGTCTGAGACCCAACGGCTCCCCGGCTCTGCCTGTCCTCAGCCAAAAAGAACTCAGGTGAGAGGGTGGGGGACGAGGGGTGCCCGGTGGCAAGCCCACGACTCCCACCGCCACCCCACAGCCTTGCGGGCCAATTGCTTCCCACAGATGCTTCGCACACGGTTTTCACCTGAGGGTTGGGCTGGAGGCTCTAGGTTAATGTTCTGGCTGAAACGAGGCTCCCGCACAGACTCCGGGGCCTCGTAATTCCGGAAGAGATGGAGCTCGGCCGGCTGCCGGTCGGACAGCGTCCCCGTCAGCATCACCCTGCAGAGAGGCGAGGACAGGACAGCTGAAGCCCCTGTCCCTCCGCCCCTGGCAGTCCACTTCTGGGAACTCACCCCGGACGCTGCCGCACGCGTGGGGGTGGGCACGCATGAGGGTCTCAAGGGCGGCATCGCTTGTTAGAACAAACGACCGGCCACAAGGGGACTGCCACCTGCAGGTTGGGGGTCTCTCTGCACGTACTATGGGCAGCGGGCGCCAAGAGTTGTGGTCACTGGGCAACAAGGCCCAGGACGGTGTGCACAGCACGCCACCGCTCATTTCACTTAAAAGCACAGAGCTGACGAGACGGAAGGGGACCGCCGGGGCACTCCTGAGGGTGAGTGGAGCCCAGAGACGTGAGCGGGGTGCAGACACGGCTCCGAGCCGAGGGCAGACACCGGCTTGGTCAATGCGTCCGTCAGGGTGGGTGGCACACGGGGCCAGGGGGCGACGTTGGACCCCAGGGCCCCCTGATGGCTGGGGGTCTAGTGAGAGACCCTCCCTACGTTAGGCTGGGACCCCAAAGGGCTGCACTCTCGGACAAGGGAGACCAGAAATCAACCCGTCCCTGTCCCAGCCCCGCAGGGGGTGCGGGGAGTTGCCCCGGCCCGGGGCAGAGGAGGGAGAAGACACTCCCCAAGGAGGAACAGCCACGACTCGCTCTCCTTCCGGTTGGCATCGCCGGGGCAAGTCTCAACACCTGCACGTCAAGAATCTCGTTAGAGTGGCCCCAGACGGGCGTGGACCTGGGGACCTTAAGGAGATGGCACAGGACACCCTGAAGGCAGGCGCTCTCGCTCCGGCCTCACAGGGTCTGCGCATACTCTTCTTCGGCACGAAGGCACACCACACAGATAACAAGTGCGGGGGGGCACCGTGAAATAAAACACCATGGACGTGAACCAGCAAAAGCCAGCGTGGACAGGGGAACACACCTGCCCAGAGTGCACACATCTGAATCCTCAGAGAGTATCAAACAGTCATTCTGACAACGTTTACAGGCATCAAGGGCAAGCCCAATACAACACCTTCAGGGAACAGGAAGCTGTATGTAACGGCCTAGAATATTTGAAGAATCAAAGGGTACTTCTAGAAATTAAACAACAAACCAACAGAAAAAACAAACAAACAAACCCCAACTCAGTGGATGTGGGAAATGGAGATTTAGACGGAGCCGCAGAGAGACTTTGTGAGCTGGAAGACGGGTGCGTGGGAATTACGCAGAGTGCCACTCAGAGTGGCAAAGCGACAGAAGGCAGAAGCTTGAAGAGCAGCCGAGAGACACGGAGGAGAGGCCGGTCTAACTGTGTCTCGCTGGGGCTCCGGAGGAGCAGGGGCTGCACGGAGGTGAGCGTCAGCGAGAGGGTGACCAGGCTCCCCAGGCTGGGGAGAGATGCCGGTCCGAGGACGGCAAGAGACTGACAAACCCCGTGCAGGGGGAGCGGGAGGGGATCCGCGTCGGGATGTGTCCTAACACAACTGACCGCAGAGCACGAGACGCAGAGAAGCACGTTGAGGCGTCCAGAGAAAAGAGGCCAATGGCCTCTGGAAGAGCACCGGTCAGACCGCAGCCGCCTTGCATCAATCTCGGGATGTTGGACGCGACATAAAAGGAACAAGCTATACGAAGGAAAACGTAAGTTCTCCTATGTTAAGAAAGCCTGTTCACCAACAAAATACCTTCCAGAGAGCGAGAAGACAAGCCGTGGAGTGGGAGAAAGATTTCAAATCCACATATCCATCAAAGGACTAGTTTTCACCAAATAAAAAAAGATCATTAAGAAGCCTCATAATCCCCAAATCACACAACCCAATTTTGCCCAAAATTGGCAAAGCGCTTGAACAGGGACCTTACAGAAGAGGAAATCCAAAGGGCCTTGAAACCTGTGATATGAAAAGCTGTTTCAACCTCCCCAGTCATCAGGGAGACGAGAATTCAAAGCACACAGATATACCACCTAACACCCCCCAGGTCTGTAAAGGCAAACATGCTGGACAATTTGCAAAAATGCAGAGCAACAGAACCCTCAAAAAAAGGCAGATGGAGTGAAAACAGAAACTGGCCCTCTGGAGGACGGCTGGGCAGACCCCGACAGTCAGCAGCCCCACTCCCAGGCGCGTACACGCTCCAGGGGACCTGTACATGCTCGGGCCAGAAAGCAAGCCCCACGGGGGTCACTGCAGCTCTGCCTGCAAGAGCTCCGCCCTGGACGCAGCCTGTGTGTCCGTCAGAGGGACTCGGAGAAGCAACTGTGGGCCTCTGATGAGCCAGGAGGACGGGGAAGCACAGCCCGCCCCCAGTGGCAGGGCCCGTGCTCCCAACCCAGCAGCAGCGGTGTCGGGGAGAGAGCACACAGGACGACTCCGTGCGGGCCCAGGAGATCCCGCTGCAGTCAGGGGAGCGGCCGGCTACCCCAGCTCGAGTGGGGGGCTGTGATGGCGGCGGGGCATGTAGTCAAGGGGCTTCTGGACCGCTGGCAGGTGGTCATGTGAGCATTTGCTTCCTACTTATTCACTGATGTGGTTTTATGTCCTTTTCTAAATGTAAGTTTTATTTCACCATAAAAAGGAGAAAAAAAATCTAAGATAAAATATACAAAAATGTTTTTAAAACACTGTATTTGATTAATAAGTCTTGGATGATATTTTCCTCTATATTTTCCAAGTCTCCTTAAAAGACTATACATTATTCTTCAATGGGGGAAAAAAAAAAGCTTTACTATAAAAACAAATCCTCAAGCCCTCTAGGTCTCACTCACACTTCACTTCCTCCAGGAAGCCCTCCCGGACCACCCCACCCTCAGCCCTCTGCCCCTTGCACCCACGGACAGCCAGTGATGAACACTTTCTAGTGGCGGGCTCTGGGGCAGGTGCTGTGTGAGGGGCTGGGGCTGCAGAAGAAACAGGAGCCCCCTGTCTGGCGGGCAAGACAGGAATGACACAGACAGTAAAATGATTCTGGGACGGGGGGGTGCCACCAAGTAGCGGTGCTGGAGGCTCTTCTGGAACCCCTTGAACTAAGCCTGCACCGCCTTCCTTGCACAGCTGCCACCCTTTCGGGGCCCTTGTCTCCCAGCCACACGGCAAGCCTTGCCACCTGCTGCTTGCACCTGCTCCACCCTCCCCCTCGTGTGTGCGTGCTCACGCACACAGGGATCCCGGAGAGCAGCCGTGCTCAGCACAGAAGTCCTGAATGTGCGTCAGCTGAGAATCAACCCCCTCTGCCCCTAGGGCGAGCTGTTTGGGTGGGAAAAACATCCGATATGGGTGGAGGCTGTTTTCCACCCAGGTCCTGCAGAAGCCCCTCATTTCCACGGGGAGAAGCCACTCCCTGACCCCCACCTCCCAGACCAGGACTGGAGCCTCGGCCCCGGAACAGCCAACGGGGCGCAGAGCTGGGGCCTGGGGTGCAGAGCTGGGGCCGGGGGTGCAGTGCCCCCGCCCCGACCCCCCGGCAGGCTCACTTGGGCTTCCTGACGTCCGTCATCTTGGTGTGCTCGCCGAACTCCCGCTTCAGGAACTCCTCCAGGGGCCCCGACTCGTAGGGCCGAGAGCCCCGGAACACCTCGTCCTTCATGCGGAAGTACACGCCGCGCATGTAGGCCATGGACTTGCCTAGGGACAGGGGCGTCGGGCGGGGGTGGGGAGAGGCAATGGGCTGAGCACAGTGGCCGGGGGCAATGACCGAGACCCCCGCCCCCGCCCCCGCAGGTGGACACCCCCTTGAGCGGCCCAGACAGCTCCGTGAAGGACATGTCACTTGAGTCTAGGCAAGTCCAGCCCAGGAGCTGACCGGTCCTGACCCCGACCCACCCTGCACCCGCCGTCCAGGGGCCGCCCTCACTGTGCAGAATGGCCAGGGCCAGGATGCCTCCCGTGCTGGTCCCGGCCACCCAGTCGAACAGGTCCTTGGTGGCGATGCCCGAGGCCTTCTCGATGGCGATGAGGAGCTGGATGATGACCAGGCCTTTCACGCCCCCTCCGTCCAGGCAGAGCAGGTGGTCGTGGCTGCAGTAGGGACGGCAGCGGGGGGGGGGGGGGGGGGGGGGGGCGCGCTCCGTCACAGCCCAGTACTCCACCTCTGCACTCAGGCCCCCCACCCTGGGCGTCGCTGCCGGGGCAGCCGTGTGAGCCCCCGGAACCTGTGCCTGCGGGAGCCTTCCCTGCCCCCTGCTGGGGCTGGCACGGCAGCCCGGCCAGGAGACAGCCCGCAGCCGCAGAACGCGCCTGGCTTGGAAGACCTGGGCCTGTCTCCACTCTGACACTCAGTGTGACCTTGAGAAGGACTCAACCGCTGGGGGACTCAGGTTCTGCGGTCACTAAGCTCTCTCCCTAGGAAGGCTGCTGGGGTGGGAGCGCAGGACAGCAGCAACCAGAGAATAAGGCACCTCTGTTACCAGGGGAGGGGCGGGGAGAGCTGCCCATGAGAACCACGTCTGTCCCGGTGGCCGGCTACACTGGTGGCGCTGGTTCTGGGCCTGGGACTGTCGCCCAGGACGTGGCGTGGGCCTCTTCTCTGTGAGCCCACCACGCAGGCCTGTCTCCTGCAGCGGGTCCGGGTGCACCGTGGGGCTCGGGCAAGGGGCCCAGCCCGCCAGCTCAGTGCAGGGAGGCAGGGTCGGGAGCAGGCCCTGGTCTCTCCAGAGGGCTGTGGGCCACCACCTCCCCCACAGCCGTGGCAGGGTCTCGGGGGAGGGACAGGACGGCAGCCGGCTCCATCGTGTGACCCAGCGCCTGCACAGCCGCCGACAAAGGAGCGGACCCAGGCTCTCTACAGATTCGTCTTCCGGCTGCGGACCGCAGGGGACTTGCGCCGCCCCGCAGGACCGAGGGCGGGCTGGACAAAACCGCAGCGCCCTCTGCGGACGCCCGCGGAGGCCTCGCACGTGCGGCGCCCTTCCCTCCTCACTCACGTGCGCTTCTCGTCCCGCGTGGAGCTCAGGATGAAGGTCGGCTTCCGGGCCCGGGAGATGTGCACGAGGTCCTGCAGCTCTGCGGGCACAGGGCGGCTGGGCAGGGCAGGGCAGGGCAGGGCAGGGCCGGCTCGGGGGCAGATCTGCAGCTGTGCCCTCACCCCACGGTCCCCAGCGGGAGCTCAGCCTGCGGCCCCCAGGAAGGGCTCTTTGTCCCAGGAAGCAGCTGAGTCAGAGCCCACAGACCCTCTGGACACACGGCTGGAATGGGTGGGAGCCCGCTGCCCTGGGAGGGGGCCCCAGCCGGCCCGGCCAGCACCCGGATTCGCCTCAGTATCTGTCTCCCAAAGCTGCGAGGCCCGGGCGCCCGAGGGTCCTGTGCTTTGCAGCTCACAGTGCGGTTTCCTGCCCGTCCGCCTGGCGTGGCTGACAACCCCCAGCACCACGGCTGCTATTCCCACTTCGCAGACGAGGCTCAAAGAGGTCACATGACTCGCCCAAGGTCACATCCAAAAGGGCTGAGTTGGGATGCGCCTGGGCGTTTAACTCCGTGAAGGGAGGGAGACAGCCCGACCACTCTTCAGAGGCCCCGCATCCTGACCCTTCTGGAAACCTCAGTGGCCTCTCAACTTGGATGCGCCTGTCCACTCCGTTCACGTGCCCAAGGCCCACCCTGTGCCCAAGCTGCCCTCCTGACCAGCAGCCTGGCCCCAGGTGGCTGGCCTGGCAGAGCCACGGCATCCGGCCTGATGGGCCCCCACAGCACTGTGCGCTGAGTCTAGAAGCAGGCAGCAGGCAGCAGGCAGCAGGGAGCAAGATGGTAGGGGGCACGTCACCAGGGCAAGTGGCCAGAGAGTGGGCAAGCTAAGCGGGAGACTGGCCAGGAGAGACGGCGGACAGAGCGCCAGGCAGGGGTGGTAGGGAAGGGGGCGTGTGCTGCTCGCAGCTGAGAGACGGAAGGAGGAGCTTGGCTACAGGGGACTCGGGGCATGGCGGGCTCTGCGGCCCCTCTAGGCCCAGGGCGTTACCCATCGGACGCCGCGCCCCAGGCCCACCATCCAGCCCGGCTTGGGAGACTGAATGCCTGCAAAAGTGAGAGATAAAGATGGGGGGCAGGCTCCGGGTGGGGGTGGGCAGGCGGAGGAGAGAGGCGGAGCTGGAAGGACTGACGGGCTGCTGGCCCTGCCTGTGCAGCGCCCCCGGCCTGGCTGGGCGATCCTGGGTGGGGGTGCCAGTGTCTGCTCCCCCAACAGCAAAAATAAAAAAGAGGCTGGCTTGCCAACCATGGTTTCTGACTACCCTGATCGGGGACCCCACTCTCTGACAGTTGAGGGCCTGGGTGGACTGCCCACAGGAGACCCAGAGTCTCCTCAGGGCCGCCTCCACGGAGCCCAGGACGCCTGGGGGCCAATGCTGGCTGCCTGTCATGATCCAAAGCCCGTAAGTCACTGAGCTGAACAGACCAGCGCGGGAGGAGCACTCGGCCTCAGGCCCGACAGGGACGCAGCAGCGTTGCAGAAACACCCGCTGAAGCCGGAGGGCTGGCGGCTCTGGCACCCAGGGCTCCCAGGGGACACGGAGAGCCATGAAAGCGCTCACGTCATGGGTGCCAGGGCACACCCAGACCTGAGACCTGAGTCCAGGACGTCCTCTCAGGGGAAAAGCATGGTGGGGTGTGGGCCAGGGAACCCCCCGGCCTCCGGGCTCCACGAGCTGCTAGCTGCCTCCAGAGGCTAACGCACCCTGCTCGCCCGCCCTCCCTGCCTGTTTCGGGGGCTGCCGCACTGAGGCCCTGTTCTCCCAGGAGCTCTGATCTGGGGGCCTGGGAACCAGCTGGAAAGCAGGGTACAACACGGGGGGGGCGGGAGGGCCTACCTAGGTTGTTTAAGCTGATCGCTGGTGGCGGGGGCTGAGACCTCTCCAGGGAGCAGGAGGAATGCTGTGCTGCTGGGGAGCCCGGCTCCATGGGGGTCCCTGGGAGGAGTGGCATGTGGTGGCTGGCCCCTATGGATCTCAGCAGGGTTAAGAGTACCTTCCTGGTGGCAACTGGCGACAGTGTGGGGAGGGGGAGACCGCACGGGGTCAGAAGTGATGTCATCACGGGAGGGGAGGGTCCTCCCTTCCACGAGTGGCCCTCTCCCGTCCGCCAGGCTACCCGGGCACGCAGGTGCGCCGAGGGGCCGGGCGCCTGACCCTGCCCTGGCAGGGCGCACAGGCTCCTGTCTGCTTCATCCAAAGCAGCTTCCTGGGCCCAGGGAAGGTGCTGGGGCTGGGCCGTGGCAAACAGAAGGAGCGGCCAGTGGGGCCCCGCCTGACTGTTCTGGGAACTCCGTCTTTCCCTTTGACTGCGGTGGAGAGAGCAAGGCTCCCCCCTCCCAAGGAGCAGTCCTCCCAAGTGCCGGAGGGAGCGTCTCCTGCAGAGCTCAGAGGGACTGGCCAGCCAGCCAGCGGGGATTTACTCCCCTCTGACGAACGGGATGACGGAAAAGGATGCCACAGAAACAGTGTGCCCATGCACACACGCGTGCTCGCGCACATTGGTGGGCGCACACCCACAGCAAACTCCACAGCTCCCTGAAACCCTCCAGGGGGCTCCAGGCTTCAGGTAAGGAGAATCTGTTTTCTCCAGCCCAAGGCCAAGGTCCCACTAAGCGAGCATGGGGTGCATGCAGCCTGCCCGTGAGCACGGGACATGCATACACACGTGAGTGGTGTAATGCACGCAGCCTGCCCGTGAGCATGGGACATGCATGCACACTAATGCAGGGTTCCATCAGTGGATTCCCCAAGGCCGAGGAAGAAGGCTGCGGCCCCCTCTGTCCCGCTCCCCGCACGCTGGCACGCTGGGGTGGGACGGGCCACACAGGAGAGGACGCTGGCTGAGCAAGGCCCTTGGTGGGCTCCATCCCCTGACTGGTCAGGGCCTCAGGTCTTGGGAAAAGGAAGCTTCCAGTCTCAGCCTCCCAGGGCTTCCCAGGAACCCTGCGCAGGGAGCCAGGGGGGTGGGCGCAAACAAGATGCTGGCACCTGGGAGCTGGGCCCTCCCTCCCCAGCCCGGCTCCCCACCATCCCTGCCCAGTGCTGGACCCAGAGAGGTGAGCACATACGTTTGCTGATCTTGGAGGCTATGAAGGCAGGAGTCTCCCCAGAGTCATTTGGGGTGTCCACCTCTGCCCCGAACACAACGAGGGCCTTGACCATCTCCACGTTGTCTTTCTGTTGGGGGTGGGGGGTGGGTATGCAACAGCTCAGGAAAACGAAGAGGAAAGGGACTCTGGTCTCTTCCACCCTACCCATCAACTCGGTGGGCCTCTCGCTGGCCCTCAGCATGGGAAAGGACACTGGGACCTTTGACCCCTGACCCCACCGATCTGATGCTCCGAAGTCCACACTCAGAAGGCTGGTGCCCTGACAAGCAGGCTCAGTGCCCCCGGGTGAGGGTCTCGGAATCCAGGCAGAAGCTGGCAGCACTCACCCAGTCTCCAGCCTCACCAGCTCCTCCTCACAGGAAGCAACACAGCTATGACCCCTGACCCAGGGACCATGGGGACACTGAAGGGTCAGCTGGTGATGGCAAGGAAAGGGAAGGCTGTCTGCCCGCCTGGTCCAGGGCGCCAGTCTTGGGGGGGTGACCCAGCACCCGTCCTCCATGACGGCGGCCTCCCCGCACACAGCACTGTGGTTACCGCTGGGCAGCAGGGTGGGGGCACACGGCTTGGTGTCCCAGGGCCAAGGGCACGGCTTGGTGTCCCAGAGCCAGCCCGAAGACTGGCAGCCGGGAGGCCAGAGCTCTGGTCTTATTACCTCCCGCTTCCCAGGGGCCCCTTTTCCTCCCTCGAGGATGAGGAGGTGTGTCCAGAGGGCAGCTGTTCGAACAGTGGTTCGCACACCATCGGATTCACACGGGCACAGGTAAGTATGTGTGTTTCAAACACCTGTGGTGTGGCTTTTTTCCAGTCACCTTTCCTCTGTGGCACTGGTTTGGCCATGCTAGGGTAGTGATACAACATTCCCTTCAAAACAAACCTAAGTCTAACAACAAGCCGACACACAGAACCAGTTAAGCACCCCCTTGTAAAAGCGGTTCACGAGTGCGCCACAGCCCGAGGGACAGCACTGCGGGGCCTTCATGGGCGCAAACCGACGCCCACCGCGGGCCACCCAGGCGTGGAAGCCGGCCCCGCCCCCCGGGACCTGAGAGGGGATGAGAACGACAGGCGGGGGGGCTGCTCCCTAAGGACAGAGGGGAGGAGGACGACCCCTGTGGGGTGCTCCCTCCAGGCCGGCCTGCACCTGTCACTCAGACGTCCCTCCTGGCCACCAAGGGGCCGCCACGGACTCCTCTCGACCACGCCGCCAGGGGAGGGCGGACACCTCCATGCCCCGGGGAGGTGCTGAGGCCGACAGAGGGCACACGAGCGCCCGAGGCCACGGTCAGGGCTGGGGCTGGGCCTTCCCCTCTCACATCTCCTGCTGAGTTCGCAAGTGCGGAGGAGACACACACCCGCCGGCCTCCCCCCACGCGGGCTCACCGACATGGCCAGGTGCAGCGGCGTGTTGCCGTGCTCTCCGCGGGCGTTGGCGTGGGCCCCGTGGGTCAGCAGCGCCATCACGCAGTCGAAGCGGCCACGCATCACCGCCACATGCAGCGCCGTGTTGCCCGCAGAGCTGGTGCTGTTCACGTCGCCGCCTCGTTTCAGCAGCAGGCGGGCCATCTGTGGGGGACAGGGTCCCGGCCCCAGTCAGCCGGGCACTGCCACTTCCCCCCGCAGAGGGAAAGTTCCAGCAGCGGAAGGGGCCCGGGCGGCAGGCCCCAGTCCTGCGGGTGGCTCTGGGCCTGGGCCCCACGCCGTCAGCACCCAGGACTGGGGCACAAGAGCCTGAAGGTGTGTTGGCTGCTTTCAGGGGCTTCCAAGGCCTCCTCTGGGGCCCACGGGGCCCACGCCTCCCTGCAAAGGTCCCCCCGGGCCCGGCCCCAGAACAGCCCCACTCCTTGTCACCTCCCCTGGGACCCTGCACAGGCAGGGTCCCTGCTAGGGACTTGGCAGCACACATTCCT
The DNA here is from genome assembly GCF_004126475.2 of Phyllostomus discolor. NCBI lineage: Eukaryota > Metazoa > Chordata > Mammalia > Chiroptera > Phyllostomidae > Phyllostomus > Phyllostomus discolor. The sequence goes on from NC_040904.2 coordinate 210,028,879, forward strand.
GCCCCGTGGTGGCCCCACGGAGGGGAGCCTGGACATCGGAGCCCCAGGCGCTTGAGCAGCGCCGCTGCCTCCCAGCTGTCTGAGCGTGGGTGGGTCACTGCGCCCCTTTGTGCCTCAGTTTTCTCTGCTGTAAAATGGGAATGCAGGTCCCCACCTCACCAAGGTGGTGACAGTGAGTGACAAGACATACAGAAAGGGGCCTGACTCCGGTGGCCAGCTCCTGGCATGCAGACGGTGCCCTGCAGGGGCCGGCATGTCCGCCTGCTGGCCCGTCACGGCCAGGAGCAGGCGGCACCCTCTGGGGCCGTCTGAGCCGTGCTCCTGGAGATGAGAGACCAGAGCCCTCCATCCTCCCAGGGGGCTGGAGCGGGGCTGTGGGGGCGGGCAGAGGAGATGCCGTGGGAGGAGGCGGCAGCGGCATCGCCATCCACCGCCGCCTCTGCGTGCAAGGCACCTGACGGTTTATGCAGAGTTTCCTCCCGCACCACCCTGCTGACCCCACACCTCCAGAGGCAGGACCTCAGACACCCAGCACACACAGGAGAAAGCCACAGGGGGACACTGTCACTGTGCCAGTGAGCAACACGAGGGTGTCATCTCTCCTTGGGCTTGTCTGACGGTGGCCCACTGTGAGCGCAACCCCCTAGTGCCAGCCTCGGGGTCCCCTCAGGAACCCCCTTCCTCAGGCGGCTGAGAGCCAAGGCCGCCGGGACCTGCCCCCCGCCCACCACTGCCCCGGGCTCCGCCTACCTCCGCGTTCTTGGCCCAGTGGAGGGGGCTGGCGCCGTAGCGTGGGTCTTTGCTGTGCACCTGGCTGCTGTCCATGTTGATGATCATCTCAGCACACCTGGGGAGAGAGGAGCCCGGGGAGTGAGGACGGCCGGACGCAGCCTGGAGCCGGGAGAGGTCACGACTGAGGGCTTCACCCACTGGTTAGGGCGGGTTTCTGCAAATAAAGCTGCAGTGAAACCAACAGCGCAGATACCGTGGTATGTCTAGGGCATCATGAGCCTCTCAAGGCACAGCTCAAGCCCCTTCCTCCAGGAAGCCTTCCCTGATGATTCTAATCAGCAATGGTCACTCTCACTGGCGCTGACTTGAGAGTCCGACGGGCTTGGTGTCAAGCCCCAGCTTCCTCCCTGGTGACCTCTGGGAAGTGACCTCGTTCAGCTGCAACACGGGGACTGTCCTACGAGGACTGGGTGGGAGTTAAAGGAGACCAGGTATTTCAGCACCTGGCTCTGGACCTGGCCCTCCATGCCCCAGCCCCCCAAAAGCACTGCTTACTGTGGCACTGCTCACACTAGCCCAAGGGTGGGAGCAACCCAGTGTCCACTGACAGATGGCTGGAAAAGCACCGTGTGGCCCAGCCAACAGAAAAGGGAGGAAATGCCGACCCACGCTCCGACACTACTGGACCTTGAGGACACCACGCTAAGTGAAACCAGAGTCCTGGAGGGCCAGCAGACAGCAGAGGGGCTCCCAGGTGGGAGTGGGACAGCAGCGCCCTTGGCAACGCCCACACCCGTGGTTCTCAGAGTGCAGCTGCGCTGGCTGCCACACGGAGGTGGCCCTGAGGGGCATGGCTATGTGCGCGGCAGTGGGGCCTGACCTGCGTCATCCTGCAAGGATGGTCTCTGAGGCCTGAGCCACCCGCAGGGAGGCCTGGGCGGGGCAGGGAGGGGGTATGACTGCAGGCATCTGAAGAGGGGCAGCCTGGAAAACACCAGGGTCCCGGAAGGGACATGGACACAGCAGGTGACTGGGACTGTAGGGCGGCTGAATTCGAGCAGGAGCAGGGCCACCACGCCAGCTGTAGAGGGCAGCATGGCCAGCACTGTGTCCACATGGATCTCGCCCTGCCACCAGGGAACCTGAGTGCTGGGGGCGAGAGCGCTGGTACTGTCCCCAGCCACTCGACCGAGTGGTCGAGTCTTTCTTAAAACCCCAGCTCATCCTGCTATGAGAGAGCAAAGGACAGGAGGGTTCGTCCACACTTGGACCAGACCCTCAAGGGGACAGCAATGCCCCAGGGGCCAGCCAGGTCCCTAGAGGAAGGACAAAAGCTAAGGGAGGGTGAGTGCCCGCCCCCAGCCTGAGCGTGGCCTCTCTGTGCACTCAGCACCCAAAGGTCCGGGTGGCTTCCGAGTCTCCCGCCCCGGAGCTGTCCTCTTCTCCATCCCTGCGAGGCCAGCACTGAGCACAGTGCCTGGGACTGAGGGGCCGGCTGGCCCATTCATTCATTCACTCATTCATCCATTCATTCTAGATGCTGGACCTGCCAGATAGTGCTTTGAGGTAGTTACCTCTTCTATCCACCCCCCATACCCATCACACACACCCATATACACACACCACGTGGAAAAGGATTTTCCTGAGACTAGGGTCTCCCAGGCGTGGGAGAAGGGAAGCAACGAGAGAGGTTCTGGAGCTCCCTAAGACATGGGCCTGGGACCTGCGTCCCCACAGCGCCACCAACCAGGAAGGACACATTCCTCTAGGCAGATGGGGCCCTGACGACCCCTCCTGGGCTCTGAGTCACCCAAAGAAGCTGGGAGCACCGTGCACGACAGGGCTCAGACCAGGCTGGCAGGCGTGGGGGGAAGAGGACCCAGGCCGGTGGGTCCCTCTGGGTCCTGGGGTTGCATGAGATTCTGGCATGAGACCGCCCCCTGGGGCAGCTGGAAAGGGGGGCCGCAGGGAAGGCTAAGGTGGCTCCTCTCCAGTCTGGGAGAGGTGGGGCTACGGTGAGAAGTGAGGGTGCACTACAGAGCCCACAGACGGAGAGTCACATCGCCGCATAATTTCTTTGTGCCGGGTCAGCCTCTGGCGCCCGAATCTGAGGCACATCCAACGCACCTGTAGAGCCCACTGCTCGTGCCGGGCGAGGGAGGGCTGGGGCCCAGCACTGTGCGGGCGGGCGGGGGGTGGGGCGAGTGCGGGCGGGGGCACTTACCCCTTCTGGGAGAACTTCATGGCCGTGTGGATGGGGTAGCCGAGGGGCCCCAGCACGTTGCAGCGAGCGTTGTACAGCAGCAGCACGTGGACCATCTCCTGCTTCCCCATCTGGCAGGCCAGGTGCAGCGGGGTCAGCCCTTGGTTGTTCACCTGGTTCAGGCCGGCCGACGCGTTCTTCCCGAGGAGCTGCCGGCACAACAGCAGGTGGGCCGGGGCACGGCCCTCCCCTGGCACCCTCAGTGGCTGTGTCTCTCGGGGCACCAAGGGGAGGGCAGCCGGACCCCACGCAAACAAGAGAAGCGACAGAGAAGGGAGGCCTGGGAGGCGAAAAGGGAGCTGACTGTGCCAGTGTTGGCTGGGGCGTGGATCTGGCAAGACTGTGGGGCAACTTCTGAGTAAAGAAACGGAAAATGAGCTTGCATCTCGGGGTGGGCACGGGGGCCTGGGCGGGAGGGGCAGTGTTTCTTGCTTTTCACTGTATATCCTTCTGTCCTGCTTGAATGTTTTTCCATACGTGCAGATACTGTTTTTTCAACTGAAAAATTATCAGCGCTACTAAGCAAGCTGGGAGGCTTGCAGTTCCTCACGGACGGCCGAGTGCTGTCTCCCTGGGGTTCATCAGACCCCCCGCACCCGGGTGAGCGGCTGGGCGTGTCAGCGGCCTGAGGACGCACTGCTCTGGGGCCCTCCCTGGGCAAACTTCTTACTGTCACTGAGCCCGTTTCTTTAGCAAGGAGGGCAGGCCGATGACGCCCACCCCCGAGGGCATTCTGAGAATGAACTGGAGCCCACTGGACACTTGACACCCAGGACAGGCCAGGTAGGAGACAAGCGCACGATAAGGGATAAGGGACAGGCACCGCTGCCCGCCTGTGACTGCTGTGACTGCGCCTGGCCTCGCTGGGGCGGGATGCGTGTGGCCCGTGCATGCGGGCACTCAGTGTGCTCGGCCAGGGTGGAGCTCGGCAGCGGTGGGGGCGTCCCGCCCCAGAGGGCACTCGGCCCTGGGCCGGAGTGCCTGCTCTCTGCAATAACGCAGCTCCATTCTGGCGCCAAGGCAGAGACAAGGATATAACCTTTGGAAGAATCTTCTAATTCTAGGCAGTAAACTACTGTCCCGTAATCTGGCTCTTCTACCTTGTAAAGGAGCCTTTTCAAGAACACCACTACATTTACGCACTCAAAAGTCTGACTTTTATTTTGCGGCCCAGCCAATGCAAGACTGGACGGGGTGCCCCTGGCACAAGCGACCAGAGAGCCGGGTGGCGTCCCGTCTTGTCGGCGTCCCCGTGAGCAGTTAGGCTCGGTCCCCTGGACCATGAACGCCCCCACTCGGGGGTCTGACTCACAGCAGGTGCCCAGGAAGAGCGGAACTAAGCTCACCGGCCGCCTCTCCCAGGGCTGCGAGAGCCAACGTGCCTCCTTGACCAGCATGGGGAGGGAGGGACGGGGTGGGGGCAGTGCCCTCCACAGAGGAGCTCAGGCCTTAAGGACCAACGAGGGGCAGCGAGAGGCCGAGGGTGTCACCTGACCCCAAAGACGGCAGAGGGCTTAGAGAGGTGTCGCTGGGCCTGGCGACCCTGCCCCACCCGGCTCACCTGCAGCACCTGGGGGCTGTTGCCCTGGACAGCGTAATGGAAGGCGGTCTCCCCGTTGTTGTCCGTGACGTCCATCTGGGCCCGGCAGTACTGCACCAGCTCCAGCAGGATCTCCGCGTCGCCCTTGCGGCAGGCCAGGTGCAGGGGCGTGCAGCCCTCCTCGTTCTCCCTGCTGTTGGCACAGCTGCGCGGGGGCAGGGCAGGGGGCGCGAGGTGAGCAGAGGTGAGCAGAGCGCTGAGAAACCCGAGTGAGTGCAGGAGAGGGACATGGGCTGGGAGTTCAAGGGCGCTCGTGCCGCACTCACACCAGCTGGCTCACACTTGGCGCTGAGTCGCAATGTACGTGTGTCTCCTGTGACCTGTACCTGTTTTCTGTTCTGGGGACACACCTGCAGGGGGATGTGCCCCAGGGCCACACCAGCCTGGGTGGGCGGTGGGGAGGCACAGAAAGGGGTCACGGAAGGCCGAAATCTCACTGATGTTGGGCAGTTCCCTTAACCTTCCTGGGCTCCAGTGACTGTGTCTGCTAAGGAATGAGAACAACCCTGCCCCACCCGCCCTGGGAGCGGACAGACTGTTCAGACGAGACACCGTGACGTCCGAGGACAGGCCCCTCGGCTGCAAAGGGCAGCCAGGAGTCCGGGGTGCCGGGCCTGGGAGCTGAGCAGAGCATTCGGGAGGAGCCCCGAGGAAGGTGTGGCCACCTCGGGACGGGGCTGTGACAGCAGACACCTTCACCAGGGCGCCCACTGCTCCAGCTCGGGCTGAGGGGGTGTCTGAGAGCACGGGTCCCAGGTCCCAGAGGGGCAACCAGACCTCTGGAAGGAAGGGGACCCCAGGGTCTGAAGCCGCTCTGGGCCGCTGAGGCTGAGCAGCCCGGCACAAGTCGAACGGCCTCTCACTGGGATGCAGTACTTCGTGGGGGTGCTGGGAGGGTTCAAGTTCATGGTGCGTGCAAGACAGCTACCCTGGGTCTAGTGCCTGCCTGGCAGGGGCTCCAGCAAGGCTTTCCCTTTGACTTCAGTCAGTGTCCCCACGGGCGGTCAACGTCGGAACCCGGAGGCAGTGCTGCCCCTCTGTGCGCCAAACGTTCTGGGCAACCCTCGCGTTCAGGGAGGGGAACTGAGGCCGGACAGAGAGACTCCCTAAGGCCCCACCCGGCCACACACACTGTCCCAAGGGTCCTGGCCCCCTCCCCACCCGGCAAGGCCCCGCCCACCTGATGATGCGGCTGTGGTGGAAGCACTCTCGGATGCCCAGCTCCACCGCCACGTGGGCCACGGACCAGCTGGGGTGGCTGCGGACGAGGTCGGTCAGCTGCTGCAGCACGTCCACCTGCAGGACGCGGGCGGAGCTCTCGTAGAAGGGCGGCAGCTGGGCTGAGAACAGCTGGAAGTGCGCGAGGGCGTCGGCCTCCGCCTCCAGCTGGAAGAGTCTGAGGGCCCGGGACCGGGGAGGGAGACGGGCATGAGCCGCGAGGGGCCGCGGCCCGGCCTGCGCTGGCGTCGGCAGCCTCGGGTCCCTACAGGGAGGACACTGCCCGACCCCGGCTGGACGCCGCTCCCCCCGCCACACACATGTGTGCCCCAGATGGAGTTGGGGCTTCCTTTTTATTTGAAAAGATTTCCCTTTTTTAAATTATATATCATCATGTGGTGCTTTTAGATTTTATTTCACCCCAAGCCATGCCATGTCCACTTTCTAGTCTGACTGTCACAGCTAAGAGCCCCGGCCCCAAGTCCCCAGCCCCTCGCACATGGGAGGAAGGAAGGAAGGATGTTGTTTAACCTAAACGTCCAGAGTATTATAGAAATCGTGATGCATCTGTGGTGGAATATTATGCAACCACAAAAGTGAGATATTAACAAGGCAAGCAGCCCTGACTGGCATGGCTCAGTTGGCTGGGCAAAATGTCCTGCAAAGCCCAAGGTCCCCGGTTCGATTCCCGGTCAGGGCACAGGCCTGGGGCTGTGCGTTTGGTCCCCAGTCGGGGCGCACACGAGAGGCAACCGATCGGTGTTTCTCTCTCACATCGACGTTTCCTTCCCTCTTTCTCCCTCCCCGCCCCCTCTCTAAGAATAAATACATTTTTAAAAATTTTAAAGAAGAAATCAATTTAGTTTAATTTAAAGACAGGGAAAAGTTATTTTGTAATGTTAAATTTAAAAACAGGATACAAACTTTGTACGATACATGATCTAAACTATATTTTTAAAAAAGACTGAAAGGAAATACGTGAAAATGTGCATAGTAGCATAATAATTTAAAGGTTCTTTATCCACTTCTGGGGTCTCTAAATTTCCTGCGAGGAGTCCATATCATTGCTGTGGTCAGGAAAAGACGTCTTGTTCACTGGGAAGGCCTTGGGGGAGCCCGGGGCCCGCGGGGGAGGCTGCTGCATGGAGGTGGAACCGCCCATCCCCCTCGGGGCCCTCCCAGAGGCAGCAGCCCACCCGCCCTGTCCCACCCGCCCCCCAGAGGTGCTGGGAGGATCAGACGGTCGCATAAACACACTGTAAAAACCGAAAAGATCACACGTCGGGTGACAGCCACTTGAAGTCCTACCCAGGGCTTTCAGCACACCGGCTTGCTCCCCCGGACCTCTGCACACCCAGTGGCCAGCCAGCCTGTGGGACCACCAGTGGCCAGAGGTGCTGGCTGGACAGGGCCAGCGGGTGCCTCCCCAGAGGGAGCAGCTGCGCAGCAAGTGTCCGCTGGGAGCCTGCCCAGCGTGCGACCCTGTCTACACGGAGGGTGGGCGAGTGAGCAAAGCAGACGGAGTGCCTGCCTCCTGGCGGAGCGCAGGAAAATGCGAGAGGGAACAATCCAAACGAGGAAGTTGGCGAAACAGACTATCTGGCAAGAAGTGGGACAAAAAGCAAAGTGGGACAGAGGGCCGCCCCTCACTGTCCTCGGCTGCAGGCTGCTCCGTCTCACCCGCCTCTCCACACCCAATGTCGCCATGACGTCAGGGAGAAAGCGGCTGGAACTGGCCTCAGGAACTGGCCTCAGGATCTGGCGTCACTGAGGCGTGCAAGACCTTGACAGGGCACTTTTGACGGAGTGTGGGAACCAAAGCCCGATTAGAATGGGCTTCAGAAAGAAGGGGAAGGGAGAAGCTGGAGACAGCAAATACAGACCAGGCGGAGTCTTCTGCAGAGGGGAAAATAAATTTGGCAGCTACTAGAGAACGTGGAATCGGGCTTTTGAACGCCGATGGGATGACCCCAAAAGAAAATGGGGTCCCTCGGAGGACTTCCACTTCCGTTAGTGGCAGACTAAGTAATGAGAACCAGGTCACCAGCTGGAGACGACCAGAAATACCGGACAAAACACAGAGGGCACCTGTGTGCAGCGCTGGGTGCCCAGCTAGCCAGCCAGCCAGCAATGAACGGCCAGGCTGGAAGGGATCACGGACACCCAGGAAGTGAGCCCGGTGTCCAGGCTGCTGTTCCCCGAGAGGCTGGAGGGACACGCGGAGGCAGGAACAACCTCGCAGGCTCAGGGGACAGGGGCTGGAAGCCAGGGGTCTGCAAGCACACAGCCCTGATGACCACCCCTCCTGTGGATAGGGGTCCTGAAAGCCTTCACACTAGGAATTAAGGGTGGGCCACAAGGAAACACACCCTCATGAGGGCTGTAGCTCAGCCTCTAATCATTTCACTTTCAGAAACTAGACTGAGGTTACACCCAGTGAGCCTGCTCCCCGGTACCTGGGAGAAGCGAACCCAAGGGAAGCATGGAACGGGGCTTCAGACGCTTCCTGCCAGCACTGTTGCGAACCCGGGGTCCGGCACGTCATCGAAACGCGCCGGCCCACGAGGAGCTGCGCCAGGACAAACGAGAACCACCAGACACAGGCCTGTAGGGGAGCGGCCGCAGATAGTAGAGTTATCTGACACAGACTTCAAAACAACTGCGATGATACTCAAGAGGATAAAACAGAACGTTTGCAATTTCAACACAGAACTTTAAACTATAAAAAAAAAAAGTGGAAATCACAGAATTAAAAAATACGATTGTCAAAATGAAGACAGTGACTAGGTATAACAGCAAATTAGGCAGCGCTGACAAGCGAGCAGGAAATAGATGAGAAAAGAGTGAACAGAGTGAAGCACGAAGAGGCAAAGGCTGGGAGAATACAGGGAAGTGGATAAAAGACACAGAATATATGATGAAAAGATCTAACATACATACAAGTACAGACACAAAGACAGAACAGAAGTATTGGACAGAAGCCATATGTGAAGAGTTAGTAACTGTGAACTTTCCAAAATTGATGAAAAACGTTGAGTTAAAATACCTTCTGAGCCTTCCTCCACCAAAAAGAAAAGAAGAAGAGGAGGAGGAAGAGGAGGAGGAGGAGGAGGAAAGAAACTCACACTTAAGGACCTCGTAGAGGCTCTAAGACATGGCCCAGAACTCTCTGACACCCCTCCCACTAGGGGGGTAATGTACAGCCCCTTTACTCTTTACTCTGGCTCCGTAACTGCTTCCCAACAGAACACGACAGAAGTGATGCTGTCCTAGTTTCTGGACCAAGGCCTCAAGGGACTGGAAGCTTCCACCTCTTTTCTCTTGGGACCCAGCCATCACGCCGCCACAGGGAAGCTGAAGCACCCGAGCAAATGGCTGCTGGTCCCGGACCTCTGGCCCTGGATAAACGCCCAGCCCACAGCCGGCACCAACTGGCCAGGTGCGAGGGAGTCACTGCAGAGCGGACCTTGCAGTCAAGCCGCACCGGCTGACACCGCGGGGAACAGCACTGAGGGGTACCCACCGAGCTCTACTCAAACCACGGACCTGCGGGCTACAGGACTGAGACCATGCTTGGCCACCAAGTTCAGGGGTGGTTTGTTACACTAACAAACCCACAGCACTAACGGAAGGTGACATGCACAGGGGGACACACAGGAACAACGGGAACTGACACATGCACCCTATTGCAGCTGCTGAGAACAAAATCCAAGGAGAAAATATGACCAATAGCAGAGGGGAAAGGTCATCTTCAAAGACAACCACGTACACCGACAGCTGGCTTGTCAACAATGGAAGCCAGAGATGCTGGACTCTCGTCCTTGAAGAGCTAAATAAATAAATAAGTAAATACCAAAGAGAATTCTATACCAGCAAGAACAGCCCTACAAGTATGAAGCAGAAATGAAAACATTTCGCTGGTCGGAAAGAGAGAGACGGGGAGACGGGCTGTTACCAGCAGACCTAAATGAAAGGAAACATAGAAGTGTGTTCATCGAGCAGAAGGAACCTAGTCCCAGACGGGTGATCGGAGATAAGGATGCAGAGAAGACGTGAGGCACCATGAACACGGTGAATACTCGGACAAATCTAAACGAACACTGACAGTGTAATGTCTTCTTGGGCTGAAAAGAAAAGCATTAATAAAAAAAAAAAAAAAACAGTACAGGCACAGAAGCCTGGAGAGGCGCAAACGCAGTTAGGGGGTTCTAAGGCCTGTCTATGGTTCTGGAAGATTCGAGAGTACCACTTGTACTTCAGCTAGGCCAAGGATATGTGTTTCAATCTCTAGAGCTCTGTCAAGAGCTGCAGAGGGTTCCAGATTGTGCCCTAGTTGTGCGCAGACAAGCCAGCTGACACGGTTTCATGGATGCTGGCAGGAGACACAAGATTCCTGGACCAAAGACAAAGGGCGACTTATGACTCACGGCAACAGCAGCGGCCAGTGTCGGCCTCAGTGCCAATTCCCTGGGATCCAGTTCCCACAGGGTGACATGAAGAGGGTCAGGTGACACCCGCTCATGTTACATTCAAAGAGAGAAACCCTGAGTGCAGGGAACTTAAATCTTGTATAGTCGTCAATAAGCAAATCTGTTTTAAGTTCTGCTCTGGAGGAAGACACAGGGGAGTCAGCAGACCCACCACCCGCTCTGGAGACCCCACCTCCGCCTTACAAAACTGTTCACATGCGAGCATCCTTGTACAAAGAGCCTGGGGCAAAGGGAGTGGGCGTCTGCCAGCAAGACGCACACAACCACGGAAGACCCGCAGAGAACTGTCCCCCAACAGGTACCACTAAAAGATGCCGATAGAGTGCACAATTTTCAACACAGAGGGAAAAGGAAATAATAACAAAAAAACACTCAGTCGTGAATTGCAAAAGCATTATGGTAAGTGGGGGAAAAAAAAGTTAGACTCCTAAGACCACACTGCGATTAAATGTGGTAATGGTAAAACCATAGTGAAGGCAGAAGAGCAGTGTTTGCCAGAGGCCATGGTCAGCACAGGGGCTGTGTCATCGTGAAGGAGCAGGAAAGGCCTCTGGGGAACAGAGGGGTTCTGTACAGTGATTGCAGAGGCAGTTACACGAGTGGCCCTCATTGGATGATGCACTTCAAACCAGTAAACTGTGGGTTTCTGTAAATTGCATCTCAGTAAACTTAATTAAACAAACAAAAATAAATGAAAACACAAAAAAAATAAAGGAATAAAGAAAATAAAATAGGAGGAACAAAAAAAGCAGTAAGATGCTAGATTTAAACTCAAATGTATCAGAATTACATTAAATGGGGGGACTTAGGGGAAGACGGAGGCATAGGTAGACGCACCGTACCTCCTCGCACAACCAAGAATAGAACAACAATAATTTACAGACAGAATAATACCCAGAACTGACAGAGGATTTATCTGAATGGAAGTCGTACAGCCAAGAAGTTGAAGTAGACCCGTACATCCAGGCTGGTAGGGGATGACGAGCCGGGCGGTCGTGGGGCTGGCGCAGGTCGGCGGCACACGGAGGTCGGGGAAAATTTGGCATGAAATCGGCCAACAGCCATCCGGCACGCAAGAAGGCAGCGGTGATCCCTGAGTACGCAAGCTGCGGCTGGCGGACCCAGTGAGGCAGCGATTGTGGACCAGGGCAGAGCTCGCAGCCCAGGAGCCCAGAGAAGGGTTTGAGCCCAGGAGAATGGAACTACCGCCGTTGTTCCCTCCCGTTTCCGCTCCCGCCCCCGCCCCCACATATAACGTCACAATCTAGCGACTGGAGTGCCCAGCCCCCGGTGAACACCTAAGGCTCCACCCCCACCATAACAGGAGCGACCAGACCGGAAAAAAAAAAAAAAGGAGAGACAGGGAAAGACATAAGACATGTTTCCAACAGAACAGATCAGTCCCCCCAGGACTCATCCTTTCGAGCGACCAAGAAATAGGCAATCTATCAGATGCACAGTTCAAAACACTGGTAATCAGAAAGCTCACGGAATTGGTTGATTTTGGGCGCAATTTAGATAAAAGGATGAAGGTTACCATAAAAGAGATGCAGGAAGATATACGGAGGAGAGCCAGTAGTGAAAGGAAGGAATCTGAGTCTCAAAACAATACAGTGGACCAGAAGGAAGATAAAATCAACCAAGCAGGAAAGCATGATGAAAGAAGAATTCAAAAAATCGAGAAAAAGCTTAAGAGCATCCAGGACACCTTTAAACGTTCCAACATCCAAATTATAGGGGTACCAGAATGGGAAGGAGAAAAGCAACAAATTGAGCACGTATTTCAACAAATAATAAAGGAGAACTTCCCCATTCTGGCAAAGGAAATAGTCTTCCAGGAAATCCAGGAAGCTCAGAGAGCCCCAAAGAAGTTGGACCCAAGAAGAAACACACCAAGGCACATCATAATTACATTAGCCAAGGTAAAAACGAAGGAGAGAATCCTAGGAGCAGCAAGAGGTAAGGGGACAGTAACCTACAAAGGAGTTCCCATCAGACTGTCAGCTGATTTCTCCAAAGAGACCTTACAGGCAAGAAGGGGCTGGAAAGAAGTATTCCAAATCATGAAAGACAAGGACCTACATCCCAGATTGCTCTATCCAGCAAAGCTCTCATTTAGAATGGAAGGGAAGATAAAGTGCTTTTCAGATAAGGTCAAATTAAAGGAGTTCATCATAACCAAGCCCTTATTTTATGAAATGCTAAAGGGACTTATCTAAGAAAAGAAGATAAAGAAAAGACATGTATAGTAAAAGGACAGTAAACTCGCAATTATTAACAACCACACCTAAAGCAAAACCAAAGAAACTAAGTAAACAACTAGAACAGGAACAGAACCACAGAAATGGAGGGCACATGGAGGGCTAGCAGCAGGGGGGTGGGAGGATGAGAGAGGGGGAAAAGGTATAGAGAATAAGTAGCATAGAGTGTAGATTGAAAATAGATAGGGGGAGGGCAAGAATAGTATGGGAAATGTAGAAGCTAAAGAACTCATAAGTATGACACATGGACATGAACTAAAGGGGGGAAACGTTGGTGGGAGAGGGGGTACAGGGTGGAGGGGAGAAAAGGGGGGAAATGGGACAACTGTAATAGCATAATCAATAAAATATATTTAAAAAAAAAGAATTACATTAAGTGTAAACAGACCAAATGTTCCAAGTAAGTACAACAGACAGGGTTAATAGAAGAAACTACATATCTTTCCAAGATTAAAAACAAAAGGAGACCTGGCAGTGGATCACACACTCGCCCTGGCATATGCCCTCAGCAGTGCAGTTTGTGAGGAGAAGGGCCTCGGGATGCCAGTCTTTGTTTTTCATGCAGTCAGGGCTCATTTGGATCCAGGAGACCTAGCATCATGGCTGTTTCATGGAAGTGGACAATAAATAAAAGCAACCTGAGCCATGCTGTCTTCCTCCTGTCTCCAATTCCAGAGTAGGGGGAAGTTCTGAACACTAGGATACACGAAGGAGACTGCACCACTGACTCTCACAGGTGTTCTACCACAGAAGTTCACACCATAATCACAGGGAACCAGAACAGATCAATTTAAAAAACAGAGGCTAACAAGAAGAGTCTCACGAACAATGAGAAGACAAAGAAACAATCCCCAAATGAAGGGAAAGGAGGAAGCCTCAGAAAAAATGCTAAATGCAACGGAGGCAACTCAACTATCAGATATTGACTTCAAAACAATGATTATCAGGAAGCTCAATGAACTCACAATGAGCTACCAGAAACTACAGGGAAGCTACAACGATCTCACTGTAAAGTATATAAACATGAAAAAGGAAATAGAAACTATCAACAAGGGCGAAGAGGAAATGAAGAATGCCATTTCTGAACTGAGGAACACAGTAGAAGGAATGAAAAGCAGGATTGATGAAGCAGAAGATTGGATTAGCGAATTGGAGGACAAAGTAGAAAACACCACCCAGAAAGAGCAGGAAAAGGAAAAGAGGCTCAGAAAGAACGAAGAGGGATTAAGAGAAATGCAAGACAATATGAAACGTAATAATATCTGTATAATAGGGATACCAAAAGGAGAAGAAGAAGAGCAAGGGATAGAAAACCTATTTGAAAAAGTAATGAAGGAAAACTTCCCTAATTTAATGAGAGAAAAAGTCACACAAATCCACGAAACACAGAGAGTCCCAATCAAGAGGAACCCAAAGAGGCCCACCTCAAGACACCTCGTAATTAAAATGGCAACATTTCAAGACAAAGAGAGAATATTAAAGGCAGCAAGGGAAGAATGGGAAGTAACATACAAGGCAGCCCCAATAAGGCTAACAACTGACTTCTCAATGGAAACACTCCAAGCCAGAAGACAATGGCAAGAAATATTCCAAGTAGTGAGAAGCAGAGGTCTGCAACCAAGGCTACTTTACCCAGCAAGGCTCTCAATCAAGATAGAAGGCCAAATAAGAAGCTTCCTAGACAAAAGAAGTCTAAAAGAATACACCTCCACCAAACCAGCTCTGCAAGAGATTCTAAAGGGACTGCTTTAAGGAAAGGAAAGAAAAGAGAGAGAGAGAGAGAGAGAGAGAGAGGAACACATGTACATAAAAGGCAATGAATAAGTGCCTATCAATGATAACCTTAAATGAAAATGGATTAAATGCTCCAATCAAAAGACATAGAACAGCTGAATGGATAAGAAAACATGACCCACACATATGCTGCCTACAGGAGACCCAACTTCAGGATAAAAGACCTGCACAGGCCTAAAGTGAAGGGCTGGAAACAAATCTTCCAAGCAAATGGACAGGAAAAAAAAAAGCCGGGGTAGCAACACTCATATCAGACAAAATAGACTTCTAAAAAAGGTCCCTAAAGAGAGACCCAGAAGGTCACTTCATAATACTCAAGGGAAGAATCCACCAAGAAGACATAAATATTGTAAATATATATGCACCCAACATAGGAGCACCCAAATACATAAAGAAAATCTTAGAGGGCTTCAAGAAAGATATTGACAGCAACACAATTATAGTGGGGGACTTTAACATCCCACTATCAAAAACGGACAGATCTTCCAAACAAAATATCAACAAAGATATTGTGGCATTGAACAATACCATAGATGAAATGGACTTAACTGATAATATACAGAGCCCTCCATCCCAAAGAAGCTAAAGACACATTCTTTTCAAATGTACACAGAACATTTTCAAATATAGACCACGTCATAGGACACAAAACAAGCCTCAACAATTTCAAGAAAATTGAAGTCATACCAAGCGTTTTCTCGGATCACAAGGGACTGAAGCTAGAAACCAACCCCAAGGAAATAAACCCAAAACACTCAAAATCATGGAGATTAAATAGCATGCTATTAAACAATGAATGGGTCAAGAATGAAATTAGGGAAGAAATCAAATTTTCTGGAAACAAATGAAAATGAACTCACAACAACCCAAAACTTATGGGACACAGCCAAGGCAGTCCTGAGAGGGAAGTTCATAGCAATACAGGCCCACCTAAAAAAGTTAGAAACATTTCAAACAAACAACCTAACCCTACATCTACAAGAACTTGAGGAACAACAACAAATACAGCCCAGAGCAAGCAGAAGGAAGGAAATAGCCAAGATCAGAGCAGAATTAAATGACATAGAGACTAAAAGCACAATTCTAAGGATCAACGAATCCAAGAGCTGGTTCTTTCAAAAGATAAACAAAATCGACAAGCCTTTAAGCAGACTCATCAAGAAAAAAAGAGAGAAGACCCAAATAAACACAATCAGAAATGAAAGAGGAGAGATTACAACAGATCCCACAGAAATACAAAGGATTGTAAGAAATTACTATGAAGAACTGTATGCCAAGAAATTTGAAAACCTAGGTGACATGGACAAATTTCTAGAAAAATATAATCTTCCAAAACTCAATGAAAAAGAAGCAGAAAGCCTGAACAGACCAATAACAGCAAAAGAAATTGAAGCAGTAATCAAAAAACTCCCAACACACAAAAGCCCTGGACCAGATGGTTTCACAGAAGAATTCTACAAAGCATTTAAGGGAGAGCGAACCCCTACCCTTCACAGACTATTCCAAAAAATCCAAAAAGATGGAAGCCTCCCAAACTCTTTTATGAGGCCAACATCATCCTAATTCCAAAACTAGATAAAGACACAACAAAGAAAGAAAACTTCAGGCCAATATCGCTGATGAACATTGATGCTAAAATCCTCAACAAAATACTGGCAAACCACATCCAACAATACATTAAAAAGATCATACACCATGACCAAGTGGGATTCATTCCAGGGATGCAAGGATGGTACAATATTCGCAAATCAGTAAATGTAATACATCACATAAACAAAAGCAAAGACAAAAACCACATGATTATATCAATAGATACAGAAAAAGCGTTTGATAAGGTACAGCACCCATTTATGATAAAAACACTCGGCAAAGTGGGAATACAGGGAGCATTCCTCAACATAATAAAGGCCATATATGAGAGACCTACAGCCAACATCATACTCAATGGGCAAAAATTAAACTCTTTTCCACTAAGATCAGGAACAAGACAAGGCTGTCCACTTTCACCACTTCTATTCAATATAGTACTGGAAGTTTTAGCCACAGCGATCAGACAAGAAAAAGAAATAAAAGGTATCCAAATCGGACAGGAGGAAACAAAACTGTCACTGTTTGCAAATGACATGATAGTGTACATAGAAAATCCTATAGACTCCACCAAAAAACTGCTTGACCTAATAAATGAATTTGGCAAAACAGCCGGATACAAAGTCAATATCCAGAAATCAAAGGCATTTCTGTACACCAACAATGAAACAGCAGAAGCAGAGATCAAGAAAAAAAATCCCATTTGAAATAGCAAAAATAAATAAATAAATAAAATACCTAGGAATAAACCTAACCAAAGAGGTAAAAGACCTGTATTCAGAAAACTACATAACACTGAGGAAAGAAATCAAGGAAGACACAAACAATGGAAACATATACCATGTTCATGGATTGGAAGAATTAATATCATCAAAATGTCCATACTACCCAAAGCAATTTACACATTCAATGCAATACCTATTAAAGTACCAATGGCTTATTTCACAGACATAGAACAAACACTTCAAAAATTTATATGGAACCATAAATGACCCTGAATAGCTGCTGCAATTTTGAGAAAGAAGAGTAAAGTAGGAAGAATCACAATACCTGACACTAAACTATACTACAAGGCCACTGTAATCAGAACAGCCTAGTACTGGCATAAAAACAGGCACATGGACCAATGGAACAGAACAGAGAGCCCAGAAATAAACCCAAGTCTCTATGGTCAATTAATATTTGACAAAAGAGGCAGCAACATAAAATGGAGTAAAAATAGCCCCTTCAACAAATGGTGTTGGGAGAACTGGACAGCCACGTGCAAAAAAATGAAACTCGAGCACCAAATTACGCCTTATACAAAAATAAATTTAAGGTGGATAGAAGACTTAAATATAAACCATGACACCATTAAAGTCCTAGAAGAGAACGTAGGTAGGAAAATCTCAGATATTTCACGCAGAAACTTTTTTCCTGACATGGCCCCTAGAGCAAGGGACATAAAGGAAAGAATAAACAAATGGGACCTCATCAAAATTAAAAGCTTCTGCACAGCTAAAGAAAACAGTATCAAAATTAAAAGAGAACCAACTGTATGGGAAAACATATTTGCCAATGATAACTCAGACAAGGTTTTAATCTCCAAAATATATAAAGAACTTACATGACTATACTCTAAGAAGACAAGGAATCCAATTAAAAAATGGGCAAAGGACTTGAACAGACACTTCTCCAAGGAGGACATACAGAAAATCCAAAGACACATGAAACGATGTTCAATATCGCTAGCCATCAGAGAGATGCAAATTGAAACCACAATGAGATACCACTTCTCGCCAGTCAGAATGGCCATCATACACAAAGCAACAAACAACAAGTGTTGGAGAGGTTGTGGAGAAAAGGGGACCCTAGTGCCCTGTTGGTGGGACTGCAGACTGGTACAACCACTATGGAAAGCAGTATGGAACTTCCTCAGAAAACTATAAGTGGATCTGCCTTTTGACCCAGCAATTCCACTGCTGAGACTATATCCTAAGAACACTGAAACACCAATCCAAAAGAACCTTTGCACCCCGATGTTCATAGCAGCACAATTTACAATAGCTAGGTGCTGGAAGCAACCTAGATGCCCATCAGTAAATGAATGGGTCAAAAAACTATGGTACATTTACACAGTGGAATTCTATGCAGCAGAAAGAAAGAAGGAGCTCCTACCCTTTGCAACAGCGTGGATGGAGCTGGAAAGCATTATGCTAAGCGAAACAAGCCAGGTAGTGAAAGACAAAGACCATATGATCTCACCTTTAACAGGAACCTAAACAACAAAACAAAGAAACAAGCAAAATATAACCAAAGACACTGAAATTGAGTACAGACTGACAGTGACCAGAGGGGAGAGAAGAGGGAATTTCAGGGGAGAATGGGAAGGGTTTACAGGAACAAATTTAAAGGACACATGGACAAAAACTAGGGGGAGGGTGGTAATGGGAAGGAAGTGGGGAGGGTTGGGTGGGCAGGCTGGAATGGGAGTAAAAGGGAAAAAACTGTACTTGAACAATGATTCAAATAAAAAATAAAAAAATATATTTAAAAATGCAAAAAAAAAAAAAAAAGAGGAAATGCATTATATAAATACTAACCAAAAGAAAGCCGGTGAAGCTGTGTGAAGATTAGACAAAGAAACATTCAAGGTAAAAAGCATTACTGGAAACAAACAGTTCACAATAGTAACTGTTTCAATTCACTAGGGAAATCTGACAACTATAAATTAACATGCACCTAATAACAAAACTCCAAAATACAGTTAAACTTGACAGAATTGAGAGCACTAGCTAAATCCACAGTCACACTGAGATAGTTTCCTGTCCTCTACTACTACTTAAAACAACAGACCAAAAAAGCCCTATTGGATGTGGAACAATTAGTAAACATGACCTACAGACGTATAAAAAAACCAAAACACCACTGGGACTTCCAGCCAAGATGGAGGCGTAGGCAGACACACTGTGCCTCCTCACACAACCAAAAGAAGGACAACAACAAATTTAAAAACAAAAAACAACCAGAACTGCCAGAAAATCAAACTGTATGGAAGTCCGACAACCAAGGAGTTAAAGAAACATTCATCCAGACCTGTAGGAGGGCCAGGGAGGGCAGCTGAGCAGAGAGGATGTGCAGCAAGGCAGTGGCTGGTGGGCCAGCGAAGCCATGGCTGGCGAGCGGGTGGTCCCACATTTGCGTTTGGGGAAACCGGCAGTAACAACTGAGGAGTGAGACAGGCCGCACAGCCCAGGGTTCCAGCCCGGGGAAATCAAGCCTCTAACTGAAAACACCTGTGGGGGTTGAGGCAGCAGGCGAGACTCCCAGCCTCACAGGAGAGTTCGTTGGAGACACCCACAGGGTCCTAGAACGTACACACACCCACCCACCCGGGAATCAGCACCGGAAGGGCCCAGTTTGCTTGTGGGAAGCGGGGGAAGTGACTGGAATCCAGCAGAGAGCTGAGCAAGTAGGACTGTTCCCTCTCGGACCCCTGCCCCACGTACAACATCAAAACGCAGTGGTGGTTGCCCCGCCCTGGTGAATACCTAAGGCCCCACTGCTTACTATGTAACAGGTGCATGGAGACAAAAAAAAATGGCCCAAATGAAAGAACTGAACAAAGCTCCAGAAAAAATACAACTAAGCGATGGAGAGATAGCCAACCTGTCAGATGCACAGCTCAAAACACTGGTAATCAGGAAGCTCACAGGATTGGTTGAGTATGGTCACAAAACAGAGGAAAAACTGAAGGCTATGAAAAGTGAAATGAAAGAAAATGTACAGGGAACCAACAGTGACAGGAAGGAAACCGGGACTCAAATCAACAATTTGGAGCAGAAGGAAGAAATAAACATTCAAACAGAGCAGAATGAAGAAGCAAGAATTCAGAAAAATGAGAAGAGGCTTAGGAACCTCTGGGACAACTTGAAACAATCCAATCCTGAGTCATACGGGTGCCAGAAATAAAAGAGGGAGAGCAAGAAATTGAAAACTTGTTAGAAAAAATAATGGAGAATTTTCCCAACCTGGCAAAGGAAACAGATTTCCAGGAAGTCCAGGAAGCTCAGAGAGTCCCAAAGAAGTTCAACCCAAGAAAGCACACACCAAGGCACATCATAATTACATTACCCAAGATTAAAGGAGAGAATCTTAAAAGCAGCAAAAAAAAAAAAAAAAAAAGGAGACAGTTACCTACAAAGGAGTTCCCATCAGACTGTCAGCTGATTTCTCAAAAGAGACCTTACAGGCAAGAAGGGGCTGGAAAGAAGTATTCCAAGTCATGAAAGGCAAGGACCTACATCCAAGATGACTCTATCCAGCAAAGCTTTCATTTAGAATGGAAGGGCAGATACAGTGCTTCCCAGATAAGGTCAAGTTAAAGGAGTTCATCACCACCAAGCCCTTATTACATGAAATGTTAACCTGACTTAGCTAAGCAAAAGATAAAAAAATATGAATAGTAAAAACAACAAACTTATAACTATCAACAACCTAACCTAAAACAAAAACAAAAACAAAAACAAATTAAGCAAACAACTAGAACAGGAACAAAGTTACAGAAATGGAGATCACATGGAGGGTTATCAGTGGGAAGGGGGAGGGGAGAAAATGGGGGGAACGGTGCAGGGAATAAGAAGCATGAATGGTGGTACAATAGGGACAGGGAGGGGTTAAGATAGTATGGGAAACGGAGAAACCAAAGAACTTACATGTACAACCCATGGAAATGAACTAAATGGGGGGAATGCAGGTGGGAGGGGGGTACAGGATGGAGGGGGATAAAAGGGGAAAAAAATGGGACAACTGTAATAGCATCATCAATAAAATATATTATAAAAAAACCACTATTCCCACCAAGTACAGAAAACACATTCTTTTTAAGCACACTCATACAAAAATTATAAATATTGGACCTATGCTGGACCATAAAGCAAATCTGAACAAATTTCAAAGACCTGAAAATACTTAGACTATGTTCTCCAACTGCAATGCAATTAAGAGATCAATAACAAAAAGACAACTAAAAATGTCCTGTATGTTTGACAATTAAGCAAGATACATATAAACTACCTATGGCTCAAACAAGAAGCCAAGGTGAACTTTAGGAAATACCCTGACTCAATGAAAATGTGAGCGTTAACCATCGACCTTGTGAGATGAACCCTTCTGCCCTGGCTGTGAGGGAGGAGCTCGTACCAGACTATCCTCCCAGCTGAAAACAAACGCAGAGGCAGAATCACATTCAAACAGCTATTGGAAGGCACTGGAGAAAGCCCAAGGCGGGCAGGCACGCGGGCCGGGGCTTCAGAGGAAAGGGAAGCACACCGAGGTCAACCCACCTTCTCCCTCGGGCACCGTGGAGTCTGCGGTGCAGGACGTAACGTAAAGGGCACGGACACAGCTGAAGCCTAGTGCTGCCGGCGTCCTTACAAGACTGGGCAGAGAGAGGCTGGTATTTAGGGTTTCCAAGATGGCCAGAACTTGGACGGATCACAGCACAGTGAGCCCCAAATTCTGCACGCAATTTTCTCTCATAAGCTAGGCAGAGGAAGATGTCAAGAAACCAAACAGGTCCTGGTTGATGTGCGCCAGTGGATTGAGTGCTGGCCTGCAAACCGAAAGGTTGCCGGTTCAGTTAGGCCAGGTCCCAGGCTGGGGGTGTACAAGTGGCAACCAATCGATACATCTCTTCCACATTGATAGTTCTCTCCCTCTCCTCCCTCCCTTCCCCTCTCTCTAAAAATAAGTGGAGGGAGGGGAGGGGAGGGAAGGGAAGCAAATAGGAAACATCAGCAGGGAGAACAGAGAGCTGGGCAGAAATCTGTCTGTTTTCTGGTAGTAGGGAAATAGAGATTGAAGGTCAGTGCCCATCAAGGTAGAAGGACCCTGGCAAAACCAAGGTGTTCAGCTGAAGCTTAAAAACTCCTCCCCTTAGTAGTAGAGGTTATGACCTAGGAGTGAGGGGAAGCTCAAGACAGCCCAACATCAACAAAGCATGAAATACAGCTTTAACTGAGTCTTTTGAAGAAAGATAACACCATCCACAGTCCCTATTAATATTTTTTTGTTTTCTTTTTTTTTAATTTACTTATTTTTAGAGAGAAGGGAAGGGAGGGAGAAGAGAAAGAAAAGAATATCAATGTGTGGCTGCTTCTCATGTAGTCCCCACTGGGGACCTGGCCCACACAACCCAGGCATGTGTCCTGACTGGGAATTGAACCAGCAATACTTTGGTTTACAGCCTGCGCTCAATCCACTGAGCTATACCAGCTGGGTGGTTGTTTTCTTTTTTAAATTACATTTTATTGATTATTACCATTGTCCCAATTTTCCCCCCTTTACCCCTATCCACCAAGCAACGCCCACCCCTGCAGGCAATCCCACATTATTGTTCATGTCCATGGGTCAAGGGTATAAGTTCTTTGGCTACTCCATTTCCTATACTGTACTGTACATCTCCTGGCTGTTCTGTAACTACCTATTTGTACTTCTTAATCCCCTCACCTCTTCACCCATTCCCCACACCCCCTCCCGTATGACAACCATCAAAATGTTCTCAGGATCCATGATTCTGTCTCCGTTTTTCTCTTTGTTTAGTTTGTTTTTTAGATTCAATTGTTGATAGATATGTATTTGTTGCCATCTTATTGTTCATAGTTTTGATCTTCTTTTTCTTAAATAAGTCCCTTTAACATTTCATATGATAATGGTTTGGAGATTATGAACTCCTTTAGTTTTTTCTTGTCTGGGGACCTCTTTATCTGCCCTTTGATTCTACAGGATAGCTTTGCTTTTCATCACTTTGAACATTTCTTGCCAGCCCCTTCTAGCCTGCAAAGTTTCTTTTGAGAAACCAGCTGATGGTCTTATGGGAACTCCCCTGTAGGTAACTAACTGCTTTTCTCTTGCTGTTTTTAAGATTCTCTCTTTATCTTTAACCTTTAGCATTTTAATTGTTATGTGTCTTAGAGCGGGCCTCTTTACATCCATCTTGTTTGGGACTCTCTGAGCTTCCTGGATTTGCATTTCTATTTCCTCCACCAACTTAGGAAAGTTTTTTTTTTTCACTAGTTTTTCAAATAGATTTCTAATTTCTTGCTCTTTCTGTTCTCCTTCTGGTACCCCTATGATGCGAATGTTGTAACACTTGAAGTTGTCCCAGAGACTGTTTACGTTCTCCTCAGGTTTTTTTGGATTCTTTTTTATTCTTGTTGTTCTGATTGGTTGTTTTTTGCTTCCTTATGTTCCAAATCATTGACTTGATTCTCAATTTTATCCACTCTACTTTTATTTCCCTGTAAATTGTTCTTTATTTCAATTAGGGTGTCCTTCCTTTCTGACTGGATCTTGTGCTGTTGAGGTCCTCACTAAGTTCCTTGAGCATCTTTACAACCAGTGTTTTGAATTCTGAATCTAATAGATTGCTTATCTTCATTTCGTTTGGTTCTTTTTAGGGAGTTTTGATCTGTTCTTTATTTTAGGCCATGTTTCTTTGTTTCCTTATTTTGGCAGCCTCCCTTGTTTGTTCCTATGTATTAGGTAGAGATGCTATGACTCTCTGTCTTAGTAGCGTGGCCTACTGTAGTAGGTGTCCTGTAGGGTCCAGTGGCACAGCCTCCCCTACCACCCAAGCTGGGTACTTGAGGTGTGCCCCTTGTGTGGGTTGAGTACACCCTCCTCTTGTAGTTGAGCCTTAATTGCTGTTGGCAGGTCGATGGGAAGGATTTACCCAGGCCAGTCAGCTGCAAGGACTGGCTGTGACCACTGACAACCAACCTCGTTCCTCCATGGAGGATGAGCTGTGCAGGGGCAGGGTGGTGGTGCTCCAACGTGGTCTGTAGCTGCCCACTGGGTGCGCAGGCTCTGGGGGTTCCCAGGTGTTGCAGGCCCAGGCCAGTCCCCACCTGTGTTCTGCCCAGGGCCACTCTGCATAAGCTATAAAGCAACCTGAGGTGGCTTCTACTTGTACTGGCCTTGGAGATTCCCAGGCGAAGCCAAGCTGTGAATCTGGGCTGGTTGCTGTTAGTGCCGGGCCTGGGGCCACTTAGCTACATGGCCTTGGGAAGTTACTTAATTTCTTTGAACTGTGTTTCCTCCTCTGTAAGCCAGGTCAGTAACATGCGCCCGCCTCCCCCGCCTGGGACTACTGTGGGGCTAAAGGGAGTGCACTCTCACGTGGGATGCGCCAATGGCCGCAGACCCTACTACTGCCGCTGCGGCCATCTGCAGCAGCCGGGGTGCAATCTCTCCACCCAGCGGGCGTGCAGCTGCGGGGCTCACAGGCCTGAGGCAATGGAACCTGGGCATTCAGAAGGTTCTGGTTCTCTTCCTCCCCCTGAAGCTACACATGCCACCTAACAGCAGCTGCAGCAAAGGAGTGCCTCCACCCAGGGCCGGGCTGGAGTTGGGGCCTGGAGGTGTACCTCTGACCCCTGACTTAAGTGCTTAGGGACAGTTCAAAGCCCTGCAGGCAAGTAAAGGGGGAAGAGACATTTCAAGGATGGAGTCAGCCCCTAAGGAGGACATTCATATACCGATCCTTCTCCCTGCAGACTGTGGGGAGACCCCCCAGGCTCTTGGCACAGTGCCCTGAGCCCACCCCACCTCAGCCCTCACTCCCAGGCACACCCCCAGCCTGGGCACTGCCATTTCAGCAACTCCTCATGATCACCTCCCCTCCAGCACCCCACTCTCCAGCCCTCCATTCACACTTCGCAGCTCACCCCCTTGGAGGACCCTGCATCCAACAGGCTCCCCTGGCACACGGGGGCCCTCGGGAAATACCGCCGAGGCTGAGTGAGTGTATCACACTCGCCTCACAAAGCTGACATGTGCCAGGCGCCAGCCTGCTGGGTGCTGGGGAGTCACACCAGGGCGGACAAGACAGAGCCAGCCCCTACCCTCACGGGGTCTGTGGGCACCAGGAAGGCAGTCTACTGAGCACAGGGAAGGGGTGCGCTGGGGACACGCAGGAGTAGCGCCTGCTCCAGCCTGAAGGCCGGGGAAGGACAGGTAGAAGTGAGGCCAGCAAAGGGCAAGTGTCTGAGGCAGAGGTAAGAGTCTGGGCAAAGGTCAGGAGCACGGGGCGGCCCCAGATGAGACCAGAAGGAGCGGCGAGGCCCCAGGAGGGGCCCTGCCAAGCCATGCTCATCAGCTGACCTGTCAAGGGAAGAGAAGCCCTTGAAGAGTTCACCAGGAGAGTGAGTAATCAGATTCACCCTCGAAGGTCGCTCTGGCTGCAGCCTGCAGAGGGTAGGAGGAAAGCGAGACCGCAGGCAGGGCGGCAGCCGGGAGGCAGGAGCGGCAGGAGTCCCTGTGCAGGACAGCCATGGCCTGCAGAGCCGGCAGCACAGCGGAGAGGCGCGGGGCCCCTGGCTTTGGGCTGGAATGTGGCTGGGACGCAGCCTCCCTTGCAGTTAGCTGTGGCCGTGCATGCATGCATGTGTGCGTGTGTGCATGCGTGTGCACATGAGTGCAAGTTAAGTCCTGGCCAAAGGCATTTCCGTGGAAGGCCTGGGTATAAACTTCCAAAAAGTATCCCTACAGAGGACAGTGCCCTTATGCCTTTCTGTTGGCTGTGATGGCTGGATCCAGGTGGCCCCCTGGGGCCACACGGTGCTCCAGGGGCCGCAGGCCACACAATGGTGGGGCAACAGGACAGGAGCCTGGGCCCCGGGGGACCCTGGGGAGCAGAGCTGCCACACCAGCCCTCTCTGCCATGGCAGTCACTTAGGAGGAAGCTAGAATCTCATCCTGTTTACCGACTGTCCTGCGGGGCTTCCGATCACTGAAGCTGAACCAAGCGTGCTGAGAGAGAAGAGGTGGACTCAGGATATCCTCGGAGGAGGACCGATGGAACCGGGCAGGGACCCAGACCTGGGGCGGAGGGAGGAATCTGGACCGCTCCTGGGTGGCACAAGCGTGCACACGGTGCTGAGGCCGGGTGCTGACGCAAGCGGGTTAGAGAGGAGAGCAGAGAGTGGAGAGCAGAGCCGGGTGAGGAATGTCAGGAATTCCAAGAGGAGACGGGAGCTTAGCTGGAAGCCCCACCCAGCAGGGCTTCCGATCCGTCTGAAAACAGGGGCACACGGCTGCACAGAAGGAGAAAGGCATCAGGAGCCAGATGACGCCAAGACTCTGCCTCCTCGCTGCTTCCTGTGCAGCCCTGCGTGAATCACGTCTCATCCAGGAGGCCCGGCTTTCTCATCCTTACAAGGAGACGCTGCCTTCCCCGCTTCCCTCAGCGGGTGGCGGGAGGGGGTGCTAATGCACCGCGTGTGGAAGCGCTGCCAAGGGCAGGTGCCGCCCGCCCGAGGGCAGCGGCAGTGCAGGTGTCGTCAGTGAGGAACTGCGGGCGAAGGGCTGGGCCCCCTGAGATGAAAGTCTGCCCGCAGGGGGGCTCAAGCTTCTGAGACAAATGTGGAATCCTGTCGAGGGGTCTTTACAAGTCACAGGACTTGGTGAGGATTTGCATGTGGAGGGTGCGAAGGCCCCAGGACAGGGCACCTCCAGAGTAGGGATGAGCGGCGCCCCCAGGCGTGGACCCCCTGCCCTGGTCAGCTGTGCACCCGGAGCAGCCGGCCCCAGCTGCAGCCAGAGTCCGGACTAGCCCTGCTGTGTTAAAACCGCTGTCTGGACTGGCCACGGAACTGTGTTCTTTGCCCAGCTGCCCACTGTGGGTGCCTCTGCCTCAGGTTCCTCGTGGAGCCAGGCCCTGATTGCCGCAGCCTTGCTCTTCTCCGGGTGGCTGGACCTTGACCGCCACTGGCTGCCACTCTCTGAGACTCTTGCTGCCATGCCTCCTTAATCAGCATGATCCCCAGAGGTTCCCTCCAGCCCCGGATGCCCCTGCGGCCCAGCCAGAGCCGGCTGCCTCCTCCGCGCCCGCCGCCCCGCAGGTCTGGAACAGCCCCATCCGCTCCGCTCTGCAGACACACTCCTACTCATCCTTCCACACGAGGAGGAGCCCGCCAGGAAGGGGTTGCCCTCTGTGTCCCCACCGTTCCGTGGGCTCCGCCTCTGTCACAGCACCCCCCGCATGGCACTGCCTGGTTGGCAGGTGGCCCCTCCCGAGGACCGCATGTCCCTTAAAAGCACAGAGCGTGTTTTGTCATCTCGCAGGGGCAGCCAGGCCTGGCCCGGGGCCTGGGACCCCAGAGACACCGGGGATGCTCGGTGCCTGTCAACTGGGTGGATGGATGGAAGATGGGCAACCAGATGGACGAGTAAACGGAAGAGGGGCAATCGGTCCCAGCCCAGCTCAATGCCAGCCTGCAGGGTCCCACGCTGCTCCGGCCCCTGCATTTTGGGTCCTTGGACACTCCTCTGTTTTTCCCAGCAGCCCTGCAGCTGGCTGCTGAGCCCCTCCCGCTAGCCCAGGGCTGTCAACCTCATTTTCACCGGGGGCCACATCAGCCTCGCGGTTGCCTTCAAAGGGCCAAATGTAATTTTAGGACTGTATAAATGTGACTACTCCTCAATAGTTAAGTGACAGCTCAGTGCTGCCACCAGGTAGAAACAAGGTACCAAGCCGCATAAAACAAGGTGAAGGGCCGGTTATGGCCCTCGGGCCTTGTGTTTGCCACCTGTGTTCTAGCCCATGCCAAACCCAGTGTGCCCCAAGAAGTGACAGCTGTCTACCCCTTATAGGCTCTCCTGAACACAACTGGGCCAGGCCCAACGAGGTGGTCATGCCTTCAAAGACCCAGGGCAACAGGTGACCCATGGGCCTTACACGACTGACCCCCCTCAGCTCCCCCACTCTCGCTCCTTCTCTCTCCATGTGGGTCAAATGACTCCAGGGCAGGGGACAGCCCAGTCTTCTACCCCCACACCCCTGCTCCTGGGACCCTGGTGGGCCCGAAGGAGTGGAGTCTAGGAAGCCCCTCCCTCCACTAAAGAGGAGTCCCCCCTCCCACCTTTCTCCTGACCCCTGGGATGAAGACCCAGAGCCAGGGGACCGCTAGTCTTGACCTGGGAGGAGTCAAGGAAAGGCATGTGTGTCGTAGCTGTCCATCACCCACCGGAATCCGCTCTGTGCGTTGCTGGGGTCGACCAGGACGCACTCCCAGGCGCGACCGGAAGCGTTCTGGAACAGAATCAGCTGCCCTTCCTCCCGAACCCGGCCCCTGGAGCTGTAGTCGGCCACTGCCACCTCCTTCACCCGGAACGGGTGTTTGAACAAGGTGGTGACGCCGCTGAGGGTGCTGACCAGGCGGCCCAGGAACTGCATCTTCCACAGGGCTGGTGGGGGCGCTCGCCGCCTTCCGCCTCAGCCTGGAAGAAAGCAGGGTCTCTGGTCAGCGGGGCTCGGTCTCCCACGCCCACCCCTCCAAGGGCAGCGGTTCCCTGCCCAGGCACCCGGAGGGCTCCCCACCAGCGTGGTTCCCGGGTCTGGGCCTGGAGGGATCTGAGAAGGAGGGGATACGCAGAAACGGCACGAGGGGGAGGTGGGAATGCCTAGTGGGAACCACAGAGCTGCCAGTGGCACAGGGGCCAGGCTGCCCCGCTCCCAGGCCCTGCTTCCCAGCAGGGACTCCGCTTCCCCATGTGCAGCGTGCGGCTCCGCTGATCAAAGGGACGCACATGTAGGTGGCCCTGCCCCGTGCCCAAGGAGGGGCTCCCGCTACCCACGTAAGGTGGAGAGGCAACTCTGGGTACTCAAAGAGCTCCGCACGGGTCATTTCAGTCCCCCAGACAAAACCGGTGTCCCTTCTCTGCTAGAAACTGCAAGGGGACTGGGGGGCATCTCCCACTCTCCCAGGGCAGGAACTGCGAGCATGTGACTAAAATCGCTAACGCCCACGGCACTGGTTTCCCAGGTTGTTCTGAGGGACCCAGAACCAAAGCTCCCTGGAAAGGAACATGAATGAAAGGACTCAGACAGGTGAACCCGGGTCGGGGCGAAAGTCTACGCTTCCTATTTGCAGGGTCTCAGTTTCTGCTACGGGAGTTATCCCTGGGCTGGACGGGGGTTAGATGTCTTGTCACATCCCGGGACCCCAGGAAGCACTCTGCCTTCCTAGGTCAGTGTCGCCAAAGCCAAGTGACGATTAGCTAGAGGCCACCTCTGCCTCTGTGCCAGAACATCGCCCGCCAAAGGAGCGTGTCACACACTGAGGACTGGTCACGGAAGTGTGGGTGTTCTGGGGAGTGTGGGCATCTGAGTGGACACTGGTCACACCCTGGCCCACGTGTTGAGGAGAGGATCGACTTTAGGATGAGAGGAACAAGAGGCCGCATTCAATCATCGAAACAGGGACTGCAAGTCAACAATCATAATTACATCAGACACGTTTACTGAGCACTTACTAGGTAGTAGGCCCTGAGCTAATTAAGCACATCACAGCACTGTCTCATTTAATTCTCCAAGACACGCGAGGATGACACACTGAGCACACAGTACAGCTCTGGAGCAAAACTGAGCTCAAATCTCAGCCTTGCCACTTGCCAGCTGTGTGCCCTTGGGCAAGTTACTCAACCTCTCTGAGGCTCAGTTTCCTCATCTGTTACATGGGGACCATAACAGTGACTAACAGAACCTAGCAGATAGTTAATGTTCAAGAAACATTAGCCCTCTTTGCTTGGCTCCCTCTTACAGACCAGGAAACCCAGGCTTACGGAAGTGTGACGGCAGGGCTTGGAAAAGGCTCGAGGCACTGCGCCGTCCCTTCCTCGCCTGATCAGTAGCGCCACGTGGTGCCAGCAGACCCAGGCCTCGGGTTGTCTTCTTTCAGAGGAGAACAGTGCTCAGTTCTTGTGTAATAGGATGAAATGAGAACATTTGCGAGAATGCTTTGACGGGGTCAAGTTCCTTCCTTCTTCTGCATCGAGAACTCTAAGGACCGGGGAGCTGGGGTGCCTGCACCCCGCCCCACAGCCAGGGAAGGGGAGGGGTCCCCGAGGGCAGGTGTGGGAGTGGGTCCCAGGAGAAGAGCCCTCAAAACGGAGGACGGGCATGCACATCCATGTGCACTCTGAAGACAACGGGGCCGGTTGTAAACTGTCAAACATTGACCCCGGGGACACGATGTGGTCGTTAACACCTGTGATGGGGACGGTGATGACAACTCAGGAAAAGCACGTGGCATCCTGAGTGGGACAGGCTCGGTGGCGTGGCATCCACGGCGTGCCCCGTGCTGCTCCGGGCCACAAGCACGGCCCGCGGAGCCGCTGCCGGCCTCCCCCCTTCCGCCCCGCCCTGTCAGCTCCCAACCACGCAACGCCGGAAAGCCACGCTGTTCCACACCCCCTCGCCTGTCCGCGCTGACTTGTCTGCCCGGCATGTCCTTCCTCGCCTGTGGCCCCCGCCAGTCTGTGCAGTTCCTAACTCGCTGCTCACGCCAAACCCTCCCAGAGCACCCCCATCTGCGCTCCGGCCCTGTTCCAACTGCTCACACGTGTTACCCATTCCGCCCGCACCCACCCTATACCGCTGTTACCCTCGCTGGACACGTGAGAACATCAAGGAACAGAGAGGCAAAGCAACAAGCCCGGGTCACACAGTCAGCGGGTGGAGGAGGGGGGACTGGGGGCCCAGGGGCTGGCTCTGGAGTCTGTGCCTCTGTACACTTATCCTGGCACCACGCTTGGCCCACAGGACGCTTGTTAAAACATAGTTTACGTAATTAAACTGAGAAGGATATACGGTGCCAAAAACAAAAGAGATAGTCATAAAAAACATACCAAAATACTAAAAGTAGATAAGAGTATTGGGTTTATGGGCAATTTTCTTTAAGATTTATTTATTTACTTTCAGAAGGGGGAAGGGAAGGAGAAAGAGAGGGAGAGAAACATCAGCGTTTGGCTGCCTCTCATGTGCACTCTGCCAGGGACCTGGCCCGCAACCCAGGCCTGTGCCCTAGACTGGGTGGGAATCGAACAAGCGACCCTTTGATTCTCAGGCCAGCACTTAGATCACTGAGCCACACCCGCCAGGATGGCAATTTTTTGTTCTTTTCCCTGTTTTCCCAAAGGCATAGAAAGTGTTGTATTTGTTTAAAGAAAGTAGGAGGGCAGGCTGAGCCCCTGGGGTCTGGGCTGGGGAGACGGTGGCGGGGGGCACGGAGGCCTGGCCCAGAGAGGCAGCTTGGAGGCTTCCCAGAGGGCAGGGCAGCTGTGCCGGGGAAGGGGCCCACCAGAGGGGGGAGTCAGTGGCCCGAAGTGCCAGGAAACCCACTCGGGTGTCGGCCCACAGCGCCGGGGAGCCCGCTCGGGTGTTGGGGCAGAGAGCCACCCCGGGGGTCTAGCGGGAGGGAGGGAAGACACCCGCCCCAGAGGAGGCACACCCTCCAGGGTCCAGGCCGGCGCGGGGGTGCCTCCCACACACCGACAGCAGCCTGGCCACTACAAGGACACAGCTGGCTCTCTTCCCGCCTCCCCGGCTGGGCCAGAGGACGAAATGACACAATGCAGGGAAAGTGTCCAGGGCGCTCTGGGCACACAAACAGTGGCCATTATTATCACGAGGTGGAAGAAAGGAAACGAGAGCCACGGGGCCACATCCTGGAACAATCCTGACAGGCCAACCTGGAAAGCGGCAAGCAGGGAGCAGACAGCGCATGCGAGGTTTCCGTCCCTCCGCCGGCCCCCGACCTCTGACCTTGGAACCCGGGGTTTTTTCCAGCACAGCTGCAGGGGAGGATGCGGGGTGGGGAGCCAGCTGGCTGCTGTTTGAACCTGCGAGGTCCCTTCCAGCTGACCCCTTCCCTGCAGGGCCCTGCCACTCTCACAGCTGCTCGCCCTTTCACCTCCCCACGGCATCGATACTTGCTTCCACTCACTGGTAACAGTTCCCCACCCTCACCTGGGCTTGTTCCCTGCACCTAAGGGATACCAGGGTCACCCGACAGGGACCACGTGCTGCTGGGCACCTGACACTGCCTCAAGCAGTCTCTCAAATGCCACAAGCAGTGAGACACGAACCCAAGAGCCTGCGTGGTGCCAGTGACGGTGACAGAGCTGACTCCGCTCCAGGCCTTCTCCAGGCCGTCAATTCCATGTCCCCTTAAGCGTGGATATTTTTGGCCGGTTCTCCTTGGCATTGCTCCCTGACCCCGTCAGAGGCCCAGCTTGCTTGCCTGGTTCCTTCAGGGAGGAGCTACAGTGGCTGCGGGGTGGGAGGCGCCCCTGGGGGACCGTGAGGCAGAAGGATGGGCCACGGTGTCCCCGTTTCAGAGATGAAGAAGCTGACACCCAGAGAGGCCTTAAACGGTGGGTGCTTAGAGAGCAGTTTTAAAAGGACGTGTTGCGCCCTGGCTGGTGTGGCTCAGTGGACTGAGTGCCGGGGTTGCAGGCCAGGTCCCAGGTTGGGAGCACGTAAGAGGCAACCACACACTGATGTTTCTCTCCCTCTCTTCCCCTCTCTCTAAAAATATTTTTTAAAAAACAAGGACATGTTGATGTCCACCCCTGCCCCCCAAAAACAACAACAAACAACTGGGACCAGAGGGCAACTGGGACGAACTATCTTGGGTGAATGCCCTGCCAAGTGGCTAGTTGGGCTCATGATAAAATGACTAGTCACAGGGGACTCAAGCCCAGTTCTTGTCTCAAAAAGCGTGGGAAGGCATGGGGACAGGAGCCCGCATGACCCATCTGGGTCCAGGTGGCACAGAGGAGGGGCTGCAGGCACTGCTGCTGTCGACACAAATGTCAGCATGAATGGTAGTCGCCATGGAGCCATCACCCAGCATCCGCCCAGCATCCGCGATGCCCACCCCCCCGCAGAGTCCCCTCGCTCACCGACGAGGAGACCAGTGCGGCAAGTGTAGCAGAGGGTGGGGAGCACGCGCGTTGGTTTGGGGGCCTGGGTAGGGAGAACTCAGCCCCCAGGTATCTGGTCCCTCCTCAGCCACGAATTCCCTGAAGGACTCGGACACGTCTCAGGCGACAGAGGACGTGCAAAGCTACCAGGTGTGCAAACGGCTCTCCTGGAGTGCAAGGGCCCACTTCCCGGCCTGTCCTTCGAGGCCCAGCTGCCCCCTGGGAGCACTCAGGGCGCTAGACCCGCCCCCCCGCTAGATCCGACACTGTTCCTTCCAGCTCACACCATCGCCCGTTCTGTACATGCGCACCACGAGGGCCGGGTCCACCCCACCCACCTTACACCCCCCCACGCAAATCAGACTCCCCGACCAGTGGCTCCCCATCGCCTTCCAGAGGAAGGATGTGAGCATCCCGTCCCGGCAGCCCTCCGCCCGCACCACCACTGCAGCCACACTGCAGCACCAACGCCTCCAGGTGCGTGCCACGCTCGGGCCTCAGTGTCCCTTCCCGCCCACTCTCCCTCTCCTCACCCCAGCTCTCTCCCGTCTCGGAGGATGCTCTCAATAAAGGACTGTTAGACCAGTGCACGACCCCTTCTTGTCCTTCAAGACTCGGCTCGCCTGCCACCTCCTTTAAGAACCATGCCCTGTGTCTCCCCTGCTCTCAGTCCCCCTTGTCCATGCTCCTCCCTCTGTACGCCCACCGCCCAGTGCACACCCCCACTGCAGCCCTTGTCCTGGGTTTGGGCTGCCTGCCTGCCCCCTTTTATTTACCCAAGCACCTAGCTAGTAGCAGCTATTTAACAAATGTTTGGTGAGTGAATGAGTGAGAACTAGTCAATGAGCCCCCTGTACCCCTCCCCCTCCTCTCCCATCCCTCGGAGGTAGTAAGAGACCACACACCCGACTCCACACCCACTCTGAGCTGTGCCACCACAGCAGAAAGGCTCAGGGGGGGAGCCTTCCCACCCTGCGCCAGGGAAACCTTCCTCAGGCTCCTGCTGGGCGCCCGGGGTGGCCCTGAGCTTTGGTCTGGGAAGTTCAGCTTCCTCTGCCACCAGCTGAGTTTACTCATACTCCAAGCGGGAAACTCTCGAAGCCTTCTGCTTCCTACTTGAAGGAGCCTGGCCAGAGGGGCAGGGCGGCTGCCCGGGCGCTGCTTGACAGGATCCACAGGCAGCCAGGCTGGGAGGCTGACCTCACAGGCCTGGCCACGTGGGGACTCTGGGCGCACACACAGAGCTGCTGGAGCTGGGGACCTGGCTTCAAGAGCCCTGCTGCTTACGACAGGATGTCCTGTGATGGGAACAGCGGGCACAGGACAGCCACCCCCTCCCGTGCCGCCGGTGTCTCCCCCCAGGCTGCTGCCCTGGCGGACGAGCCAAGAACACGGGGTCTGGTCAGGGCACTGAGCTCAGCTGACCACGGCAGGCTTCCTTCCTGTACGTCTCAGCACACAGCACGTGAGCGCACCTGCGCCCCAGCATGCTCCACGGCTGGCAGGGTTTTCACGTGTGTTAGCTGACTCGGGGCTCACAGATGCCCATCAAAGAGGAAAAGTGCAATTGAGGGGAACACGGGAAACCGAGGCCCAGGGAGAGGAGATGGGAAGTGTCGCCTGACCAATGGACACACGCCTCCTTCCTCAGGCTCCTGGAGAGCACTAGGCAGAGGGCCTGCACACAGTAGGTGTCCATTAGTGCGTGAGGAAAGCCTGGGTGAAAGGAGGGGGCGAGTCAAATGGCACTGCCACCCGGCACCTGAGCCTCTGGACCTCCAAGGCCGCCTCCAAAACAGATGTCCCTCCAAATGGTCACTCTGACCCCAGCTCGTCCCTAACTCTTTCCTAATCGAGTGACAAGTGGGAAGGAGCTCGCCACGTCACCTCACACCCCAAGGACACCGCTACGTTCACCCAGCACCCACTGAGTGCCACGTGCCTCACCAAGATCTTTAGGTGACTAACCTATTTAACCCCGAAAACACTCACGAAAGAAGGCACGTTACACCCAGGAAACAGGCACAGGAGATTACGTAACCTGCCAGACCCCAGCCGTGCCCCGCAGATGGCCGCCAGGAGCAGAAAGCCTGGACAGGAAAGGGCTGCGCGAGGCTTGGGTTTCAGACTCTTCCCTCCGCAAGCTGAGGCCCTCATCTCACGGCTGCACTGCCATCCATACGAGACAGAGCCAAATGCTCTTTCAAAGGCAGAAAAGGTGCCTCATGCATTCTGCCCAGCGGGACCTCGGCTGGAAGCAAAGTGCCCTCGACCAGACCGACGTGTTGCTGGAGCTCCTGCGGACAGGAACGGACATAGCTCCAAGGAACTCGGGGCTGGCGGCGGGCTACGGGTGGCCCATGGTATGACTCACCGTACAAATATTTACTGAAGACCTGTTGTATGGCAGGCGTTGTTCTGACTGCCGAGGGGGCACTAATGAACAAAACAGACAAAATCCCTACCCTCCCAGGACTTCCATTTTAGAGAAGGTTATACATGATGAAGAAGACAAACAGACAAAAAAAATATCCGTAGGTTCAGATGCTGATTACTAGACATTAACTTAACAGGTCACTCCGGCTGGACGCGGAGTACGTAAGCATCAGATATAAGCTTTGGCCTGAACAACGGAAAGAATACTGCCCTCTCTTAAAGACGGGAGAGTGAGGGGTGGGGGGAACAGGTCTGGATGAGGGTGGGGAAGGACAACAGAGTAAATGTTGAAAAGCCTAAGTTCCAGGTGCTAAGTATGTGGGCGACTAGCTCTGTGGGTCTGCCTCTCAGGGGAGAGGTCCGGGCTGGACTGGAGGTAAAAATCTGGGAGCCGTCAGGGGAGAGACGGTACTTGGAGTTATGAGGCCGGATGAGAACACCAAAAGAATGAGGACGGACAACAAAAGAGAAGAGGCGTTTAAGGCATGAGCCCATTAAAATGTTCTCCAGGGAGCCACCCTCCACAAAGCGACGCTGGTAACACAAGCGTCTCCCTCCGAGCAGCAATGGGCACACGCAGTTAAAGTCCTCCTTCCTCTGTGGCTGATGTCATTCTGCTGAGTGAGGAGGAAATCCCCTTTGGGGGCACAGACATCTCACAAGACAGTAAGCCATGGACGGAGAAAAGGGGGCCCGGATGACAGCAGTGACCCTCACGCAGCCGGGCAGTCACGCCGGCTCTGGTGTTGGGAAGGACTGGACTCAGGTTCCGGCTCCGACCCACCTCAACCGGTGCGGCTGCAGGCCGCTCGCCTGCCCTCTCTCCCCCTTGTGCTAAATGGGAATAGCACTGGCTCCACGAAAGGCAACCTACAACAGAGTGAACAGTCCGATACCACCTGTTAAACAGATGAGGACTGAGGAATGAACGGATGGATGGATGGCTGGATGGTAAGGACTACATAGAAGAGCCCGACAGAGCGCATGATCAATCAGCGCTGCCCAACACTAAGTGAAAGACTAAACAAAGTACCTTCTACTTGTCTTTCCCCCTTTTTTTTTTTCCTTTAATTCCTTTCCCTTCCCGTCCATGGCCATCCTGTTCACAAAGCTTTGCCTTCTGTATTACACCTCCAAGTTTGAACCTCCCAGCAACCTCAGGATGGCAGGAGATACCATCCCCACCGTCACAGACGGAGAAACTGAGACTTCGGTGAAAAATGGCCACAGAACCCCAGGCAACAGTTTGAGACACAGGCACAGGGACACAAAGCACTGTGTTCAGCCCAAGGGTGGGGCATATGTGTTGCCAAACCAAACCTGCCTAACATCCTGTTGGGTGGGTAAGAGCAGGTGAGGGAAAAATCCAGAAGTGTAGGGGAAGTGAAGGTATTTGTCTGATAATCCATTAAAAAAAAAAAAAAAAAGCCCACAGATCCCTGAGCCCCGTGCCCTCCCTTTCCCACAGCCAGGGGCCTGCGTGTCCGGGTCACATGGTCACATGGGAGGGTCACACGCACCCGGTCACCCGCTTCCAGGTCATCTGTAGAGCAGGAGGTGGGCAGGAGATGGGGGGGGGGGGCGAGCTGGGGGCTGGGAGACTCTGGGGCGAGGAGGTACGGGGTCGGGGTCGGGGGCAAGCAGATGAAACCCGGAGGCGCAGGACCCACAATCGGCAGGGAGAAGCAGAGAATTCGAAATGGGGAAAGTAAAATGGAGGACAGGAGGGGCAAATGAGGGGAAGTGGGGCTCAAATGGGAATACACACAGGCGGGAAACTCGGGAGCGCTCCGAAAGGCACCGGAAAAAAACAGGGGGCAATGAGAGGGGCCAGAGAGCTGGGGTCACGGGAGGCACCGAGAGGTGGGGAAGGGAGGAGGGGCTGGCTCGGGGAGTTGGGGACGGCCAGAGGGGAGACACAGGGCAGACTGGGGTCCCACTGCGTTGAGGCTGGGGTCCCTGGGGGACGAGAGCGGCCGCGGGATGGGAGTGGGGGACGCCGGTGAACCAAAGGGAGGAACCTGGGGTCACACGGGTCACACATGGGTCAATGGAAGACATGCCTCGGAATCGGCGACCACGGGGAGGGTGCGAAGTGACACCACGAAGTCCGGGGCGCTGAGGAGATCTGGGAAGCGCCCCCCCAGGCCCCGCCTCCCCTGCCCCGTCACTCACCTCGCCTTACTCAGCACTTCTACTTCCTTCTAGTTCAGCAAACAGGCCCTGGGTCACACAGCCCCCGCCCTCCGCCAATCAGCGAAGGCCGCGCCTCCCCAGCGGCTGCGGCCCCGCCCCCGCGGTGCAAGCGCTGCGCGCGGGGAAGGCGGGCACGGGGCGCCGCCATCTTTTGTAACTGCCCAATGGGAGGGGCTTCCATCTCCGAGGGAGGCCGGGCTGTGAGTTGCGGCCAATCCTCGCCGGTGGGGCGCGGCCCTGTTTGTGCTGGGCGGAAGAGCCTCGTGAGGGCCGGTTGGCAGACATGTTGGTGAGGGGCGCGAACCTTGCCCTGCTCCGCCCTCCGCATCCTGGAAAGGTCCGAGGCCTGAAGCCGAACCTAGTGTTAGTGGCGGTTAATAAAAAGAAAACTAAAACCAACAGAGACATAGGGCATAACAGGGAGGAACCTGCTTTGATTTGCTAGGAACCCCCCCAAGCCATGGTTGCTAGATTTAGCAAATAAAAATAGGGATGCCCAGTTAAATTTGAATTTCAGGTGAACAACCAAAAATTTTCAAGTATAGTTAGGTTCAAAAAAAAACTCATTATCAGGCATTCCTACTCCAAGCCAGTAGTAGGAAGTACCTTAGCACTTTTAGGAGAAACTTGGGCAAAAGACTTGATCTCTGTGAGCTCGGCTGAGAAGCGAGCACAGTATTACCTTACAGGGTGGTTGTGACGCCGACAGATAGATTAGCCCCCAGGTCTCTACGCTGGATTTCAATAAACGGCAGTTGTTACTATTAGTAATGTTGAGAATGAGGTATGCTGGAAAGAAACAAGGGCGCTGGGTTTTAGTCACAGACCTGCTTCTGACAGAGGCGATCCGTACCCCTCTGCCACCCACCAAGCTTGATTGGACAACTTTTAATCCCCTAACAATCCCCCGATCCGAGGTCTAGATGAATTCTCCAAACTGCTCTTTGTCCACGTGGGAAACGGAGTTGCTGTTGTCATTCCTATGGAAAGAAGGGAGTTTGGTCCTCCGTCTGTCCAAGGATATTAGTGCCCAGACTGCGGGCAGCCAATGCAGCTGCAGCAAGGTGTAGTTAAGAATCTGGACAGGTGATACACTAACCCGTAGTAACTAATATCAGTACAGAGTTTTACCAGTTACAAAGTAACTAGACTTTACATCCATCATTGTTGGGTTGAATTACTCATGTTGGCATTTTCAAGGATGTTGATGTAAGAAACATTCAAACCTGTAGATAAATTTTGTTTGAGTTTATTTGAGCCAAACTGAGGACATATTCCAGGAAGCAAGATCTCAAATGCTCCAGAGAATAATCCTTTTGCAGGTTTTTGTATGCATTTGAAATTAAGGAAGATTAAAGAAAGCAAGGTGGGGATTTGGATTACAGGATACTTGAACAAGATTATGTGCGCTCTTGAGGATTAATACCTACACCCCCCCCCCCCCCCCCCCGTGAGGGTTAGCCCTTCTGGTATTTCAGAGGTGTGTTAACCTAGATGCACAAGAACAATGAACAAGGCTGGCTTAAAAACCTTTCACTAAAGAAGTTACAGGCCTGGGTGATGACTACCTGC
The DNA here is from genome assembly GCF_004126475.2 of Phyllostomus discolor. Classification (NCBI taxonomy): domain Eukaryota; kingdom Metazoa; phylum Chordata; class Mammalia; order Chiroptera; family Phyllostomidae; genus Phyllostomus; species Phyllostomus discolor. The sequence goes on from NC_040904.2 coordinate 210,067,777, forward strand.
CCAGGTATGAATTTGTGATCCTATCACCCTGTGAGGTTACCTTCCGCAGAACCCCTTTTCTTCGTCCGCACAGATGTGGAAACTGTTCCCTGAAACTAATTAAAATTTTGCTCGAGAGTTTCAGCTTGGCGTGGAGAGAATAGGATGAAGACTCACAATTCTCAGTGAAAATATCTTACCCTATGCATCCATCGCAAGTGGAATTAGGGTGATGGTTATCAGGGCGCTCGCAGGAGGCCAGGCATACCAGCGATCAGACTGGAGAAAATGTGTAGGTTTGACAGAATGAGTCCCATTCTTCAGCACACATCCACCTTTGTGTTCACGATGAATCTGCGATGCAAGTTTATCAAGACAGACACACAACTGAATCTGAAATGCAAAATAGGCGGAGGGAGACCGCATCACTCTTCAGGCACACTCCAAGATGCATGGCAGAAATTAATCCAAGAGAATCTCAGGACCTAATTGAGCCGAGTGCCCCTCCCCTAGGTATATCTGGTGAAAGCTGTTAAATGAGTAGGTAAAGCAAGAGATGAAGTAGAGTGGTTATCAGGTAGCATGGAATAAATAAGCAACGGAAAGGAAGGGGCAAGTGAGCACAAGGGAATACATTCTGTAGCGCTTCTACTAGATTTTCCACCACAGGAGTTCAAAGTCAACAAGCTTCTCTCGAGGGGCTATTCGAGTTCCTGCAGCTACACATGTCCTGGAGCCAGGTGTCTGCCTTCTAGGAGCTCAGGGTCCAGAGGGTCAGCCTAAACCAAATCCCCTCCTGTAACAGTGGGGAGGTGTAACCCACCCCACCATTCTCTTGACATTGTTTCTGTAAGTGCTGGCTAATATGTAGCTTGTAGATAAACAGCCTGTTTGTATAAGAATCCTAGGAACTCACTTCAAAAGATACAAACTCTGACCTTCAGGCATCCCCAGGCCTGGAAGACTTGCTGACCTTCAGCCACGGAGCCAGAGTGACGTAAAGCCAGGATAAGTAAACCAGGATGACGCACACAGGACCATCGTTTGCCTTATTGGAATGGACTGTGCTCGTCTGCTCCTGGAGAACTTTTCAACCCCCTCCCTTGATTTCTTTGTTCTGCTTCCTGTCTCCCTCCTCATAAAAATCTCTGCCTGCCCTGAGGTGCTGAAATGGGCTTTGAGACAAGAGTCCCCCATCTCCCCAGGGAGATGGGCTTTGAGACAAGGACAAGGGTCCCCCATCTTTCCAGTGGCCAGCACCTGAAAATAAACCACTTTCCTTACACCCGCACCTGTCTCTCGAATTTGGCTTTCATCGGGGCAGGCAGCCGGCCCTGAGTTTGGTTACACCCCCTCAAGGAGTGAGACGGAAATGTAACTGCCATGCTAACAGGGCAATTTCACACTCTTACCCTGTTCCAACCTGACAACCACCCTGAGAAGTGCTAATATCACCCCCACTTTATAGATGAGGAGACCAAGGTTCCGTAAGGGGAAATGACCCCCAGAATCCTATGTCAATTAGAGGCAGACCCAGAATCAGGATCTGCCTTGTCGTCCCTTCCCCTAAACCGTGGAAGTCCCGCAACGTTCTCGGCATTGATGAGCAGTCGTGAACAAAATAGACGAAGGTCTTCGGGCGTGCTCGGTGCTCGCAGCCTGGCGGGGCAGGACCGTGATAAATGAGATAGAGAAGTCGAACACACAGGGTGTTTTGCTGAAGTCTGCAGGTGACATGTCGGGATGTCGGCGTCTTTCTTTCAAAAACAAGCTTGAGTGTTGAACCTGGGGCCCTGTGTATGAGTGTCGTTGCACTAGTCCTTCCGTATCTGTGATTGAACATTTTTATAATTAAAAAGTTAATTATAAACTTTTTATAAGTTTATAAATACAGGGGGGAAATACAGTGTGCTGGATATACGCCCTACAGTGAACACAGGGTGGCCGAGGAAGGCCTCGCTGAGAAGGGAGACATTTCAGGAAAGACCTGAGTGGTCATTTCGGTGGGGGAGGGGCGGTACAAGGGGGATAAAGGGTAATGGGAACAAACACAATGAAAAAAACTGGACTGAAGAAAAACCTGAGGCTGATGAGAGGGCGAGCCTCTCGATGACCCCAGGCAGAGTGTCCCTCGTCAGGGGAGCACTGGGAGCAAAGGCCCTGAGGCAGCCCCGTCTTGCCAGTCTCAGGAGAAGCAAGGACGCGAGCGTTCCCGGAGAGGAGTGAGAGAGCAGAGGCCAAGCAGGCAACGAAGCTGAAGGGCTGTGGGGGCCTGTGCAGCTCTGTGGACCGTCGCAAAGGTTGCGCTCTCCCTGGGACGGACAAGGGGGCCCATGGAGGCTTCCGAGCAGAGGAGTGGCCTGATCGGACGTATGTTTTGATGGATCTGTTACAGAACAGACTGTAGGGGCAAGGTGGAGGCTGGGAGGCCAGAGAGGAGACTCATGCAGACACCCGAGTGGGAGACGACAGTGTGACTGTCGTGCCGTGGGATTGTCACAGCTGCGGCGTGTGGCAGAGGGGGTCTGTGTCATGACAAAATGTGTAGGGCGGAGAGGGCGCAGTGAGGAGGCATCGCTGCTCTCCGCCCTGCGGGACGCATTCTGAGACGACGCGGAGCAGGGTGGGGAGACTCTCCCGCCTGCCACCTGCCCCGTAAACAAAGTGGGACTGGAGTGCAGCCACCCATTTGTTTACACACGGTGATACTCCCCCGGCGGCAGAGTTGAGTCATTGTGACAGAGACCATATGGTTCTCCAAGTCATTACTATTTCTATCTGGCCCTTTAGATAAAAAAAAAAAAGAAAAAAGAAAAAAATTACCAGCCCCTACCTCTGTTCTTAAGTTAGGTTTGAAAGGTTGAATAGGAGTTTGCCAGCTGGGTTAGGAGAGCAAGAACATTCCAGCGGGAAAGAACCGTATGGCCACGATGGGGTCGTGCGATGAGGTCGTGCGGATTGTTGGGGAGCGGCAGGAGGCTGGGCCCTGCTGGCACCTGGTGGGTGACCGGGCAAGCCAGCGGGCTCGCCGCAGGGGCGGGGCTCGAAGGGTCTCCAGGGCCAGGCTGCGGGTGAGGGCCTGGCCCTGCAGGCAGTGGGGCCCCAGAAGGGTTACAGGCAGGAAAGTGACATGGAAAAGATCCCCTCTGCGGCTGTGAGAGAGGTCGCCGAAGGGCACGGAGGTCATGAGGCAGCTGTGTCAATCCACGAATGATGTGGCTTCTGCCTGGATGCAGGGCCCGTGGGTCTCGTGCCCTCCTCAGGAAGGAAGTGAGCGCCAGTGACCTTGAGCTGCGAGGCAGCAGCCACGACTTCCCAGCCCAGAGGCAGGGGAAGCCAGTCCTGACCAGCAAAGACAGGATTTCCCCACCTCGGGGCTCCCAGGACAGACTGTGGCTGGAGGAGAGGCTGGTGCTCAGGACCACAGGGCCGGGGTGGTTTTGCCAGCAGCTGGCCTGAAGCTGAGGCCTGAAGCTGGGGCCTGAAGGATGGTGAGGGTGTGGGTGGACGGAGTGGAGGGTATTTCGGGGGGCGTGGGCCAGCCTCTCCGGATGGGAGTCCAGTGGGGGGCTCCTGGGGGGGTGGTCAGAGTGAGCACGACCTCCATCCCACCCTTCCTTTTCTGGCCTGGGCTTCTCGACCTCGCTTCAGTCTCTTCAGCCAGCAATTATGAAGAATGCACTATGTGCATGGCCTCCTGCCTGGGGGCTCGGGGACATGAAAGATGTCTGTAGTCCTGCCCTTAAAGTTCAAAATGTAATACAAAATCGCCCCAGATACACAGATAGTTGCTCACTGTGAAAAAAGCCAGGGGGTATGAGGCATGTAGGGCTTTCCTGAAGACATCGAGACGTTCCAGTGGGTCGAGTCCCAGGGACTCCGCGGGGCAGGACGGGCTGGAGAGGGCTAGGGCTGCAGCAACAACCCCACAGTCTCGCTGGCTTAACACAGGTTGATGTCTTTGTTCACACTATCTGTCCAATGTGGGGAGGGGCGGGGCTTCCTTTTATCCAGGTCACGCGGGGACGCAGACTTCAGGGGCTCCTCCCCAACTCGGGTGTGGCAGGGGGTCTGCTGTTGTGAGTTGGGGGCCAGCTCGTTCAGGTTTGCTCAGAAGTGAGGAGTGACTCATGCTCGCTTTTCATTGGCCAACGCATGTCACATGGTCGCACCTAACCTCAAGGGAGGTGGGAATCACAGTCCTACCACGTGGCCAGAAGGAGAGGAGCCAGAATAGTTGTGAACATACCAAGTGGCTCGTACATTGGCTGACCAGGCAACAAAGTTCTATTTTGTTAGTGATGACAGAAACCTCCGTGCCTCTGACCTCAACGGCAAGTCACATTGTCATACTCCCGTGCAGTCTTCAGCACAGAGGTTCCTAAACAATACATAAACTAATTTAATAAAGCAACACAGCCATATTTTTAGAGATTCCCAGGAGAGGGAACTGAGTGAGAGGAACAGGGGTCTATGGGTTCGGGAAGAAAGAGATTAGAGTGAGTCGGACTCTCTTGACAGTAAGTGGCAGAAACCCGACTCAGAGGGGCGTCCCTGACGGCAAGGTAACTGGAGAGCCTTCCAGAATCCATGGAAGAGATGACCAGCTAAACGCTAGAGGGGCCTCAGGGCGAGTTGGACCCTTCACGGCCTCCCTCCTTCAGCACGTCTACCTTATTCTCTTCTCTGGAAGGAGACACGTTTTTACCATCAGAAATTACTGACCTGCATCCTGGCTGGTATGGCTCAGTGGATTGACTGCCACAGCCTGTGAACCAAAAGGTCGCTGGTTCGATTCCCAGTCAGGGCACATGCCTGGGTTGTGGGCCAGGTCCCTTAGTTGGGGGCAGGTGAGAGACAGCCAACTGATGTTTCTCTCTCACATTGATATTTCTCTCCTGCTCTTTCTCCCTCCCTTCCCCTCTCTCTGAAAATAAATAAAATATTAAAAAAAAGAAAGAAAGAAAAGAGCCCTGGCTGGCGTAGCTCAGTGGATTGAGTGGGGGCTGCAAACCAAAGTGTTGCAGGTTCGATTCCCAGTCAGGGTACATGCCTGGGTTGCAAGCCATGACCCCCAGCAACTGCACATTGATGTGTGTGTCTCTCTCTCTTTCTCCCTCCCTTCCCTCTCTAAAAATAATAAATAAATAAATAAAAATTTAAAAAATGCTATTATCAAAAACTTTATAAAAAAGAAAAGAAAAGAAAGTACTAACCTTCTTCTTGGAAGGGCCCTAATTGGACCAACTTGGGTTGTGCCCACCCCCGAGCCAATCAGCTGTGGCCGGGAGTTGGGACCTATGATTGACGGCAGCCACAGTGAGCTCTGGCAGCCCCCAGTCTAGCCGGGGGTGGGCAGAGTCATCAGAAGGGAGAGAGAGAGAGCATGGCCCCCGGATCAGACCGGCCTGAGGTTAAGTTCTCTTCTGCCAGGGACAAGCCGTGTGACATTGGGCAAGTCCCTCACCTCTCAGAGTCTCAATCTCCTCCCCTAAGACACGGCGATGGTGCTATCTAACTCCTAAGACAGTGGGAGAGGATTAAGGGCCCCGAGATGCACCACACCCAGTATCCAACAGGGGTGGGGGGTGGGGGTCTCCCTGAACCCAACGTAACTCAGTCCGTTTCCTCCGCTTCACCATGGGGCCAATCCTACATGAACCACCATTCGGTGGGAAGGGCTTTGTACAAAGGAAAAGTTGGTTTGGTTTTTTTAAGATTTTATTTATTTATTTTTAGAGAGGTAAGGGAGGGAGATAGAGAGAGAAACATCAATGTACGGTTGCTGGGGGTTATAGCCTGCAACCCAGGCATGTACCCTGGCTGGGAATCAAACCTGTGACACTTAGGTTCTCAGCCCACGCTCAACCCACTGAGCTACCCCAGCCAGGACTGAAAAGTTGGGTTTTAAAGACATTGAAATGTGTTTTAAAAAATCCTTTTCGGGATGCTTGGTTTATTTAGCAGTGGGAGAAAAGAGCCCGGAAAACACAAACCGTGCAAACAAGCCCCAGGCCCTTACTTAGCACGGTGCCAGGCACACAGGAAGCATCCCTTAAACACAGACACAGTGACCATAAACAGTAATAGCGATAAGCAGTAACAAGGAACTGGTAGGGGGCCTGAGTCTGGGGGAAGCACCCAGAACCAGGTCAGCTGTCAAAAGGTGCTGAAAGACATTCTCCCCTCTGACCTCACAGCCACCCCGCAGAGGGGACCACAGGAGAGGCAGGACCTGGTCCAGCTTATGGAGAGCCCTCCTGCTGAGGGGGGCAGGGAAGACCCAAGGGTCCGGGAGCGGGGGCTCACAGGGGTCCAGAAACCACACCTCAGGGCGGGAAGGGCCTCCAGAGGACCCTCCGTGGGGAAGTGTCCGAGCCAGCCCCGGCCTCCCCCGCCAAAGTCCCACTTCTCGCCGCCTCGCTGTGTGGGGTGCTGTGCAGAGTCAATTTCATGTGAAGAAATTTCACTGTGGTTTGAGGCTGCTTCAAAACCACTGACCTAATACGACGCGCTCACAGCAGTTGAGGAAACCGAGGTCGGGGAGTGGAAAGCCCCGTACAAGGCGTAGCCAGAGGTGGGGTCTGAGCTGCAGATCTCAGCTCGGGTCACTGTTACTGAGCACCTACTAGTGGGCAAATCGCCTACTGTGGGCCAGGGTCCCGAAGGGTGGTGCTTGGGTGCTGTCTGGTGTTTCGGGCCCCAGGCAGGTGAACGGGGAGGGAGGGACCAGCTGGGCCAGTTGGAGTCCGGCGGGACCGTGCTGGCAGAGGGCAGCTCCTCCCCAGGAACTCTGCAGGGTGAGGCCGGCACCGGCTGCGCGTCGCCCACCAGGGCTGAAGCAGATTGCTTAGAGGACGAGTCCCGGGGACTCCGGAGAACGCATCTCTCTCTAACCCAACAGTTGCTGACCACCTATTTCATACCAGGCATTGTGCCCAGCGCTCAGGTGTGAACACGTTCAGTTGTTTCACAACCCATGAAGTAGGCACTGTCAGCACGCCTGGCTTACAAAGGAGGGGACTGGGGCAGGGAAAGGTTAAGACACTTACCTGGTAAAGGGTAAGAGCTAGGATTGGAGCCCACAGGCTAGTTTAAGAGCCCCTCCTATATAGCCCCTACTTTGGAGAAGGAAAAAAACAACTTTTATTAAAACAAACGTTGCAGGAATGATGAGAACATCTGTGTGTTCTTCTCCCAGATTCCCCCAATGTTAATATTTTATCACATTTTGTATAATCATCAAACTGACTATTCCCTTGTTTAGGGAGTATAACATGATACTCCTTGTTCAGAAACACACCCGTGTGTGTTGCCTAAAACGGAGGGCGTTGCTTACATGACCACAGGGCAGCGATCAAAGCCAGGAAATTCACATTGAGGCGGCACTCTTATCTAATCTGCAGCCCTTGTTTGGATTTTACCGATCATCTTAATAATGTCCTTACAGCGAAAGGAAATCCTGGATGACCCACTGCAGGCAGCGGTCCTGTCTCCTTTACTCCGTTGATCTGGAACGGTTCCCTGTCCTTCTCCCTCCTGATGCCGCCGTTTTTTAAAGCGCACGGCCCGGTCACGTTGTAGAACGCCTCTCAATGTAAATGTGTCACACCTTTCCCCACAGTTAGATTCATTGTATGAACTTCTGGCAGGGACGCCAACGGCAGTGACGTTGTGTCCTTTTCAGGGCATCGTTTAGGAGAAAGACGTCTCGGTGAGTCCCACTACCGGTGATGCTAACAGTGGGCCGCTAGTTAAAGGTGGTATCCGCCAGGTTTCTCCACTGCCGGGTTACTATCTTTCCATTTGTAATTTAATAACTGCCTGTGGGGGCAATACTTTGGAACTAGGTAAACATCGCGTTTCTCATCAGGACTCTCCTAACCCTTGGTGGTCTCACTGGGATCCATCGATTAGTGCGGTGGTTGCCTAGTGGTCGGTTTCTAACTCCATCATTCCTTCTACCAGCAGAGGGGCTTATCCTTCTCCGTATTCATTCGTTTATACGTATGGACCCCTGGTGTCTTCACTCATCCAATCGCTTATAATCCATCATTGCTGTCATTTCTTTTGAAGCTGAAACCGTCCCAGACTTGGCCAGTAAAAAAGCCCTTCAAGCCAGAAAGCTTCCACTTTCAAATATGACATTGCACCCGTGCTCCTTGACCTTGACCAAACAGGGAGCCACACCTGTGGGGAACAGTCCCTGATGGGTGGATACTAAAGTGCTGACAACCTAATTCGGGGATGGGAGCAACGGATTTAGGCAGCATGGCACTCAGGGGTGTCGTGTGCTCTGAGGGGGATTAGTTCACTAGTTGAGCACCTACTATGGCCTCAGCCCTGGAGAAGCTCATAGAGTGTGGGGGGCAGGGGGGACCAACAATCACAAATATGCAGTTTCTAAAATTGAGAGCTTTTATGCCCCACGACATAACATGATTGGTTCTCATAGATATGTAAACATAGTGCGCATGGGCAATTTGGGGGGAGTTGGTCAGGAGGGATTCGGTGCCAGATAAAGCTGCCTCGTCATCCCTGTGGGCCAGTATGCAAACGAAACCCAAGGCCTCGGGGCGGGGAGGGACAAACGTCACAATCCCCGGTGGACCAAGGCTGGGAGCAGGAGAGCATAGCAAGGGCTCTGAAGTCAGATTACATTCCATCGCGGGAAGGGGAAGACTTGCGGGTGGGCGGGGCTCCACGCGCAGGCCTCTGGGCTGGGGAGGCCCCGTTCCCTGGGCAGTAGCACGAGGTAGGTGGTCTGACGTCAGCTGCACGGAAGAGATGGCTCTTGGAGCGACGGCAGGCACTTCAGGCAATGGGAACAGCAAAGGAAAGAAAGAATACGTGGCCGTACTCCCCTGCTTGGCCCCCAACGCCGCCTCTTCTGGGCAGGGCTCAAGGCACTGAACACACCCCTCCATCTACGCTGGGCCCTACGCGGTTGGGCATAACCCCGAACATCTGGACCAGGAACCAGCCAGGCCTGGATTCGAATCGCAGTTCTTGTACTTTTCAAGCTGTGGGACTTTGGCAAGTCACTTCAGCCCTCTGAGCCCCCACTCATTTATTTCCTCCGCATTGTTTTCTCAGCCGAGGGTGTGTCCTGGGTTAAGCACTGCCCTGGGCACAGGGCGTGGAGTGGGGGACAAGACAGAGAAGACTCCACTCTGACGAAACATCTGATTGAGGGGGAAAGACACCAAATAGTAAGCAAACACATAAACAAAACGATGCCCTACGGAGTTATTGAGGGTATAGAAAAACCAGACTTTACAGGTGGGGGCCCCTTCAGCCGGGAGGTCAGTGACATCTGAGCTGATCTGAAAGATGAGAGAGAACCAGGCAGTGAACAGAAGAGGAAACAGCCAGTGCAAAGGACCTGTGGCAGGAGTGAGCTTGGTGTGTTTGGGGAGCAGGGGTGAGGGCAGAGGGGCAGGAGGTGAGGCCGGAGAGCTGGCAAGAGGCCAGATGGCTCAGGGCCCTGTAGGCCAAAGGGTGGAGGGTCGTTTATGTTCTAAATGCGCAGGGGGGCTGGAGAGAGGATGGGAGTGTACGGAACTATCCGATCTTTGCTTTGAGAGAAACACTGTCTGCTGTGTGAAGAAAAGCTGGGGAGGCTATCAGCAGGCTGCTCCCGGGGGGCCAGGTAAGTTGATGGTGGCAGACCGCGTGGTGGGACTGAGGGTAAGGAGCGGCTGTCAGGCGCAGAATCGGATCGGAGGCAGAGAAAGGCCGACCCCTGACGCAGGGAGGATGGGATGGAGCAAGGCCCATGGGGTTGGGCTTCAAAGCTAAGATGGGGGAGACTGCGAGTGTGGGTTGCCGGGGTCGGGCTGACATCAGGGGGTGGATTTTGTCTGTGTAGAGAGTGTCTGCCGTCCCCATCTGGCACCCACGTGGAAGGGGCAGTGGGCACTTGAATAATGAGTCCAACTCAGAGAAGCGGCTTCGCTCTAGAAATACAAGTTTGGAGCTCAGGGGCACGTAGATGGCATTTGAAACCACGGGATGGGATGAGATCATCGTGGCAGAAGGTGTAGGTCGAAAGAAAAGGTCTGGGACTGCCGACTGTAAAATGAGCCAAATGACACCTTCACCCACACGGCTTTCGCGAGGAGTCACGTGAACGCCACCAGCCTAATAGAGATTGCGAGTCCTGGGGCGGGGCCTGGGTATGGGCGGGGCCTAAGTGGGCGGGGCGGGGCGGAGTTGCGGAGCGCAGAGGCCGCTCAGGGAGGTGACGTCACCGCATGACTGGGTTTTTATGAATGAAAGGAATCCTGTGAGTGAGTAATTCCGGGAAGCTCGCCTTACAACTTCGCAGCGGCCTCCCGCGCCGCCCGCCCCACAACAAAACTCAGCCCGTCGCTCTCGGGAGCCAGGTTCAGAGCGACCAGCGGTCGGGACCGGAGCGGAGACGGACCGGAGCGCGGGCTGGACGGCAGCCCGGACGGCAGCGGGACCCGCGCGTTCCAGGGGCGCCAGGAGAAGCGGATCCAGAGCAGGGTGAGGATCGTGGGTCCGGGACGGGAACCGGCGCGCGGGGCCCGAGGCAGCGGGGTCTCCTTGTCCTTGGTACGTGCCTGGGGCGGGGCGCCGGAGCCGGCTCAGTCGGCGCTCCAGTGTCCCCACCGCTCGGAGGGTTGGCGGGAGGGGAGGGGCAGCAGTCCGGGGAACGAGTAGGGGCAGAAACAAGCTTGGCGGGGTGCGGAGGTGATGGGCCTCTTCCGGGGGCGCCGGCCTGGAGGCAGCGAAGCCCGGCAGGAAGGGGCATCGCGGGCTGGAGAGCGTCAGCGTCTGCCCAGGCGGGGCCCGGGGCGGTGTGTGCACGTACGTGACTCGGTGAGAACAGTCCCTGGACTGGTGCCCGCAAGCCGGGCGTGCTCGGTTTGTTTACGCAGGGCGTGTGTGCGTGTGTGTGTGTGTGTGTGTGTTCCCTGGCCTGCGTCCTGAATATCCTGCCTGATGCGTGTGCGCGAGGTGTTCTGTGGAGGGAGGGAGGAAGGGAGAGAGGGAGAGGGAGAGAGGGAGAGAGAGAGGGAGAGACAGACGGAGAGGCAGCCACGCTCTCCCAGGCGGTCGAGAACCCTGGGGCCTGTGTAGCAGCGGTGCATACCCTGGGAGGAGTGTGCCCAATGAGTAAATTCGGAATAGGGACCTGAGCTAGGGAAGCGGCTCGATTTGTGGTCACACGGGGGCTGGGAATTCTCAGGCTGTCCCCTTTCCACAAGCGGCGCGCTGGAGCAGCCCCTGCCGTCACGGAGTTTCCCAGCGCTGGGGCCATGTGACCTCGCTGTTTGTCCCCTGCCCTGAGCCTGAGCTTGCAGCCACAGGGTGGGACACAGTGTCAAAGACCCCGCCCCCCAGGACTGGGGATGAGGCAGGTGGACCCTCTGGCCTGTCCTTCACCCTCAGGGTCGCCCATCCCTTCAGTCTCTGGAGGAAGTGGACCCCCACAGCAGAGCGGGAAGGTAGGAAGGAATCCTGGGCTTCCTCCGTCTGGTGGCTACTGGGGCTGGTCCGGGTTCTGGAGCTCATACCTGCTGGGTCTGGGAGGGTGAGACCGGAGGACGGGGTGGAGCTGGTTTCTGCCCTCCTGGTAGTTTCAGTTACAAGTGGGACTAGTCTGACACACTTGTTGATGGCCGGACCTGAGGATCTAGTTGAGGGACTGGGCCAGCGGGACTTCCCAGAGTCCTCATCCCGGGGAGGCATGGTCAACAGGTAGTGGGACAGGTGGTCTCAGTGCACAAAGGGCTAATGTGTGAGAGGTGGGGCCCACCCTAGCCCTAGATCCCCCATATCAGCTCTGCAGAAATCTGTTTAGCCCGGCAGCCTGAGAGATGGGCCCGGGGCTAGGGATTCCTGGGTTCTATTCTGCCCTCCCCTTCTTCCCAGCCACGGGGCTATAGAATCCTGGAGGGTGGTCAGTGGAGCTTGCTGGGATGGAGAACCAGATGACCTTTTAACTTTGAATCTCTGAGCCCCGGTGAGTTCTGCTACTGCAGTGGGGAACCTCGGTATCCCCATCTGCGGCAGGAACTCGGCGACATCCAGGTGGCAGGATGGGGGTGCAAAGGGGGAGGTACGGCAGCCTCTGCACACAGGCTTCTTCCCAGGAGAACCGTGGGAGAGAACACAGAGCCAACAGCCTCAGGTCAAGGCCAGGGGTGTCCAGGAATGTGTGGGGTTCGAGGAAGGGAGGTGGGCATCAGGAGCACAAGAACCAGTCGGGCCCACCCTCAAAGCTGGGCAGGAAACACCCCTGAGTAGAGCTGGGGGTCAGAGGGTGGCTCAGTCACCGGTGGGAAGCTGACGCTGAAAGCCTCGACCTCCCACTGGGTCACACCTGGGTCTCCACGAGGGCCTGGGACCCCACGTGGGCTCCCTTGGCCCCTGTGCCTCCCTCAGTCCTGATGCTTTTAGCCTGCGTTGCCAGGGGCCCTGCCACGGACCAATGCTGGCGATGAGACCGTGAGCAGACCAGGTCCACGGCCTGCCCTCTGGGAGCTTATAGTGAACGAGAGGGGGCATCGTTGAAGGAAGAGCTGCTAAACTGCAGACCAAACCACAGCGGAGCGGGGTGGTACGAGAGGGAAGTCCCTGTGGCTTGCAAGTACACAGCACAGGCACACCTCATGTTTTTGTGCTTTGCTTTTAACATTGCACTTTGCAGATACTGTGTTTTTGACAAACTGATGGTCTGCAGCAACCCTCCATGGGGTGAGTCTGCCGGCGCCATTTTTCCAACAGGCTCAAATAATGGTCAGCATCTTTCAGAAACAAAGCCTTTTTTAAAAAAAAAGATTTTATTTATTTATTTTTAGAGAGGGAAGGGAGCGAGATAGAGAGAGAGAGAGAAACATTAATGTGTGGTTGCTGGGGGTCATGGCCTGCAACCCAGGCATGTCCCCTGACTGGGAATCGAACCTGCGACACTTTGGTTCGCAGCCTGTGCTCAATCCACTGAGCTACGCCAGCCAGGACTTGAAACAAAGCTTTTTTAAATAATGTTCATTGTTTTTTTTTTTAGACACAATGCTATGCACAGTTAATAGGCTATAGTATAGTGTAAGCATAATTTTTATATGCACTGGGAAGCCAAAAAATTCCTGCAACTTGCTTAATTGTGATATTTGCTTTATTGCTGTGGTCTGGAACCACACCCAGAGTATCTCCAAGGTAGGCCAGTAATAGGGCTTCAACTTACCTAGGGTAATCAAGGAAGGCTTCCCCGAGGAGGTGACCAGTGAGCCAGGTTGTCAGATGGAGTGAGTGATGATGGTCTGTGAAGCCCTAAAGGGCAGAGGCTGTGATTCACCCTTGGCCTTTCAGGGTGTTCAGGGCCTGGCTCCATCTACACATAGTAGATGCTTCTTGGCGTTGACTGATTGAATGAATGAATGAGCACTGGGGGTCCAAGAGGATCCTGGGAGATAGTGGACAAAGAACATGACTAAGGCCTAAAGGCCCCACTGTGTGGGCTGGGGGAGGGGGGTGCCTGGCATCACAGGGTTTTGAAATGGGCTGAACATAGGTTTGCAGATTTGTGTCAGTAATGATTCTCTGACAGCCTTGGGGAAAAACAGATGGTGGGGTCAGAGGTGGAGGCGGCAAGACTAGAAGCCAGTGAGGAGGCAGCTATGGTCATAGTTCAGCTGAAAGAGGAAGTGGTCCCTGGCTGTGCAGGTTGAGCAGAGGAATAGTCAAAGCTCATAGTCTCTGAGTTTGTTGTTCTCATGCCCCCGCCTCCAGGAAGCCTTCACTGATTTCCTTTGTATCTCTAGGATCTCCATTCTGCTAGTGGTCCTGGGGCTCCGTTCCAAGCCAGAACCTGACACTCTAAACTCCAAGAGTGTCAGGCTAGAAGGTACCTTAGGCTTGGTGGGGGTCTGGCCTGTTGGGAAAGCGAGGCCCCCAGAGAGGGAACGGCGTCCCTGGAGTCACACAGTGAGTGTGAGCGGGCCGCAGAGCTGGAGCTGGATTCGCAGGGCTCCTGCTTTCCTGAGGGGCTGAGCCCTCCCAGCTTCGCTCCCCTCTCCAGCAGGGAGGAGGCTCCACCAGTGCTGGTTGCCAAGGCCCGGGAAAACACATTTTTTCCCTCTGTCCTCACAGAGGAAGCAAAATGGTTCAGCAGCCAGAGAGGAGCCCGTGCCAGCGGGTGGGTGGGCCGACTGCAGGATGTCCCTGGAATGGACGGAGGGGGGGCAGGAGGGAGAGGACTGTGGGAGGTCTTGTGGCTGCAGACTGGGCGGGGCAGCTGTCAATCTCCCAAGAGTAAGTTTAGTCTCCATGCCTCCGAAAGAATGTTAGGAACCTGCAGCCCCTGGAGGTTGCTCTGCAGGCCTCAAAGGGAAGAAGCTCTGTGTGCGTGTGTGTGTGTGTGTGTGTGTGTGTGTGTGTGTGTGTGTGTTGTGGCTGGCACTGAGGAAAGAACCCTGAGCTGGGGTTCAGGACTCCTGGGTTCCAGCCCACCACTGCCACCAAACAGCTGCTCGGTTGTCTCAGTGACAGAACAAGGAGGTTGGATCAGCCACTGTCTCAGGCCCAAGGTCTACCCACCATACCAGCCAAGGCAACCCGGTGGAGGGTCCGGCTCCGTGGTTTAGAGCAGCCCCTGGCCTGGGGCTGGAGGCTAAGAGCCTCTGGTTATCAGAAAGTTCCCCCTTCTTGTGACTTTCTGTGATTGCCTGACTTTGCTGACCTAGGGACATTCCTGGGCAAACATGAGTGTCTCAGCTGACATCCAGGATGTGGGCGAGGGGGCTGAGGCTAGACAGGAGGAGGAGGAGGAGGAGGAAAGGAGAGAAGAACAGGTTCAGAGCCTCCCTAGGGCCTAAGAGTACGCAGAATCAATCGCAGCCGGCCCAGTGGGTGGGGCCTTTAGTCACTTTACAGCACAGGGGGAGGGGGGAAGGCGAGAGAAGCCAACCATCTGCTGCTTCTGGCCTTGTCCAAGCCACTTGTATTTTACACACCGAAGTGTGTAAAATACACACTTCATGTGTATTTAACCCCACTTTACAGGTGAGGACACCAAGGCCCAGAGAGGAGAAATGACTTGTCCAAGGGGCCAAACCTCCGAGTTTTTGCATCAGCCATAGCACCCAATGCTCAGCACCCAGCACCCAACAGGCTCTCAGTTAACCTATGTGGGGAGAGGCTTACCCCCTCCCACCAGGTCTCTCTGGATCACCCAGATTGCCGGTGTCACCTAACACCCACCTCCCCCCATAGCCGGCAAGGTGGCCTGGCTGTCTGCACGCGGTTGCCCATCCCTGGCAGACCCCACAGGAACCCTGGCACATCCGAGCGTGTGGCCTTGGAGACTGGCCAGTCCGGCCTCCTCTCCAGCACTGCCCCCCGTTTTAGCTGTGTGACCTGGACTGCTCTACCAACCTCTCTGGGCATTATCTCGCAGGGCTGTTGGGAGGACCAGGATTCGGTGGTCAGAATCCCCCCCGACCTGGGGGCAGGCAGCCACTCACTTGCTGTGTGAGTTCAGGCGAGAGACGTCCCTCCTTGGGTCTTCTCCTCCCCTTGCGTAAAGCCAGGAGGTGGGGGCCTTTCCTGTGCGACCCCAGCCAGTGGGGAGATGCCGGGTAGAAGGGAGGCCCCAGTGATTGCTGCAGGCCTGGCCCCTCCTGGACAGACTCGGCTTTTCTCATGACCCCTCAGAGGCTCACTGACCTCTACCCTTGGCTCCACCAAAAGTCTGAGAGCAGGTGTTATTTTTACAGACATGTGGAGACCCAGAGAGGTGGGGTAGCTTGCCCAAGGTCACACAGCCTGGCAGACAGAGATGGGACTCAACCCTGGGCTTGACTCTTAATCCAGTGCTCCTCTCCTCATTCCCCACGCGGGACCTGGGGGCCAGGCATCCTCAGGACAGAACCCCTCCTGCTCCTGTCCCCCACTCCTCCTGGCATCTGGTACCAGCCCTGCCATGCGGACGCCGGGGAGCAGATGAAAAGGAGGGAGAACTGGAGATGCGGCCTGGAGGTTTTCCTCTCCATAGTGTTCACCTGGGCTTGGGCTTGGCACTTGCTCTAGACGCCGACAGGCTAGGGGACGGATGGTGTCAGGGACCGTCCCCGTGCCCCCCTCCCTGGTGCCTGCTCTCTGCCGGGCCCCACCTGGTGGCCTCAGAACCCAGACCTGCCTTGGCCCGGCTCCTGCTCATGGAGCTCCCTGTCTGGCGAGCAGACAAGGGAACAGACTGTTACAATGCAGGGGAATGCCTTAAACAAGCCCTAGGGGCCAGGGAGGGCTTCCTGGAGGAGGCGACGTCTATACCCAGAGCAGAAGGATGAGTGGGAGTCTATCAGATGAAGGAGGGGAGAAGTGTCACAGGGTGTGGGGCGGCCCAGAGGCGAGAAAGCGTGGGGTGGGAGGAAATGAAAGAAATTCCACGTGGCTGGAGCGCAGCACAGAGGTGGAGGGCGGTGGGAGGTGAGCCTGAGAGCCATGCGGGGGGGCTTGGACCCTGCTGCCCCCAGGGTGGCAGGGTGCCACAGCATGTCTGCATCTGGGTGACGATGTGGTCAGACTCACGTGGTAGAAAGACCTTCTGAGCGCGGTGTGGAGGGTGAGCAGACAAACCAGGACCTCCCTGGGGGGGGTGTTGGGGGGAGGTGGCCTGCAGTGAAGGGTAGCACTGCAGGGTGGGGGGTGGATGAGGGCCTCCAAGTGGTGTCTGTGACAACAGGCTAAGGTCCTGACTTGGGACTTTCTGGGCCTCAGTTTCCCCCTCAGCTCTACCACAAGGGCGCAGGCGGCTCCGAAGACCCTCCCCGCCCCTGGGCCAGTGTGGCCGTCTCCGTCAGGGGACCTCTGGAAGGGCCAACTTCCCTTTCCTGTGCCAGTCCTCGCTTCCCTCTGGGCGTCAGATCCCCTGGCCGCGTGGGCTGGAGGGGCTGGGGGATTTCTAAGAAACCCTGGACTGTCCCCACCTCGGCCTGAGTCACGCTGAGAATTCAGCAACTGTTACTGGGGCTTCTGCTCTGTGCCAGGCACCGCTCTGAGCACTGGGGACACAGCAGTGGACAGGACAGGACCCCTGCTGTCCAGAGCTGGCCTGCTAATGGGGAGGCAGCCACTGACCAGATAGGTAAAATGCACGTGGGGGATAATAATTACAATACACAGTGAGACGTGCCATACAGATACAGGCGGTGGGGAAGGGAGGGTGTGCGCGTGCGTGTGGGCATGTGTATCGGCGCTGAGTGAGAACATGAGGTTTGCAGAGAGACCCGCAGGACGAGAGGAAGCACGCTCTGTGGCTATTTAAGGGAAGAGGGTGTGGGGCAGGTGGGAGAGCGGCGCACGGGCTCCGGGGAGCCGTGTGTGTGGCAGGTGTAAGGCAGCGGGTGCAGCTGGAGCGGGGGGAGGGAGGGGGAGCGAAGCAAGAGCTGAAGCCAGGCATTTGCTGAGGCCACATCACCAGCGCCTCATGGGCCGCTGTGGTGACTCGGGCTGTAATCCAAGTGACCTGGGAGCCCCAGGAGGGTCCTGGGAGAGGCGTAACATGAGCTGACTTAACACACGGCCACCCGGTATCACTGTGGGGAAACCGAGGCCCAGAGAGATTCACTGACGTGTCCACCGGAACCCCACCACTGGTGAGTGGGGCCGCCTCTGAAAGGCCCCAGGGTGTCTGGTGCCCAAGTCCGTGCACTTTCCATTTTCCCACCGTGTCTCTGCGAGACGCCTCGGCCACCACGGTCTGGAGCTGGGTTTCGGCTCCTGCCCAGTGAGGCCTGACGGGATGCCGGTCTCCGGCCGCCCTCCTGCCGCCCTCCTGCCCCCTCCTCCTCTGCTCCTCACCTCCATCGCATTCCCAGGGGATCAGCAGAGGAGGAGTGGGAACTCTGGGAGACGGTGCCTTTCCCAGCCCAGAGCAAGGACCCCCGGCCTGCAGAACGTACCCTCCGTGTCTCCCCAGTGCCAAGCACATGCCAGGGCGGTGCCAGATCTGCTCCGGGCTGCCCCCAGGTGGGGAAGCTTTTCCAGAACACAGGCCTGAATGAGGGAGGTCTGCAAATACTTGCAGCAGAGGGGACCGTTAGGAAGGTCAGCACACGGGGATCCATGACAGGACACCAGGGGGTGCTTCGGCCAAACAGGCCTCTCGGAAGAGGGGCCCTGAGCAAAGATACACACGAGACACAGCTGCCACGGGAAGACAAAAAGTGACCTTGGTCTCCTCTCTCCCCTAGGTCTCGGCCGGAGGGCGCCTTCCGCCACCATGTCTGTGGATCCCTTATCCAGCAAAGCGCTGAAGGTGAGGAGGCGGCTCCTGTCCTTCCCAGTCCTCCCCGCCCCACCCCCTGCCCCACCCCCTGCTGCACCCCTGCCCAGGCTGGGCTCCCCATCTCCAGCCCCCCAACTCACTTCCCCTTCAGTACCTAGAATCCCCAAGAGCCGCCCAGCAGGCATCAGACATTCATGAGGTCACGGCTGGAAACCAGGAGACCGGGCTCTGGTCATGGGCTGTGCCCCCCACTCCCCCCCCCCCCCCCCCCGGGCAGGTCACTTCCCTTTCTGTACCCATCCCCCCATCCGGACAGTGCCCACCGGGCTGCAGGAGTTCAGAGGCGCTTTCCTGGGCTTCTTTAGCTGAGTCCGAGCCTGGTCGCTCGCTGCTGGGTCAGGATTTGAGCTGAACTCTGGGGTGGCCCCTTGTGAGTTCTGATCCTGGTTTGGCCCGGTTTCCCATTTGCGGGTACCTGCCCCACTTGGAGGTCTTGGAACAAGCTCAGCCACCACCTCTATGCCTATGGCGGGGGAGGTGTGGAGCGGTCCCCAGCACCCGATATATGCCAGGCCCCCGGCTCATGGCCCACAGGCAAGGGCGCGACCCTGGGCCTCGGTTTCCCCATGCATCCACCGTGCTGCCTGCAGATCAAGCGCGAGCTCAGCGAGAACACGCCACACCTGTCCGACGAGGCACTGATGGGGCTGTCGGTGCGCGAGCTGAACCGGCACCTGCGTGGGCTCTCGGCCGAGGAGGTGACGCGGCTCAAGCAGAGGCGCCGCACCCTCAAGAACCGCGGCTACGCGGCCAGCTGCCGCGTGAAGCGCGTGTGCCAGAAGGAGGAGCTGCAGAAGCAGAAGTCTGAGCTGGAGCGCGAGGTGGACAAGCTGGCGCGCGAGAACGCGGCCATGCGCCTGGAGCTCGACGCCCTGCGCGGCAAGTGCGAGGCCCTGCAGGGCTTCGCGCGCTCGGTCTCCGCCTCCCGAGGGCCAGCCGCGCTGGTGGCCCCCGCCAGCGTCATCACCATAGTCAAGTCGGCTCCGAGCCCGGGCCCCGCCCCAGGCCCCGCCCCCGCCGCCTGCTCCTAGTGCCCGCTGCGCCCGACCACGCCCCACTCCCAAGCCACGCCCCCGATCCCCAATCCCTTTCCGACCTGCCTGAGCACAACCTCTGTCCCCAGGTGCCATTTCTCTGCAGCCACCAGCCCCTGTGGTTATCACAGGTCCTCTCCCCAGACCCTGTCTTCCTCGTGCAGCCCTTGACACGGGACCTAATAGCCCTGGGAAGGGGTGACTTTGGTGAGATAGGAGGTAGGGTGGGGTTGTGGTCAAGGGTCTCCCTTGGCTGAAAGTTCAGCCTTCTTAGGCTCGGACGGTGGGATACACGGAGCGGACGAGGTTACAGAAGAGCCATCGAGGAGAAGAGGGCCACCCCTCACTTTGTAAACTGTGTGCTCAGATTGCGCCAACGGCCCCTCCCCATCTTCCTGGGATGCAGCGCTAGGTCCAGCCCCGTAGTTGTCTCGTGGGACGCTGACGCTCCCACCTTGGCTTCGGGCCTGCGGAAATCACCTGGTGAAGCCCAGTGAACAGGTGGGGGAACAGGTCTCCCGTGGATGGGCCGCCTGTGCTTAGTGGTTGAACTGGGTGTCCGAGCCAGGTTCTCCCACTGCTGCCTGGAGATCCCCGGCTGTGGTTGTCGTGGGGGACGGTGGGCTGGGGCTGAATCTGGTGGAAGGGCCTCTGCGGCCTGGGAGACAGCGGTGAGCCAAGGTAAGAGAAGTAGAGGGAGAGAGAAGGTGACTCAGAGGGAGGAGAGGGAAGGAGCTGGCCAGCCAGAGAGAAAGGGGAGATGAGAAGGCAGATCCTGTGGTCTTACGGCCTGGGCTGAGGGGTCCCCACCGCTTCCCTGTGACTGTCCACCCGGGGTGGGGGCTGACCACGGCCACTGATTGTTCGGGGAAGCCCAGCCCCCCTCCCCCTCCCTCCCCACTGTTTATTTATTGCACGGATAAGTTATTCTCTCCAGCCGGAGCCCTGGGGACCACCCCCTGGGGAAAGTGTCATGGGGCCCGGAGGTGGACTTTATATTTTATATCTGCAAATAAATCACATTTTATCTTATATTTAGGGAAGGCCGGATAGCAACAACCAAAAAAAAAAGTTTTTAAAAAAATTGCCCGGCCCCCAGAATTTATTTATTTTCTGACTTACAGTGAGCGAGCTACCCGCCTTCTGTATTTTGTAGACTCTGAATAAAGACAAGTTCTCTATTTCCACAGTGAAGACGTGTACGGCCTGATTACTGGGGGGCGTTCTAAATGAGGGGCCCAAGATGGAGTTGTGCTTGCCCACCCCAAAAAGGTTGCTCCAATTTGCAAATCAAAACTATGCTGTCCTGGCCGGTGGCTCAGGTGGTTAAAGCATCGTCCCAGACAACAAAAGGTTTCAAGTTCGATCCCTAGTCAGGGCACACACCTAGGTTGTGGGTTTGGTCTCTCGCTGGGGTGCGTATGGGAGGCAACTCACTGGGTTCTCTCTCTCTCGCTGATGTTTTTCCCCCTCTTCCCCCCAGTTCCTCTTTTCCTCTCTTTAAAATCAATAAACATATCCTTGGGTTCGGACTAAAACAACAAACAAAAAAGCTATGCACCATCACTACCAGCTCTTGCGTGGGCTGGGGGTGGGCTGGAGGTGGACACCTGGGCAGGCAGTGCCCCAACACCTGTCCTTCCATCTGGTGCCCGAGCCAAGGACCCACCTGGGGGGGTAGGAGGCAAAGCTGGGGCCACAGTGGAACGTAGGTTTAAGTTTCCCGGGCATCTCCTCAGTGAAAACACAGTTGCCCAGAGAGGAAAACTCCCCGATTGGAGTGATCTTCCCAGCACTTTCCACCGAGGTCTGATTTTCTGCAGCCAAGGAGCAAACCCTTCCCTCGTGTTCAGGAAGGCACCGGGAGGCGGGGAGAGGCGTGGCTTCCTCAGTCCCAGCCCACAGGCCTAAGATGCACCTGTGGCCCATCCCAGGCCCAGACAGACGGGGCACGTTGCGGCTCAGGGAAATCGGGGTTTGAATCCACGTGAGCCTTTTCCTAGCTGTGTGACTTCTGATGACTTATTTAGCGTCTTGCAGCCTCCGTTTACCCATGTGTACCAGAGAAGTACTCTGAGGGCGCAGGTGTGACCGGCACCGGGGCCTGGAGGGCTGCGGGCTTGAACACACAGTAAAGCTTTACAAGAACGCGCCCCTGCAGCGAGGGCTGCTGCGGGGCTGGGAATGGGGGTGAAGACGGCGGGGCCTGCGCAGTGCTGCGAGAGGTCACAGAATGTGACGGTGGGCGAAAGGCCCAACCCCGGGGCGGGGGGCGTGGCCCACAGGCCGACCTCGCCCTCCCAGCTGGAGCCCACGGTCCTCACCGAATCCTGAGATGCTGAGCTCAGCCCTGCGGAAAAGACCGCGGAAGCGGCAGGAGGCTGAGCCGAGGCTGGGAATTTCCCCCGCCCCCGCTGCATTCCCGAGCGCCTAAGTCAGCGCGGCCAGCCCCGCCCCCCCCCCCCCCCCCTCCGCCAGGCCCGAGAAGGCGTGCTGAGGTGGCGGAGGTACCTGCCCTGGTGCGTAGGGGCAGTGCCCGCTGCCCAGCAGGCTCTGTTCCAGGACTTGCTCCTAGTGGGAGGCACAGAGGGTCCCACAGTGGAGGGTGGGCTCGGGGAATCACGGGCAGTTTGGAAAGACGACCCTAGGAACTTCTCAACTCCCCTAGAGACACCTGCAGCAAGGGGGCTGCCCGTGGGCGGGGAGGGTGGGCGTCAAAGCCGCCCCCATGTCATGCTGGCCATGTGGGGAGGGGGTGACACGGTCCGCTGGAGGCCTGGACCCCGATTTTAGTCTCTGACAACATGGATCCCCCCATCACCTACACGTTACATAGCAGAAGGGCCACGGTTCCCCTAAAACACCCCTGCCCACACCACAAAACCCACCCCCAACACACCCGCAGGGGCGGGAAGAGGCAGGAAGAAAACCTCACCCACAGGCAGAGCAGATTTCAATACAATCTATATTATCTCATATATATATCCCTCTCACTTCGTGCGCTCACTCCTGTCACGCACTGAAAATGTCACGGAGACCAAAATAGAGTGGCTTTCCGGGGGGGCTCGTGGCAGTCGTAAGCGATACAAAACTAGGGGCTCTGTCTCTCATACGTCATACAGTTAATTGTTCAAGTATTTTGTATGTACAAAGAGCTATTCTATCAGGAAAAAAAATTAAAAAAAAAAAAAAGACGAGTTAGGCTACGAATCCTAGGAGGAAGGGGTAGCGTGGTCAGGCACGAGGCCCCGGCCCCATCTCCCCGGGCGGCCGCCGGTGCCCTGCCGCCGAGCTGGAGGGCAAGCCAGGGCGGGCAGAGGCCGGGGGCAGGGAGTCAGCCGCACACTTTGGCCTGGAAGGGGGATCAGGGAAACTGATTCGAGGGAGGAAGCGGTGGGAGTGGGGACAGACAGAGGGCCTTCTCGGACAGCCTGCAGCAACCCGCAGCTCGGTACTGGCTGGCCAAGCCCACCAGACAGGGGCCCAGCGCTGGCCTCTGGCACCTCCCCAGCAGGCTGCTGTCCCTCCAGGGGGCTGGCTGGCTTGGTCGCAAGGGCCAAGAGCCCGGAAGGATGACTGGGACAGAACCCCCACTCGACCCTCGGCACAGCTCGCTCCAGGCGTGGCTGGAAGGAGAGAGGTGCCACAGGGGCGTTCCGGAGCCACAGTCGGGGCCCTCCTCGCTCAGCCTGTCCCTTCCCCGGGTTGTGCAGGCAGCCCCAGCCCAAATGCCACCTGGGGATGGGACACCCAGCCTGTACACGCAGGCATTGCCCGCTGAGAGTGAGCCCGGCCTGCACGGGGGCTCCGGCCCAGGGAAGCTCCAGGGGCGCACACCGTGCAGAGGTGGGCAATGGGCAAGGGCAGGGGATGGGCGGCCCCAGCCACCCCCGAGGCCTGAGGGCACTTGGCCCAGCACTGTAGGACCTTCTGAGTGCCAGCAGCTGAACAGGGGGGCGTCTGGGGCAGACCGAAGGCCTGGGGAGTGGGAGCTTTCATGTGTGACTAAGGCACAGAAGAGATGGTGGGCCAGGGGACCAGAGGAGGAGGACGCCAGGTCCCGTGTGGCCCTGGGGCCAGGGCCCTCTGCGCATGCCCCGGCCCTCCGCCCTCCCCCCTCCAGAGCTGTGTCCTCCGGAAGCTGGTCTGAAAGGTAGAGACTCAGAATCCCCCTGTGAAGTGTGAGGGAGGAGCCCCAGCAACAGACCGTGCCCCGGCCCAGGTTCTGCTCACTTGGCCTGGGAAGGAAGCGCGGAGCCCCCGACCCTGGGAGCGAGCAGGAAGGAAGGGCTCTGTCCAACAATGCTCTCAAGGAGACAGACCCCAGGGGGCAGTGTGGGCTGCCGGCTGTCCTCAGCAGGCCCGGAGGAAGGGGCATGAGACAGGCAGAGGTGCAGCCACTGAGAAGACACCCAGGGGGCTCGGGGACGCCCGACTTGGAGAGGCCACGTCGACAGAAGAGGGGCGCAAAGGCAGCTGAGCACCCTGCCCAGTGGGCCTGTGGCTCTTGGCATCTGGCTCTGATCCGGGCAGCATGCCAGGCAGGCCTGGGTCAGGAGGGGGTTCCCAGCGGATGGTCCCTCCTTCTGCCCAGGTGAGGCTAATCTAGCATCAGACAAGGGGCGACAGGGGAGGGGACAGGTGGGGAGAGCTGTATTGCACGGTGTTCAGGGGTGGGGCTGTGAGTCTCGTGGGGGAGGGCAGGGACCTGGGGGCAGAGCCGAGAAGACTGTGGCTGCTGGTCCCCAACATCAGCGTCTGGGTCCGGGGCACAGCTGGTCCCGACATGCTGCCACCGCAGGACAAGCCACAGGGGCATGGGAGTCGCTCGCTCCCAGGATCCTCTGCTCCTCGCCCCGGTCCTGCGGGTTTGGCCTTGTATAAATGTTCCTGAAGGCTCGAGGGTGAGCCTGGGCTGTTCCCTCAGCAGACAGCGACGGGCTGCTCCTCTGGAAGCGATATGTGAGTGTCTCTGGTCCAATAAATTAAAGGGCAACGCCGAAGCCGTGCCAGCTTGCCTCCCGGCCCGGACGTGAGGCTGGAGGGGGCACCCCCTGCCCGGGGCCGAGGTACCCATCCTTCCCAGCGGCCGCCACCGCCGCGCCTAGAACTCGTCATCAGAGCTGAGCAGGAGAGTCTTCTCGTTGTCGCGGGCGCCGCCGAGGCTGTGGGAGCGCGCCAGGCCGTGCGCGCCGCCGTGCCAGCTGGGCCCGGGCTCCAGCGTGGACTGCTGCGTGTACTGCTGGTAGGCGGGCGAGAAGTTGTGGATGGCGTCCTGCACGATGTCGTGCGGGTTCATGGTCTCCTTGAGGCTGCTGGAGATGCTCTTCATGGGGGCGCAGCGGCCTGCGGGGGCGGGGGGCGGGGTGAGGGGCCTCGCTGGCAGGAGGCGAGGTAGCTCAGCCCACCCCAAGCCCCGGGCCGCCCCCACTGGGCTGTGTCATCCAACCACCCCCTTCAGGGACAGAGAACAGGGCCCTGCACGTGGGGGGTGGGGGGCGCAGGCAAAGAAAGGGCCCCTCTGGCCGGGGCACAGAGCCGTGCGCCCCCGAAGGAAGTGGAGGCGAGCGGCCACAGGGGCCGAGTCTGCGCCTGCGGGACGGGCAGGCGTGGAGGCTGACGCGATGCAGGCAGTGAGCCCGGAAGGCCCCAGGGAGGCGGGCCCAGGCTCAGTATCGACTGAAGGCAGGAGTGTTGGGGAAGGGGGCTTGGGGGCCAGGGGTGCCCAGGCTCCACGGGTGCCAGCCGCGCCACTGCTCCCGGGGGAGTGGACCAGGGACCTGCTCCATCAGGTCAGACGCGGAGGGCTGCACCAGCAGAGGAGGCCCCTCTCTGGACGGGCAGGAGCCGCCTGCCCTGCCGCGCTGATCTAAACTCCCTGTGACGGACCGTCCCGCGGGCCCAGGCCACAGAACTGGGAGGCGCGGGATGAGCCCAGCTCGCACCCCGGTCTTCAGACTCAAACTCGCCTGCTCTCTGCACCCTCTGCCGTGGGCCGAGCCGAACGCCCCTGGTTTCCCGGGAACGAGCGCTGCGCCCCGGAACCAAGCAGGGCCGATGCCGGGACAGCGAAATCTACAGAGGGTGGCCCTGGGCAGGCAGCTGCTCTGGGCTCTGCCACCCAGAGGCATCCGAGGGGAAGCAGACAGGGACACAGAGAAGCAGCCAGGGAGAGAGGCATGCCGGTGTGACAGGGACCAGGACTGGCGTGCAGGACAGACGTGCAGACCGAGAGCAGGACCTACCGTAAGGACCATATGTTGGCACTGCCCGTGGCCAAAACCGGGGCAAAAGCAGGGTAGGCGGGGGAGGGGAGAGAAGCAGGAGAAATAGAGAAGACAAGAGACAGCTGAGTGAACACCACGTGCCCGCCACCGAGGCCAGCGCACGCTGCTCGCTCGTGCCCCCACCGCCCCCAGCCCTCGGGCCCACCCACACGCAGGCCGCCCCAGCTCCCTCCCAGGGCCTGGGCGGAACATCCACCTAGGAATGACTCCTTGCGTGGCTGGGTGGGGCACAAATGGGGGGCACCAGAACGGTGGTCTGAGATCAGCCTCCCGCCCTGAGTCAGGACCCCCAGACCCTCACTCCCCCTCAGGCTGGGCTGGAATTGCTAAGCCCGTGCCCTGTGCTCTACAAGCCTCTCGCCACCTCACAGACAGGAAATCGGGGCTGGGGTGGGGGTTTCTTGTGCAGGCAGCTTGGCGGGCAGAGCCGGCTCTGCACCCACGCCTGGCTGGAGGGCTGAGGGCTGCGAGCTGCGGTTAGCAGGCACACAGCTGGCCAGGACCAGCTCAGAGGGCAAGGGTGAGCAGCGGCTCTCCCTGGCTGGGCGGGGGTCCCTGCCAGAGCGGACCACTGGGGGCGTGAAGACAGCCCAGGCGCCCGCTGAGCGCCGCGGCAGGGCCACCACGCACATAAATGGTTCCTTAAACCCTTTTAAACCTTCGCAGGCTCCAGGCTGGCTTTCCCAAGGGCACAGGGTCTGTTGGGACCAGGGACGGTGTTCCTCAGATCCTTCCAACTGGGGCCTTGGGGGGAGGCAGGCGCGCTGCCAGCCGGCGGCGGTGAGCCACGGCCAGCAGTGCCTGGCCCTGAGTAGGTATGCGGTCAAACACGGGAAAAGCGCCCTGGCCCCAGCCAGCAAGCGCATTGGGTAAACACGGTTGGACGTGCGAGTCGGGAGGCCTGGGGTACAGTTCACGCCTCTGGCAGCCACTCAGGCATTTTGAGGCCTCCTCCCAACCAGGGAAAGGACTGGGAGGTCGGGGGTGGGGGTGGTGGTGGAGGAGCCCAGCCGCAGGCCAGCTAGTGCCTCTCTATTCCTCTCCGTACCCAGCTCCTGGGGCCTGTGATGGGCATGGGGGGGTGGGCCTGGGGCAGTGGGCTTCCTGTCTCCAGCCACACAGGAAGGGAGCTGCAGCGGCCGAGCTCCAGCGCAGAAGTGTTAGACCAGGATGCTCCCCCCCCCCCCCCCCCCCCCGCCCCGGCCCTCCCACCTCCTTCCACCAAGCCAGGCCTTGCCAGGCCCCTCTTCCTGCTCCCCAGGACTGCCCTCCCTGCCCAGCAGCGGCCAGAGGGAGCCCCGCCCCCAGCTCTGGAACCACACCCCGCCAGGCCCCGGCCCAGCCCAGTCACTGCAGAATCTCCACGGTGGGGCCAGACACGGGCTTTTGAGGCTCTCCAGGGCGCTCTAATGCACAATCACAGTTTCCAACCTCTGCGCTAACAAAGACGAAGAGCAACAGGTGTAAGAGGAAAACATACATAAAGATGAAAAAAGCTGTTCAAAGCTATTATCATCTGAGTCTGTTTCTGAGAAGTCATCAGGTTAGAGGAAAAAAAAGAACCTCCGAGAGAGAATTACAGGATAAAGCGGATAACTGAGTTCAACCCCAGGAACCCTTAGGAACGCATCCACTCCACTGTCTCTGCCCTGACCTTCCCAGGGGGTCTCCAAACTCCAGACCTGCCGCCAAAGGGGGGCCTGGCCTCCAGGCCACACCTACATGCAGCCCGGGAGTTCCTGAGCCCCCCGTGGCTGCAGGTCACTGGGGCAGGCAGGGCCCTGGGCAGGGCTGGGCACGCCCCTCCCGCTGGGGGTCACGGCCGGGACCGGGGCTCCTACCTTGCGCGTCCAGCCTCTTGTCGGCATAGACCTTGTAGGTGAAGGCGTGGCGCAGGGCCAGGGCCGCGAAGAACATCTCCACGCAGATGATGAAGTCCTGGTAGCCGGCGGCCACGGTGCCCTCGCCCACGGACACGCGGGCTGATTGGATCTTGGGGATGGCCCCGCACTTCTCCAGGATGGCCAGGAGCATGCCTGGGAGGGGTGGGGGGGTCGGCTGTCTGGCCCAGGCCGGACCCCCGGCCCAGTCTCCCACCCTCCGTGCAGCTCCCCGCACCCCAGCCAAACGCCAGGGTGGGTGGGAGAAGGGCAGGGCCCACAGCTGTTCCTGCAGGGGGGGCTGACGACAATGCCAAGGCCATGGAGCGACCCCATGCACCCAGCTCCTTTCCGGCCACCAACACTGAGATGGCACCGACTAGCGGGTTCCTCTTGGTGCCCTCTTCCGTGAAGCAGCCCCACCGAAGCTCCCATCAAGGCCCCTGAGGGCTCAGACTCCTCATTCCCTGGGTGCCTGGTGGACGGAGCTCCAGGGGGGGACCAGCCAAGGACAGCCCCAGGGCCTGGGCCCCAGAAGCACCGGGCATGGCAAGCAGGAGGAAAGGGACAAGGTTCAGGCGACAGTGTGCCACATGCAGCCCCACGGGGGCTGGGGAGGGGCTCACCTTGCCAGAAAGAGAGGAAGATGACGGACTTGACCATGAAGAACTTGAGGACGGGGCTGTAGGGGCTGAGCAGCTCCCGCGTGGCGAAGTAGAAGAGGAAGAGGGCGTAGAGGGCCAGGCTGACGGAGACGTTGTAGATGATGGTCACGTACAGGTAGCCGCTGGCGACGCTGCGGGAACGGGGGAGCATCCTGGCTCGGACAGACCCTTCTGCGGGGCCAGGGGCTTCCCCCATCCCGTGTCCCACTCCGATGCCAACTCGTATGGCTCTCAGCAGTGCTCCCGGGGCCACAGAGAGGTAGGTGACCACAGCAGGCACGCCGTGACAGGGGCACAGGGGGTGTGCCCACAGTCTGGGGCGGGCCCACCACCTCTGCTTCCCTCAGGGGCGCGTCTGAGCCGCCTGCCTGCAGCTTCCGGTGCCCCCCTCCTGGGCGAGGATGCTGGCGTGGCAGCCAGTGTGGCCAGGGGCGGGACGCTCGGCCTGGCGGTCAGATGACAGGTGTCAGCGTGCCTGAGGGCTCGGCTTGCTCTCTCCACCTGAGCCCAGTCACGCCCCGCCGGGCCTCGGTGTGCTCGCCTGCCCCGGTGGGCTGCTGCGTACGGTTTGCGTGGCAACCCCCCTAAGCGTTTGTGGACCGTTTACACAGGAGAGGCTTGCTGCCCGGGGACTCCAGAGCGGCCTCCTGGGCTCTGACCCTCTTGTTCCCTGAGTGGAAAACTAGTGGCCGCTGTCCCTTCTGAGCCTGCCCCCAGGGTCCCAGGCTGCGGCCTGTGCGTGCAAGTGACGGACACCAAGGAACCGATCACTCCTGTGCTAGAGATCGGGCCTAGTGCCGCCACCAGGTGGCTTGGGCCTCGAGGCTCAGGGACGCTGGGAGGCGTGACAGGGCTGGGGCCACCTTGGCCCCGCCCACGGGAAGGCCCCGCAGGTGCGTGTGCAGCCGGCCTGCAGCCCCCATTCACTCCCCCAGCCGGGGCGGCAGCCTCCGGACGGAGCCGCCTACCCTGACCCTAGCACCCTCCCCACTCTCCCCTGGGGCCCGCTGCTTACTCAAAGTCGCCGTCCCGGTACTTGCCGAAGGCCTGCAGGACCACGGTGCTCACGGCCATGAGCGGCTTCACCACGCAGAACTGCAGGGTGGCCTGCGGGGCGGGGAGGGGTGGGGGCCGAGAGTCACGGTGTGGACAGACCACATGACAGACACCTCCTCTGGCAAGGAGGCCTGCGCTGCAAGCCAGGGGGTGAGGGAGGCCCAGGGTCCTCTCCCGAGGGGACAGCCATCGGGAGGGGCAAGCAGAATCCGTGAGAGAGTGACAGTGGGACTCAGCTGCCCCAGGAGGCAAGGACACGAAGGTTGAGTGGTGGAAGGAGGGATGGAGGAGCGGGAGGCAGGAGATGCCACCAGGGAAGGGGCGGGAGGAATGAGACACCGACAAGGGGACAGGGAGGAGGAGCAGCTCCCACGGAGGCTCACAGGCTGAGAATGGACACGGCCAGCTTCCGTGCTGGTGACGGCCAGCAGCGCTGAGGTGGCCGGGGGAGACGGGGCCCTGCTCGGGGACTGGCCACACGGGCGGCGGGGACAGGTGAGGAGGCCCCTGGTCCTCGTGGTCCACCCCAGCCTGGCCGCCTGCCCACAGCTCTGGGTCTGGGTCCAGGGTCTCTATCAAGCTGGGGTCCTGCTGAGGGCGGAGGTGCCGTATGGGAGCACGAGACGGGAAGCAGCCCACAGCAAAGGTCTCGAGTTCAGGCACCTGAGTCTGACTCCAGGCCTCGCCCGCTGCCAGCTACAGAAGGCTGAGTGAGCGGCCACTTAGCCTCTGGCAGACGGACATGACCAGGCCCCCCACGACAGGGTCGCTGTGCGGGGACTGGAGCGGGAGACAGCAGTGCCCTGAGATCCCCCACCTCTGCGCACTCGGAGGCCTCGGCCGGCCTGCTCGGCCCCCGGGAGAGGTCCTCCCGCAGCCTCCACTGCTCCCCGCAGAGGCCCAGGACACCGGGGACCCACGGCGCCCCTCACATCACCAGAATCACCTTTCTCCTGAAACCACGCAAGTCCAAGCGACAGGGCCCCTTCTGTGGAGGTGGGAGCAGTGAAAAGGGGGTGCACTAGTGTGGCTCCGAACGAGGCAAGGACCCGGGCAGACAGCACGGCCAGCTGACCCCAGGGTTCTGGGAGCTGGAGCGAGGCGTGCCGGGGAGCCCCAGCGGTGTGAGCCATGGTGCCGCCTCCAGGAGAGGCGTGTGATGGGGCCAGAGGTGTGGCACCGCTGTCAGCACACCCCACGGGTCTCCCCTGGCCCCACCACCCCACTGTGGGAGGCGGGGCCAGCGCCTGCAGGGGAAGAGCGAGCAGCAGCCTGCCGCACTGCGTGCTCGAGCCGGCCCTGGGAGCCCGGCCACAGGCCAGTGCCGTCCGGGGTCGGCTCACGTCATGCTGACCACAGCCCCGTGACGTAACTACTGTCGTCACCCGGTGACAGAGGAGGGCACTGAGCAATAGCAAAGCTGAAGTGGCAGAGCGACGGGAGGCTCAGATCCCGGGCAAAGGCCCCAGTTCTGTGCCCTGGGACAAAGCTGCGGCCACTGCTCTCCTGGCCACAGCGGAGGGGCGCAGAGGCTTCCTGCGCCCTCTTCCCTGCCCCCACCTCCCTGTGCCGCCTCCAGGAACAACAGGGGGACACCTGAGCCCGCAGGGCTGGGGGTGACTGGTAACGGGGCCACCGAAGCAAGTGCTGGCGGGATCACGCTCTGCACACGAGGTAACCGCCACCAAAGAAGGCAGCGTGAGTCACGGGGGCCCTGGGCGGCCACAGCCTTCAGTAAACAATGGCTGGAAAGGCCCCACCCTGGGCCCGGGGTGGTTTTAACTCTTCCCCGGCAGGTCCAGTGGGCAGAGCCCGCGTTGGCAAACGCCCTCAGGAAGGAAGGCCTGGAAGCAGACTGGAGGCCTGGGAAGCCCAGGCAGGCGCCCTGCGGGTGTGGCTGCACCCCGGGCAGTGGCCCTACCCGGAGTGAGGGGAAAAGCTGGCCCTCCAGTGGGTCACAAGGACTGGCCATGGGTTTCACCATTTCCCCTCCTGACTCCTCTCGGAGATGCCTGAGGGGCTGGCAGGGCCCGGGGAGCCCCAGAGGAGACTGAGTCGAGGTCAGGTCAGCTGGGCATGACACGTGACTCTCCTTCCCCAAACAGGAGGCGGTGGGCGCTGTGCCAGCACTGCTCGCACGCTCTGTATCCACCCCCGGGCCTGTTCCTTAAACCATCCCTTGAGATAAGGATCATCACACCCATTTTACAGAAGGAACTAAGGCTCAGAGGTCAGTCAGAGGAGAAGCTGGAACGCACACTCCAACAGTCAGACACCCAGGCCCGTGCCCGTGGCCGCGAGGCCACACTGCCGTCGCCCGGGCTGCGCCAGACCACGGGGGACGCAGCAGAGAACGCCAGAAGCTGCTGGGCTGCCAACTGGGAAACGGGGCCAAGACCAGAGCCTGCCCGGGCGTGCCTGGGCATCTGCCCTTAACGCAGAAACCCTCCTTCTCCCCAGCCCCCACTGTGAGACATTTCTAACCGAGATTCCAGAATCCCCACGCACTTCCTCCGACTCACACACACACTGAGACTTGGGCAAGCGGAGCGAGAGTCTGGGACCACTTCTTACCCAGGATGCCTGTCACTGCCCCTCTGAGCACACCTTGGGCAGGGGCGCCCAACCACTGGGGGGCCTCACAGGACATAGGGATTCCACAGGCGGCGCCCAGGGCGGCCTGCAGCAGGGTCCTCAGGCCCTACGCCTGCCTCTGCCACTCTGCCAACCTGGGACAGCACAGCCCACAGGTGCCACTCCGGGCACAGCCCCAGGCTCCTGGTCCCTGGCCCGCAACTCCTGACCCAGGCAGCTGCCGGGGACACAGACCTGCTTGCAGAACCGCAGGAATCCGATGGAGTAAGTCTTTCCCCAGAGGCAGCACGTGCCGTACACACAGCTGGACCTGGAAGAGACGAGCAGAGAGGGGACGGTGCGCAGGGAGCCAGGAGCGGGGGAAGGTGGGGCTGGGGGCGCCCTCCCTCACAGCCAGACAAGCCACGGCAGAGCAGGGTGGGGTGGGGATGGGGCGCAGGGCCCAGGCAGCCCTCGAGCCCAAGGCCAAGTGCAGGGAGACACTGGGGAGCGCGTGCAGCTGCGGTGAGACGTGAGGGAGCAGGGCGGACGGGCCTTGGGGTAACACACCAACTTCACAGGCACTGAGTGTGAACAGTGCAGGAGGGAGGAAGAAACAGGAGAAGAAAGGAAGAGAGAGGGGGAGACAGAGCCAGGGAGGCCCTCCCAAAGTCCCAGGGAGTGGCCTTGCGCAGGAAGTTGGAGAGAGGCACAACAGGTCAAGGCCACAGGCAGAGAGGGTCTGTGCACCCAGCTGCCGCCAGAACAGCTCGGAGAATGTCAGGCCCAGGAAGCGGGGTGGTGTCGGGGGCTCCGGGGGAGGGCTTCGTACTCACTCAATGGGCTTCCCTCTGATCTCTGACATGATGGAGCTCTCCCCGCCGAGGTATTCGTAACACAGGCTCAGGAAATTGTAGATGACCAGGGCTGTGAAGAGAGAGTCCACAGTGAACCAGTCACATCAACGGGGTGGGCAAGCAGATGGCGGGATTCTGAACAGCAATGAAAGTGAAAGAACTCGTCACAGGCAGCAACGGGGAGCCCCTGGGGACAGAGACCCCACACAGCGAAGACGCCGTCTGGGATGAAAACCAGGCGCACGCGCACGCGCACTACGGCTCACTCTGCGAAGCAAAGTGAGGGAGGGGCGGCCACAGACTCAGGACCTCGGACCGGAGTGGGGCGTGGGCCGGGCACAGTAGGGACCCAGGGGAGCTGCGGCGGGCCAGCTCTGGGGTTCAGCTAGGTATCTGCCTTGTCATTTATTCACCTTATGTACTTTCCCGTTTGTGTAACACATCACAGTTTCACAACAGAACAACAACAAAACATTCTCCAGGGGGATCTCAGGAGACGTCTAAACAAGCACACAACACAGCAACGCCTCAACCCACCCAACAGCCACCTTCGCCTGCACAGAGCATCTGGGAACGGCACACAAACGTCTCAAGAAGCTGGGTCAGCTCTTTCTGAATCAGGACGGCAGCTGGACATCCCCACCAAGACACAAAATTTGCAACGGCGACCGCCAGCAGAGAAGTGTGTCGTAAGTGCTATGTTATAAATATAGCAGCACGCTGTAACGTCTCCTGGCCAGAGGGTTTCTGCTGGGTCAGCAGAGCGCCGGCGATGGCCTGCAGGGTGCTGAAGTAGAGGGGGTTGTGTGTGTGCTCAGGGGCGAGGAAGGAGAGCCAGTGGAGGGAAGGAGTAAGAGGAGTGTGGCAGACGACACCGCGAAGGAAGGGCGCAGGAGGGTCTGTAAATGGGGACAGAAGGAGCACCTGCCTTCACAGGGGCCATGAGGCTGAAGTGAGCCTTCAAGGTGCTGGGGACAGCAGTGGGCCCTCGGCAGCGCTCCCCGAGTGTGGGCTGCCCCAGCCCGCCCTGTCACCTGCCTGAGGGGCCAGCGCCCCTGGATGGGGCTGAGGACGGGGCGCACTGCCTGCCTGGCGCAGAAGCAGCCTGGAGGCCTGGTCACCGCAGGCCCCCCCACGGAGCCCCAGGTCGCTCACCACCGACAAGCCCTGTGGGGCGTGGGGAGCGGGCACCAGGCCAAGCCTGACGTCAGCCTGCTGACGACCCCCGGCCAAAACCACCCGTGGCCGAGCAGAGCAGACGAGTCCGTTGCAGGCTGGGCCCAGTCACACTGTGGTCTGCGGCATTTTCCAGAGACGGCCCCATCCCCCACACTGGCGCGCCTCCTTGGACAGCGGGGGTCGTGTTCCCGCCCTCGCATGTGGCGGGACCGGGGTGACGACAGCAGAAGTGACACTGGGTGACATCTGACGCTGGGGTTAGCAAAGACCTCTTTCCTCCGGTTCCTTTTTTTTTTTAATTCAATCTTTATTGTATTTTTCCATCACCATTTAGTCCCCTTAGACCCCCTGCCCCCCACAGTCCCCCCACCCCTAACCCTCCCCACCCCCAACGGCTGTCATCTGCTCTCCAGCTATGAGTGTGTCTGTTTTGCTTGTCAGTTTAGTTTGCTCGTTAGATTCCACATAAGAGGGAGATCATACGGGACTTGTCTTTCTCCGACGGGCTTATTTCATTCAGCATAATGTTCTCCAGGTCCATCCATGTTGTCAAAACGGGAAAATTTTCTTCTTTTTTATGGCCAAGAAGAATCCCACTGTGTGAAGGTCCCACAGCCGTTCTATCCACTCATCCGCTGAGGGACACGTGGGCTTTCCTCGGGTTCCTGCTCCTGAGACGCCAGCCCTTGGGCCCCGTCCCCAGGTGAGGAGCCCACTCGAGACGCTAGTGGCAGAGGGGGTGAGGCCCCCAAGAAACCCACTTCCAACTGCCAGACACGCACGCGAGTGAATCAGACCTCAGACAATTTCTCTCGAGCCTATGTCCTCTCCCGCGGAGACCCGGACACCACAGGGCAGGGCCGAACTGTGCCCACCAGGCCCTGTCCGTGCCCTGACCTGCACCATCCATGAACAAGTAAGCGAACGTCTGTTCCACGCCGGTCTGCGTGGGGTCACCCCTTACACAGCCACAGTAGGCGGAACAGACACAGAACCACTTCTGGAGTTTCAGGGACATTCCATGATCTCTCACGTGTCCCCAAGGTCACACATTCTGGTCCCTCTGCTAACTCCCAGAGGCAGGCTAAGCGGCGATGCCGCCTCCTTCTTGGTGGCCTTCTCTGCCCTGTTGCCACGCTCACTTCCCACACGGCGATCTCTCTGCTCATCGACTGGACCGTCCCGGGACAAGGCTCAGCGTGCAGCAGCAGGAAAGCCATGAGCCCGGGGCCAAGCTGCCTGGGTAGGGGGATCTTGGTTCTGCCACTCAGGAGCCGTGTGGCCTCGAGCAAGTCTCTTCAGTGCTCTGTGCCACGGTGTCCTCGTCTAGAGGCCGAGGATCACAGGAGCTCCTTCCTCGTGGAGAAGCTGCGGGGATGGCCTGGGGGCGAGGGGGCGCCTTAGACAAGCCCGAGCTCACAGCCAGCGGTCCACAGGGTGCTGTCACCGGCTGCTCTCCCGAGACTGCAGGCTCCTCACGGGCAGAAACTGAGGCCCACCCCCAACCACCGCCAGAGGCCCCGGCACTCACACACAACAGACGCGGATGGAATGAATGAAAGGCCGGAGGGAGGTGGAATGGGGACTGCACTGGATCCTTGAGGCCTGCAGGGAATCACTCTCTCCAAGTAAGTGCCAATGACCTTGTGTGGAAGGACTCACTTGGTCCCAGGGGTGGATCCTGGCACTTCTGCTTAGTGTAAGAAACAGTGTCTAACAGGCCGCCTTCAGAGAGGGAAGGCAGTGAGCTCTCTGCCAGCGGAAGCGTGCAACAGGAGGCTGGGTAGCCTCCTGACAGAGACACGTTAAAGGGGTTCTGAGCAGCTGACAATTTACAGATCCCTTCCAACCCCGAGAACCCGGGGTCTCTTTCCTCGCTGGCAGCCTCTGCAACCTGCAGCAGCCCAGACAGGAAGTTGTAGTCCCGGAGACTGCTCTCCACCCAGCACCCCGCCCGCCAATGGACAACTGCAACAGCAGAGCCTTAAGGGGCCCCCGAGGCTTCAAAGAGAGGATCCCCGGCAGTGCCTGCCGGCAGACCCCCAGGTCAGGAGTCCTCACGAGTTTCCCCGCTACAGGCGAGTCAGGCACCCCCGTCTGTCCAGTAGATGCTCATTGGCCCCCTGCTTGGTGCCATGCACTGCGTTTGGAACCTCGGTGGCCCTGGGCACACCTGGCCGCCCCGAGCTCGCCCCCGGCACACACCTCCAGCACCTAACCTGACCACAAGGCCCAGCTGTGTCTGCGACACAGAAGCACTCTGGTTGTTATTTGGGAAGACGTGGGGCATTCCACATTCCAGCTAACTCGTGGATGAGCCCAGAAAACTCCGTTTTGAGCACTTTGGATAGAAATCTCCTCTGCTCAGTGAACAGGGGCCTCGGAACACTCCTTCCTCTTGTTCCGTGGTGGACGATCGTCACGGACACGGGTGCACTGAGCTGCAGCCAAGGTGGCTGGGACGCAGACGACCCCCGACCCCGGGCTGCTCCGGAGGCTGTTCTGCCTTCCTGCCTCGTGGCTTCCCTGTCCGCCGATTCTGCTACTCGCCACCTGGAATG
This sequence comes from Phyllostomus discolor, assembly GCF_004126475.2. Classification (NCBI taxonomy): domain Eukaryota; kingdom Metazoa; phylum Chordata; class Mammalia; order Chiroptera; family Phyllostomidae; genus Phyllostomus; species Phyllostomus discolor. The sequence continues at coordinate 210,104,168 of NC_040904.2, forward strand.
TTGTTTCTGACCTCTCAAGGGCGTCTACTGGTTTCTCCTGGCTGTTTTCTTCAGTCAGATCAACGGAGACCTTGTGACCCCGGCCTGTCCGAGCTCGGCCTAGGACAAGAATCTTCCTGCCGGCATGCTGGCCCCGGGGCCTTGCATGGCTCTGTGCTGTGGGCCCACGGCTGGGTCCCCTCCAGCTGTGCTCTCTCCACCCAGGAAGAGGTTTCGTTTCGGGCCACATGTCAGGACGCTAAGTTTGTCCAAAATCCGAATCTGGGTGAATGAAGCATCACTCTTGAATGGATTCTTCCACGCCGGTAAAATCTCCTCCCCTGACGAGAGCCCCTGCGTTGCCGGGGGAGAAACTCGGCCTGTGCTCCGTCACCACGCCGGGCACGGAGCACGTCCAGGACTCGGACACCCGGGGTGAGTCTGGCCCCAGGCAGGCATCTGGGGGATCTTGGGCAAGTTTCTGAACCTACTCAAAGTTTTTTCAGTTGCAGAACAGGCGTGATAATATACACTCCGCCAGGTAACTGGGAGGTGGGGATTTACGAACAGTAACAACAACCGTGTGGTGAGGCTGTGACGGGCCACAAACGCTACCGAGGACACAGTGGCCGCATAAAGCAACGTGAACGGTGAGTGCATCTCCCTCCTCGGAACTCTGCGCCCCCGCCTCTGGGGCTGTCCCAGAGTGACCGTCAGGGGCCACCCCCACCCCCACCGCAGTCACACACTAAAGGCAGGTGAGGCGGTTGGTTTCCGCCCCTCCGCCTCCTGCCTGGCGCCGCTGTGCGCATCACGGCCCTCACCAGACGCGGCGGCGGGACCCTGGGCAAGCCGTCTCCTTCTCAGACACTGGCCTTGTCCGTGGAAAACGGCAGTATTACCATCGATTCAAGCTGCTTATCTCTACACTCCCCCCGCCCCCCCCCCACGAATGCCACTGAAGTGAGAACGAACGGGTGGAAAAGTACAAGCTCCCAGGACAAGGGGATGGAGCCAGAGACAGCCGACCAGCAACACTGACAGAAGCACTGGAAGATGCAGCGTGGTCACTGATGGGGGGGTGGGCAGCCAATGAGAACCCTGGGACCCCTAGAACGGGGTACCCCAGGCAGTCCCGATGGCCATGGGTGAGCGGGTGAGCGAGTGGCCGGAAAACTAGGCTGCACATTCCCACGCGGAGCCTCGGGCTTTCATGCTCCAGGCCTCAGAGGACTTTGCATGGCTGAGGGCAGAGACGAGGAGACCCATGGAAAAGAGAGATAAGGTCTGCATGTGGATGGCGAGACACCCAGGCTCCCTGCCTGCACCCTTAACTCAGCCTGCCCAGATCCGACCACCCCGGCAGGAGACGGGAACGCTGCCCTTGGGGGACAGGCCCGGGGTCAGAGAGCCTTCCTTCCATGCCCATGCCCATTCCCACCACCGTGTCACAGCATCAGGAGAGCCTCCTCCTGCCCTGGCCTGTCCCCAGGGGGGCTGTCCCCCCCCGCTGGGAGCCCTGTTCTCAGACACGAAGAACAGCCAAGGGTACCAGCCTGTGGAGCAGTCTCCAACATGAAAATGCAAGATCGAGCAAGCAGACATGGAAGTCGGGGGCCGAGATAATGCAGGAAATGGAAGAAAACTTCCCCTCCCAGAGAAGGGAAGAGACTCTCTCCAATACCAAGCACGAGAGACCACAAAAAATAAAAGAACAGGAAAGAGCGCCCGACGTTTTACAACATGATAAAGACGACAAAACCTCGTGTGGAAAAGCTCAAAGGTAAGTTTTTTTTTTTTTTAAGCTTCTGAAAAACAGAGCAAAAGAGCAGAAAAATCGTAAAGAAAATTTGCAGGTCGATCCGGGAAGTGCCACGCCCTGCCACCCGGAATAAGCTTCAATAAGCTTCGAAGGCCGGATAAACCAGAGGGGACAAAGTCAGCGAAGGGACATCCGCCAACAGTCGGAACTCACGACAGGAGTTCCCACGGGGAGGGCCCACCGGGCGCCCGCACAGTGCACGCCCTGCCTTCCCTGAGCCTCCAGAACGCTGGGAATCACGACCCTGACAGCAGGGGGGAAAGCGGGTCACACAGAGAAACCAAGAGTCAGAATCCAAAAAGATACAATAAAGATTAAATTGTTTTTAAACTTCTAAGTAAAAAAAAAGGGGGGGGGGATCAGAATCTAGTCCTGGATGGAGCTGAGTTGGTCCAGGTACGTCAAGGCTGCGGGTTGGACCTCTGGTTGGGGCACATGCAAGAACCGGCCAGTGAGCCCTGGCCGGTGTGGCGCAGCGGACTGAGCGCCAGCCTGAGAACCCAGGGGTCCCCAGTTCCACTCCTTCGTGGGAGCGGGCCTGGGTGCGGGCAAGGCGCCCAGCTGGGGGCAAGAAGCAGCCAGCCAGTGTAACTATCACTCATCGATGTTTCTCTCCCTCTGTTTCTCCCTCCCTTCCCATCTCTAAAATAAATAACATCTTTAAAAAAAAAGCACCAACCAGTGAGTGCATAAACAAGTGGAAAAACAAACTGCTCTCTCTCGCTCTCAAATCAATTTTTAAAAAGAAGAATCAGAATCCAGCAGATTTTCCAGAAACAGCACTGGGAGCTAAAAGACAAAACTTCAAAATTCAGAGGCGGAGTGACGTCCAACTCAGAACTGGTGAAAGAGAACAATGACGTAACACGTATTTGCAGACAACTTCCAGGTTTCAGAAACCGGAACTCCCACGTTCCTCTCTTCTCAGGCAGCTCCTAGGAGGGGTGTACGCTAACCGACAGGTCACACGCAAGGAGAAAAGGGCATCCAGGGAGCAGGCGGCTCAGCCTGGGAGAGGTGGCCAGGGTTCCCAGGATGACAGTGGGAGAACGACCCGGGGCAACAGCTGAGCAGCAGGGGCTGGACCCCCAGACCAGAGGAGAAGGGCAGGGCCCCCGGAGGAACTCCACCGAGGGGCACCGGGGCTCACAGAGTAACTGACGCACCACACCTTAAGTGGGGGGGCTTGCTCTGTACTCTGTGAAGCTTTTGGGAGCAAATGACCGATGGATACACAGAAAACAAGAGTAAACCAAACAGCAAGACCAGTAGTAAGCAGAGGAAAAGCGAAGCTGTACAACGAAATGTCACCTCAAGACAGCAAAAAGTCCAGCTTTGAACAATGTTCACAGACGTGTAGTAACACGAACACAAAGTGCAGACTTGGAGAAAACTGTGCAGCTGCACTGAGGAGCTGAAGGAACACAGCTGTGGGGCGGGGGGGAGGGTGGCGGGAGGTGCGTGGTTGCAGGCAGGCACCTAAACCAGAAACCTCCCAGAGCAGAAGTCACCGCTGAACGCGACACAAAACCGAACGACTGAGAAACAACGGTACGAGCACATTTTCAGGTTATTCCAGGGGCAGGAGAGTTGGAAGAGTTAAAAGGCAGTGGACTTGGGAGTGGGGAGGAGCTGGGGCAGCCTGTTTCCACCACATGCACTTACGACCTCAGCAGAAGTAGAATGTGGCCCCGGCTGCTGTGGCTCAGTGGACTGAGCGCAGGTCTGCGAACCAAAGATCACCAGTTCGATTCCCAGTCAGGGCACATGCCTGGGTTGTGGGCCGGGTCCCCAGTAAGGGACGCACAAGGGACAACTACGCATTGATATTTCTCTCCTTCTCTTCCCCTCTTTCTAAAAATGAATAAAATCTTTAAAATAATGATGATGACGACGATAAAAATAAAATGTTAATTTAATTTTGTTAAAAAGGAGAGCACCCTGACTGGCGTGGCTCAGTAGGATGAGTGTCACCCTCGAAGGAAAGGTCACCAGTTCAATTCCCAGTCAGGGCGCATGCTCGGGTTGCGGGTTCGATCCCTGGCTGGGGCGCGTGTGAGAGACAACTGACAGATGTTTCTCTCTCACAGGGACGTTCTCTCCGTCTCTTTCTCCCTCCCTTCCCCCCTCTCCAAACAGTAAGTAAACAGAGTCTAAACAGCAAAGAGAGAAAAGCAAAGCAAGCGCCTGCCTGACGGCCAGCAGGGAGCCTAAGGGAGGAGTTCTGTGGCCCAGCCTGTCCCCTGCTGCCTTCTTGGGTCTCTGGAGACTGGGAGGAAGGGCGGGACCACTGGGGGCTCTTTCTGAACTTTAAGGGGCACCCCATCACCTAGCCCGCAGGGGCAGTCCCCGTGGGCAGCTGCAGCACTCGTAGGCACAGAGCAGAGCTGCAGAGCAGGGCAAGGTGGGGGCCAAGCCCACGAACCCAGGCACCACACGCTGGGGAACTTGGGCAGCCGGGACTGCAGGGCAGCTGCTGCCCTGTTTGCAAACTCCCTGGGAGGGGCCCTGGCGACACCGGTGTTGCTAGGCGATGCAGACTTCCCGGGAAGACCTTTGCGTGTTTACCCGGCTGGGAGGAAGGTCTGCACAGGCAGGGCCTGAACAAAGAAGCCTCCGGAGTGGGGGCCGGGGGGGGCCACCCCATCTGCCACCACCTCTGGGGCACGGAGTGAGGGTGACGCGGAAGCTCCCTGGCTGTGCCCCCTTCTGCCCTGCACCCATCTTCAGGGCCTGCCCCCTGACCACACAGGAGAGGCCCCCTCGGCAGGGGACAGCTGAAGGAACCTGCAGACGGTCTACTCCTGGGCACTCGCGTGAGGCTGGCAGCTGGGCGGAAAAGGATTCTTGGCCCCACCTGCTCCAACCCCAGCCGTTGTGGCTCCCCAGGTACCCAGCGGTTTCCCTGGGGACTCGGCAGCTTCCAGGAACAGCAGGCCCTGGAGCCCCACCCAGCCTGAGCCCTCACACCTGGCAGAGCTGGGCAGGGACGCCAGCCAGGAGGTGTAACGAGGCCCTGTGTGGATAAACACAAGGCACCTAGCAGGTGTTCCAGAAAGTCCCTCATTCATTCAAAAAACAAGTGAGCACCTACCACGTGCCCAGCTCACAGAGCTGACAGCCCACTCAGGAAGGCGAGAACAGAGCAGGCACACACGGGGCTGCACACTGTGTAAGGCTATGCGGACACGGGCAGGGTGCTGGGCGGGGGAAGGCCTCTCTGAGGGGACACCGGGGTCAAGGCGGAGGAGGAGGCCGGAGAAGAGCTTTGCAGGCAGTGGGCGAACACCTGAGGTGTCCAGGCCAGAAAGGAGGCCAGGGTGGCTGAAGGGGCACTGTGGGCACAGTGTGTCAGGAGCCTGCATCTCCCCACAGAGCCCAAAGGCACCCCCTGTGCCCGTGGGTCCTCGGGAACACGCGGGTTCAAAGTGGAGCAGGAACTCCGGCTTCTCAGGGGCGCGCACGCACCCCCATGCTCCTGAAGCCCCGAGCCGAGGACAGAGCCCTGCTGGGTCAGGGGCAGGTCGTCGGGGTGGGCAGAGTGGCCTGGCCTCGGCACCGGCAGTGCAGGTCCAGGGGATGGGAAACGCAGGGCCTTGAGGGTGGGGCATGCAGCAAAACGGGGGTCTTGACGCCGAGGACCCTCCCCCCAACCCTGCAGGTCTGCCTGGGCGCTGGCCAGGGCATCCCTGGCCTATGACCTGTTCTGGGGCCTCGGGCCCCTCCCCTCCCGACTTTATCCAGGTCCACATGGAGACTTTTGTAGCCTGCAGTTCCCACTGTGTCGTGTTTTCATGTGTCCACAATCAGTGGGAAAATGTCTGTCTGCTCCGCAAGGCTGGGCGTCCCGGTCCTGCCTCCGGTGCAGTGCCCCCTCTTCCAGCCCCCAGACAGCGCCCCCACACCCAGCTGGGCACACCGGGACTCCTCCTGCCCCTGCGACTTGGCCCGGAATGGATTCTGCTCCTCAGCCTCCCCACAACCGACACCAGCTCATTCTGAGTCTCAGGTCCCGGCCCTCCCCAGGCCAGGACCGCCGGGCCCCAGTGAGAGCGAGCGCCTGTCCCTGCAGAGACAGTTAGGGTGGCACAGGCTCCTGGGGCGGGGGGAGGCAGGGCGAGGGCTGGCTCTCCTCTGTGCAGCCCGGCCTGCGTCTGCAGCTCAGCCCCAGCGCAGGCGATGCTTCTGCGTCCCATGAAAGCATGGGGGCCCCCAAAAGGTGGTGGGTGAGTCACCTTCCTGGTGGCACAGCAGAGCCCCCCTCGCCCCCTCCCCCAGGCGAAGCCCTCAGAGTTAAGGCACGTGGGGGAAGGGAGGCGCAGCCCGGCCGGCGCTGTGCCACAGACGGCTGCACAACCCCTGGCCCGTCTGCACCTGGCACTTCTACCTGCAAACTGGACCCCTGTTCCCCACCCGTGCCCCCATCTGAGACACCAGGACTGAGGACCGAGAGGAGGCTGGAGCGCCCCTGCTTCCCGGCACCTGTGACGGGGCTTTGGGAGCCGCAGCGCACAGGGGGGCCCACAAGGTGAGGCTCTGGCTGCACCTGTGCTGTCGCCACCTGTGGACCTGGCCCTGGACGGAGACCCTGAAGCCGTCAAGGCTCAGGGCTCCCTGAGGGGAGCCCTCAGGCCGAGGGGAGGGGGGCCCCGGAGGGGGCTCGGAGAGAGTGGCTGGTGGCGCCCAGACGCCCGCCCGCCCGCCCGAGCTCACCCTCGTAGCAGTCCCGCACGGTGCCGAAGTACACGTAGTACTGGTCGTTGGTGAAGAAGAGGAGGCTGAGCCAGGAGTCGAAGGCGTAGATGGGCACGATGAAGAGGATGCGGACGATGTAGCGCTGCTCGTTGGGGCAGCTGTAGCAGCGCAGGTGCATGTAGATCTGGGGACAGAGGGGCCGCGTCAGCGGGGGCCCGGCGGTCACGGCAGCGCGCCCCCCACCCCTCTGTGCCCCCCCATCCCCGGGAGGAGCCCCGCCACGGGGACACCTAGCTCTGCCACTTGCTAGTTCTGCGACCTCGTCACTCAGGCCTGAGCCTCAGCCCCCTCCCCTGAACAATGGGTCGATGAGACTTCCAGCGTGAGGCTGCCGTGAGCGTCAGCACACGGGGTGCAGAAGTTTGTGGGGTTCGGGCGGTGGCGCCAAGGCCAGCCGCCCAGACACAGAGGCGTGACACCACACCCAGCCAGGACCGTCCAAATCGGAGTCAAGGACAGGCCAGGGCATCCAGGTGTGACACGCCCCCGGGACCCCCGAGCACGGCCAGGTCTGTGTGGTGCGAGGAGACTCTTAGTGCACCCAGTGTCCCCGCGCCCCACCTGCCGCAACCCTGGTCCCCAGGCGGTGCAGCTGAAACACGGGCGTGCGGGCGAGCGCCCACCCCACCGCGTCCCGTAACTACCGTGTGGCGTGGGGGCGGGGGAGACGGGCCGCCGTGCCGACCTCACCCGTGTCCTCCTTCCCCGGCGGGGCATGGAGCGGCGCTCCTGCCTCACGGGGTGGGGCAGTCGGGAGAAGGAAATGTGATTTTTAGAAAGCAGGGAAAATAAGGGCGACACACAAATGCCAAGAACGGTTCGAGCCACGATCCGTGTCCCGGCAGCCCGAATTCTCCCATCCGGTTCTCGTGGCGTCACACGGGGCCCGGCCCCACCCCGGGCTCGGGAGAGAAAGAACAGAACACTCCCGCCTGCAGCGAGCCAGCCGCCCCGGGAGCCACGGGGCTCTGGAAGGGACGGGCAGCACAGGGCCGCGGGCGAGGAGCTGCCCGGCACCCGAACGGGCGCGGCCTCCCGCCTTTGCTGATAGCAGGCCACCCTCTCCTTCCTCGGGCAGCCAGGGCCTGTCTCAGCCCACACGCGCCGGGTGCCTCTGGGCCTGCGAGCACGGGGGGACGGGAGATGTGGCTTCCACCCCAGCTCTGCAGCCGACCTGCATGTGCTCGGGCTGGGCCCCTCCCCCTTCCCCCTCTCTGGGACTCAATGTCCTCCTCTGCCCAAGGGTCCTGGGCATCCGCATGCTCACGCACAGTCCCCAGGCTCCCTGCAGCTCGGGCTGGTGGACACGTGCCCCGTTCTGACCCGTGGAAGGTGAGCGAAGTGACGAGTGTCACTTCTGGATCGAGAAGGGAAGCTCCCCACAGGGCCCACCTCCCTCCCACGCATCTCCTCCTGGCGGTCAGACGGAGGACGGACACCGCGAGGCTGCGTGGTGCCGGGGCCACAGAGTGGAACCGGACCTGCGCGGGGCTGGGGCGAGGGCAGGGAGTCGACCTCCTCAGGGGCAGCTCCGGAGACCACGGGGTTTGTTCACTGCTGCAGCCTCGCCCGCCGCGGCCTAACGGACACCCTGCTGGACTGGAAACCCCTCGGGGCCCTGCTGCGGGCCCTGGGCTCAGGGACTCCTGGAGGGCCACGTACCTGGTGGCAGGTGATGAGCAGAGCCGTCCAAACAAAGAAGCCGGAGATGGCCTGGGCTGCGGTGGTCATCAGGAACACGGGCTGCTCCATGGCCGTGGGGCTGCCCTCGGGGATCCCGGAGACGCTGGGCGAGGCTGCCGCGGCCGTGGGCGATGGCGGGCCCGGGGCCAGGGCGGCCCCCCTCACCGTCATGGCGCCTGGCAGCGGGGGCTCCCTGAGAGAGCCCGGGGAGCAGGCGACGAGCCGGCCTGCAGAGAGGGGGTCACAGCGTTAGCCTCCTCCCCGGGCAAGCGGCAGCGTTGGAAAGACCCCCCGGGTGGTCCACGTCCACCCGCAGAATGCGCCCCGACCCTGCCCACGTGTTGCCCTGGCCCCAGCCTGACCCTGAATTAACAGAACCGGTCTCTGCGCTTCTGCCCTGGCCCCTGCTGTCCAGTCCCCCCCCACAGCAGCTGTGTGAGCTCTCTGACACGCTAGCCAGCCTGGCCCCTCCTCTGCTCGAAGCTCCCTGCCAGTCCCACCAGGGCCCGCGAGACTGCCCGACCAGCCCTCCGCAGCTCCAACTGCATCTCATCTGCTGTAGTTCCCCCCTCTATCCTCTGCCCGAGCCACACGGGCCTCCTGCTCCCGGCCACCACAGGCCCGCACGTGCCCATCTCTGCCCGGTGGCCCAGCACGTCTTAGGGCTCTGCCCTGACTCGCCCGCCACACATGGTGGCGACCCCTCTCCGACCCCAGTGAGCGCTCACACCCCCCGACTCCCTGGGACAAACAACACGGCCTCACACAGCACCTGCTAACCGCCGCCTCCTTTCACCACACACAGCCCCCCCCCCCCCCGCCCCCAGGACAGGGCTCCGCCCCGCCCACGCTGACCCCCGGCACGCAGGTGTCAGCGAAGACCCGCCTGCCCACTCCAGCCAGACCGCTTTGTCGCCTGGATCATTTCTAAGAGCTCCCGCCCTTTCTCCCCATCTCGCCCCGGTCCCCCCAGTGTCTGGCACCACGCCGCACCCCGAGCTGTGCTGTTTTGGAGGCTCTGGGGCCCTCCCAGCGCAGGTGCCTTCACACGGCCCATCTTCCAATCCGGCTCAGGCATCGCCCCGCACACGCGCCTGCCCTCCCAAGGCTGGCCGCTCTCTGAGGCAAGGCCACACTTCCTCCTGCTGTGGATCCCCAGCCCCAAACTCAGCACCGAGGCCACTTCCAAGGCTGACTTCGTTATCCCTCGGTTTGCATTCCTCACTTTGAAAGGAATTCGCGGCACCTCCCAGAGAAGCAAGGAAGAGAGCTGAAGAAGTGAAGATGCGGGAAGATCCTGGGCGGGAAAGTAACGATGGGGCGGACGGGACAGAGGACCGTGTCCGGGGGCCTGCGCCCCAGCGGGCTCTCACGCCACCTAGCACTTCCTAGTGGCACCTTCAGGACCCGTAGTAACAAATTAATGATTTTCGGTTAAAAAGTAACCCAGGCCCTGGCTGCTGTGGCTCAGTGAATTGAGTGCCGGCCTGCGAACCAAAGGGGCGCTGGTTCGATTCCCAGTCAGGGCACAGGCCTGGGTGGCTGGCCAGGTCTCCAGTGGGGGGCACACGAGAGGCAACCACACATGGATGTGTCCCTCCCTTTCTCCCTCCTCCCTCCCCCTCTCTAGAAATAAATAAAATCCTTGAAGAAAAACAGGTAACCTGGATGCCGCCCAAGAAGAGCCGTCCCTAGGGTCCTCCTTCCAAGCTCACAAAGTGCGTCCACAGCGAGGCTGCAGGCTGGAGCCGCCGGGACAGTGCGGGCGGCCCCTGGGAGGGCTGGCGGCTCCTGAGCTCAGGGACCACGCCCCAAAAGTCTTCCTCTTCAGTGGCACCACCTGTTGACGGGCTGGCAAACACCACCCCGGGGTCCCCGGAGGATCTCCCTGCAGCCGAGGCCCTGGAAGACCAGCCCTGCTGGAACCACAGCCTCTGGGAACAGCCTGCAGTGCAGCCCGAGGACCCCCGACCGCTGCTGAAATGGACGCACCGCGGACAGCGTGGGCGCTGTGCAAAGAGCCGTCCTGTCGCTGGAGCTCCAGTCCCAGGTCCCGCACCACCCAGCCCTGGGTCCGTCCCCACACAGCGTCACCTGGCCCCAGGGGGCCTCTGATGCCTGACCCAGAAAATAAACGGCCAAACCCCAAAGTCCAGCCGTCTCGGCCTGAAGCCCGAGGGCAGGCCACACGACCTTGCACGATGTCCGAGTCTGAGCTGACACTCTCAGCCAGGACACTCGGACACCCAGGGAGGGCCTGGGCCTTCCTGGGGCGCGCCTGGGTCTGCAGCCCGACCCAGCCATGCCTCCCCACACCCCTCGCTTTGTCCCCCGCCCTCTCCAGCGTCCCCAGCACCCTCTGCCCCCACCCACGCCACGTCCACTCTGAGCTCTACGTTTCACCCGAGGAGAGCCCTTCCCATTCCCACGTTCCTGCAGAAATACATGAGCTCCAACACACCAACCAAAAGATGCGTCTAGATTAGAAACCAGAAGTGCAGGAGAGGCCTATATAAAGAACCCCCAAACCGAGGTGTCTATATAAAGACTGGCGGCAGGCTCCGAAAGAGGCACAGGGACAGGCTCAGAATAGCCCCCGGGCGGACGGACGGCTGCAGAGCTCAAACCGGTGCCAGGAATACTTCTCAGGGAGGAAGGCTTGGGTCGTAAATCACCGTCCTTGTTTATCATCCCGGATCAAAGGAACAAACAAGGGGGACCGGAAAGGCGGGCAGGGGAAGTACGAAGACCCCTACATCCACACGCCCCCAGCAAGGGCGGGGTGGGGTTGGGTCAGAGGTGGGGCAGGGCGGGTGAGGGCAGAGTGGAGAGGCCCCTGGGCTGTCTCCCCAGCGGGGGTGGCCGCTGAGCCCCAGCCCTGCCCACAGGAGGGGACACCAGCGGGCTCCCGGCCCAGCTTCTTCCTGGGGCCCTGTCACTCACACTCAACTGCCTGTCTCTGAACACCAGAGCGACACGTAATCTTCAGTTCTCTTACTTTCCTCATGTAGGTCACCCGGTGCACAAGAAGAAGCCCACTCACAAAGCGGGGGGGGGGTGGTGACTGGCCCCCAAACCAGAGCTGGGCTCAAGCTCAGGCCCTGCAGACACTGTCTCCCCACAGGTCCACCGGGCCACGCTGCTGGGAGGTTTCCGTGGCCGCCCCACACCTGCCACACTGTTGAGCAACGCCCTGTGGTTTACAAGTCACTTCCCCAAACATCACCTTGTTTTTCTCACAACAACTTCGAAGTTAAGTAACAATTTCTCCATCTGAGAGGTGAAAACAACCACATGCAACTCGGTTGTGCCGTCCCCTGGGGCAGCACCAAGTGATCCGAGGGTCTTCACAGTGTCCCCCCAACCGAGTGCTTGGAGCAATGTCCTGACTCACGGACGCCTGGCCCTCAGCACCCAGGAGAAGCAGGTGCTGGCGGGTCCCGGCAGGCGGTGGCCCAGAGCTCGCCCTGATCCCTGGACCTGGGGCTGGACCCCAGAAGTGGTTCACGGTGTGTGTCTGCTGGGGGGAGGGGGCATGGGCACTAGGGTTCCATCCTTTCATTCGTGGGGCAGGCAGCTGCCTGGGAACGATCTCCCACCTGCCTGGTTTCTCAAGTGAGTGGGACACTGGCCCAGCACAGCCCCCTGACCTTGGGACGATGCCGGCTGGTGCAGCCCCTTCATCACACCCCCCCCCCCCCCCGGGAAAGGGGTTCACGGGGAAAGGGCCTCCATGGCTCCTCCTTTTCAAGGCACCCCGACGTAGGCAGGTGGCAGAGAATGCAGCTCAGAAACCCAGGTGTGCCGGCAGGTCCCCCTCATTTCCTTAACTGACCTAGTGTTCAACTTCTGCATGGCAGACAGCCCTGAGGAGGCACGCTGGAATCACCTTTCCCACAAACCTGTCCCGAGGCCCCTGGACACTGTGCTGGCCCTGGAAGACCCAGCCGCCCGGGCCTGGAGGAGCTCGCAGCTCTGGCACACCCTCGATCCACGTGACGGGGGCAACCAGAGGCCCGACCCCGCCGCCCCGCACGAGGGGTGAGCGCCCGGCAGGAAGGGAGCTGGAGGCAGCGTCCACTGCCTCGGCCACCGCAGGGGCGGGGGCGGGGGCAGGGGCAGGGGCAGGGAGGACGGCAGCGTGGCGGGGACTTCAGGGCAGGGTCTTTAACTGGCACAACCGAGCTTCAGCTCTACAGTTGCCATGCAGGCTCCCTACCGCCTGCTGGCTCGGGCAGGCGGCTTCCCTGTCGGCCGGAGCCTCGGTTGCTTTATCTACAATGTTTCGGGGTTGCTACGTAATTGGCAAGGGAGTAATTCTCCTTCACATGAATCCTCTTAAATAAAAGGAAACAGAGCAATAAAATAGAAGTGACCACCTGACAGCTCCTAGTACAAGCAATGGAGGTCGACCTGGACCACGGACGGATGGTAAAACCACCGGGTGGAAGACTGACGGGCAGTTTGCTAAGGGACGGAGCGGGCCGCACAGGTGAACGCACAGTCAGGATCAGGAGCACGACGAAGGGGCTCCGGAAGCCTCCAGCTTCCTCACTGCCCACACGGAAGCACACAGCACCCCCTAGGAAGGACCCTTTCCCGAAAAGTGAGCTGTGATGGAAACGAGGCTTTGGAACCAGCCACCCGTGCCCAGGCAGCACCTAGGGTGGCGGGGCAGACTCAACGATGCCGCGAGCACGCGGTGGCCAGATCTAGACTGCAGAGCGGTCAGTCTGCAGGACGAATGACCCAGTTTTCCCAAGAAATTAGTAGCTTATCATCATAGGTGGTTGAGGGGCTGATACAGAAAGAGACTCAAGAGACATAACCAAATGCAATGTGTGGACCTTATGGGTCCTGATGCTAATAAACCAATGGTTAAAACACATCTTAAGCCCTGGCTGGAGTAGCTCAGTGGACTGAGCACAGGCTGTGAACCAAAGTGTTGCAGGTTCAATTCCCAGTCAGGGTACATGCCTGGGTTGCAGGCCACGGCCCCCAGTGACTGCACATTGATGTTTCTCTCTCTCTCTCTTTCTCCCTCCCTTCCCTCTCTAAAAATAAATAAATAAAATCTTTAAAAAAAAACAAAACACATCTTAAGCCCCAGCTGGTGTGGCTCCGTGGATTGAGTGCTGGCCTGCGAAGCAGAAGGTCGCCGGTTCAATCCCAAGTCAGGGCACATGCCTAGGTTTGCAGGCCTGGTTCCCAGTTTGGGGAGCACGAGAGGCAACTAATCGATACATCTCTCGCATATGGATGTCTCTTCTCCCTCTTTCTCCCTCCCTTCTGGTATCTCTAAAAATAAATAAGTACGATCTTTAAAAAAATAAATAAGAAATGATGACAACACCAAATGCTGGCGAAGGTGCCGAGAAACGACCTCACATACATACATCGCTGGTGGGCATGCAGAGTGGCGGGGCCCCTCTGGAAAAGTCTGTGATAAAAAGCAGTTTCTCACAAACACACTTACCATCCAACCTGGTAACCACTCTTAGACACTGTATCCCAGGGAGATGAGAAGTCACGCCCACACAAAAAACCTGCACACGAACGTGCCCGGCGGCTGCATCTGTAACCCCCAAACCTGGAAGCGACCAAACATCCTTCAGCGGGGAAACAGGACACGCTGGTGCACCCGGGCCGTGGAGTGCTACTCAGCGAGGAAAAGGAACGACGGCGGACACAGGCGGCAAACCAGACGGAGCTGGGGGGCACACAACCCCGAAGGGTGCCCGCGGCCTGGTCCCCATCATCTCACCTCCTCAAAAGGACAAGTCTGGAAAGATGGAGAACAGGTAAGTCACTGGCAGGGAGCATGAGGGCGTGCACAAGGTCAAAGGGCACACGGGAGTCCCCTCCAGGTGGTGAGACTCTGTGTGTCCTGACGGTGACGCTGTGGCTGCGTCAGCCCACAGGGGATCGCCTCACCCAGAACCACACACAGGCCAGGCAGCGAAAGCCGAGGAGGGTCTGCAGTCCCGTGACTAGTGTGGTACAAGTGCTCGCTCACCGGCCGTGGCCGTGGCGTCGACCCGCCCCGGCTGTGTCGCCGTTTGCAGGAAGAAGGGCGTGTGGAACTCTACGTGCTGTTTTCGCAACTTCCTGTGAGTCTACGATCTTTCAAAATACGAATGTTTTTTTAAGGTCATTACCAAGCAGAGAGGCATACTGAGCTATTTAAGACTGAAAAATAACGTGAAGCCTGGTATTTACTCTTTAAAAAGGAAGAGGGAGCCCTGGCTGGTGTGGCTCAGTGGACTGAGCGCGCGGGCCTGTGAACCGAAAGGTCGCTGTTCAATTCCCGGTCAGGGCACACGCCTGGGTTGTGGGCCTGGTCCCTGGTAAGGGGCGCGCCAGAGGCAACTGGTGGCTGTATCTCTCCCACATCCGTGTTTCTCTCCCTCCTTCCCATCTCTCTAAAAATAAATAAATGAAATCTTTTTTTTGAAAGGGTAGGCGTGGGGGATAGATGCAACACAATTGCAAATGCTGCCGTTGAATCCCATGACTGACAGGAAGAAATTCATTACACTATTTGCTCTCTTTGTGCATTTGAAAATGTCCATAATAAAAAGCTTTAGGCAACAGAACAGTAGAATTTCCCACAAAACTTGTAATGAGACGGGCAATAACTCGGGGGATCATCTGTACCGGAGACTGACTGGTTCTCCTGCAGAAAAGTGACATAAAACACTCGTCAAACCCAGCAAACGAGATCAACTCCTCTGTCTCTGACCAGAACGGTTCCCAGTTTGCCTGCTTTTTCCACAGCCCCTGCCTGTCAGAGCCGTGCTTCCCGGCCGTGTCTCCACAACAGTTTCTAGCGTGTTTACGGCGTCATCACGATGCATGAGACAGGTGCTGCTCTTGGGAGAAACCTAGGCTGGGACTACTCGGAAATGTTTCCACTGTAGCAGGGTTTTGTCACCAAAAGCAATAGGGGACCGTAACTTACAAAAGCTCTCATCTCTGAACTCTTAAAACCTACGGAACACAATTTTCTAATCTGTTTAAAAATTTCCAAAGCATCCGAGTGGATTTGGGACTCATGTGCTAAGAACTTGAAAATACCTTCCGTGCGGTTTACAAAGACATCTGACCGGCGTCAGGGAGCATGGAAATGTACCAGCCAGACTTCAACAAGCCCTCTGCACACGCAGCGGACCAGTGGACGGGAGGGAGAAACGAGCGAGCCGACCCAGAGGGAAGGCCAGCGATGTGGTCCCCGATCCCTGGGCGCAGCTGCGTGCCCCGGGACCTCTGTCTCGGAGGGTGGCCGTGCGCACCAAGTGTCTGACCCAAAGGGATGGACAGCCAGGCCTTCGGCTGTGCTCACCGGGCATGAAAGCAGCTTCCTAACATGATCCGGCGTGAGAAGCCAGAAGGCTTCACGCTGTGTCACCAACAAAACCATTTTTAAAATTTTACATTACGGCATCTTCAGCTCATCCTTTGACTTTATGTTTGGTGTGGGTTTTATGATGTACGTAATGGTAACGTCACCCAGGCACATAGTTACAACCACGTCAGTATCTGTGTATCAGGGTGTATGCTCAGAAAGTCTACTTGTAGGGATGTGTGAGCAAAGTCTGCAGGGCCCAGGTGTGAGCCCAGGGAAAGCCGGGGCTGGCCCAATCCGCTCTTCTCCGCCAGGTCTCTGCCTCCCCGCCCCAGGCTGCGAGCGGGTCAGGAAGCAGTGTCAAGGCTTGGCCCCGCCTCTTGGCTGCAGGCCCCACCCACTAGCGAGGCCACTCTAGACCCACGTCCTCCTCTGCACACCACCCTGAGGCTGTGACGAGGCCCAGCCACAGTCTGTACCTTGTCCCAGTCTGTACCTTGTCCCAGGCTGAGTCAGGGACACTGGGCCGGAACCTGCAGGCGACTGGGCATCTCTGAGTTTGTTTTTTGAGCACGCCACACTGTAGCCAAGGCCCCCGGGGCCAAGTAAGTGCAGGAGTCCAGAGTTTTTCAGATTTCAGTAAGGACTATGGTACTGTATACGGTGCCACGGGGGTCCGGCTGGCACCCCAAAATCAAACACATAGTATTTCCATAGAGAAACGTGAGGTATTTTTAAAGACCATAATTAGTTTCGCATCAATTCGGGTCAGAGTTTTGCCACAAAATTAGCCTGCTGCAGACTCAGGGAGACCCCGTGGGATTTCGAGCGTCCTGGATTCCGGAGAGGTGACGGGACGTGGGCCTGGACCTCCTCCAGAGCTGCAGGGAGGGCGCGGCTCGCGGAAGCAGGAATCCAGTGTGGTTTGTTTTTTCACTGAGTTTCAAGTGTGACCGTGCCCCTCCGCCGGCCCCATCGACAGCCTCTGAGGAGGGCAGGAAACGGCGGTCCCCGCTCCCCCTGCAGAGCCCCGGCCCTCGGCAGTCTGGTCCCGGCCGCCCTGCCTGCCTCTGCACCACCGGGCCCCTGCACGTGTGGCCACCCCCGCCCGGTGCCAGCGTGTCCTCCCCTTTGCCCCGCCCTCGTGGAGAGTGCCAGCCCTTCCCTCACGGGTCACCCCGAACATCACGGCCTTGCCCGAGGGCCAGCCCGCGCCGCCCAGCAGCACGGTGCTCGCCCTGGTACTGAACGGTCCGTTCTGACGGGGCTCTTGTCTCCCAACACCTGAGTCACCAGCCTCGAGGACCAGGGTGGTGCCAAGCACACAGAGGGACTTAGGAGAACTGATCGGTCAGTCAGGGAAGTGACTGAATGCCTGCCGTGACGCCACCAAAGGCACCGTGCAGGTTTTCTGTCACCGGGCCCCTCCCCGCCATCGACAGCCTCTTCTGGAGCTCGGCCGAAGGAGCTGGACCCAGGGCTGGCGGGAGAGCCGGCCGAGGGAGGGCAGAGGACGGGGGCTGAGTCACAGCCTCTCACACGCACCTTCCAACGCGGAGGCCACGCCACGGAGGGCAAAGGGACTTGTCCTACGTGCTCCACCAGGACACACCCAGCCCGCCCGACGGCAGCGCCAGGAAGGTGAGAGCCTGCCGGGACAGGGAGCTTTTCCACCAACGGTCTAGCGGCTGCCTGGCTGTCTGGGGAACAAGGAAGCTCCCAGTCACATGGGGCTCCACGTCCCCTGGAGCAGGGCGGGGCAGGGTGGCTCACTCGCACCCATCTTCTGCCCACGTGGCCTGCAGCCTTCTGGAGGTCAGGGGTCCTGTCCTCTGTGCAGCTCTAATCCCCCCCCCCCCCCGGAGCCTGGCCAGAGTCCACACTCAGTCAGCTGCGCCTGGACTAGAGGACGACGGAGTGACCACCTCTGCCCTCCGCAGGTCCGACCCTGCAGCCTCTGACACCCTCCACCACCACCGCGCCAGTCCCGGGGAGCGGAACACTCTCCTGCCCACGCCCCCCCACCTTCACCCCCACCTGCCTTGACAGTCACCCCTTCTCTGACCTGTGACCACTTGTCCGTGGCAAATCCCACCCTCCGCAGCATTCACCCCGGTTGTGATTAGCCTCGTCCCATTAACACCCCGTGAGTCAGGCTCCGGGAGGGCAGGGACCGTGTACCACGAGGAAAAGGTATCTGATCGATCTGGGGACAGAGGGAACAGCGGGGACAAAGGTGCAGAGAGAGTATGTTAACAGACACTGGGACGGAATGTGCCCAGGCTGCTGCTGACCGGCCTCACGGGCGGCCTCACTGACAGACCGTCTGTGGCCTCTACCTGCAGTGGACAGAACCGCCCTTGAAGGCAGCGTGAAGAGGGGCGTGAGGTCAGAGGTCCCAGAAGAGGTCCCCTGGGGAGCTCCGGGACATCGAGCCCTGCCGGGCCACCAGCCACAGGCTGCACGCAGTTCACCTGGGGGCCAGAAAGCCAGACTACAGGGCGCCAGGGGAACAAGGGAGGGCACACCTAGCGCACAAGAAAAGGAGGAGACCGCCCTGGCTGTGTGGCCCAATGGAGTGAGCACTGGCCTGTGAATCAAAAGGTCACCGGTTCGATTCCCAGTCAGGGCACATGCCTGGGTTGCAGACCAGGTCCCCAGTTGGGGGCATACGAGAGAAAACTGATCAATGCATCTCACACATTGATGTTTCTCTACCTCTTTCTCCGCCCCTCCCCTTCTCTCTAAAAAAGTAAATAAATAAAATCTTAATTTGAAAAAAAAAGGAGAAGTGCCAGTTAATGAATATCCTCTCCCCCTCCTCCTGGGGCCAGGGAGCAGAACCAGGCACCAGAGGGGCGCTGGCGGGCACAGAATCAGAGAACAGGGACACGAGGGGTCTGGAGCAAAACCCGGCCAGGCCCTGGCAAGGCCCTATGGGCCACACCTCGCCCAGAAAGCGGCACCGAGGTAGCCGGCAGCTCACTTTCCAGTACAGGCCCTGCTCCCCCCCTTCTCCAGGAAAGAGGTCTGTGGGCCGACTCCCATTCCGAAGATACTACCTTTTCCAGAAGAGACCTCGGGCACTTTACCTGGGAATTCAGGTATGTCAGGGAGCATCTCACGGGCTCACGCAGATTTTATTCGGAGTTACTTTTATTTGCTGTTGCCCCTTACCCCGCGCCCCCCTCCCACGTCCTGTATGGAAGGCTGAACAATGGCCTCCAAACATACTCATACGCTAAACCCCAACCTGTGACTATTTCACTTACATGACAAAAGGGACTTCCCAGCTGCCATCACATTAGGGATCTGTGCTTATCTGTGCAGGCCACATCCCTACCAGGCGTCCTTACCAGGAGGGCAGGAGGGCGAGAGCAGGAAGAGGGCCGTGAGATGGACGCAGGGGGACGGGGGACACAGGGGGACGCCGGCAGGGGCTGAACTGCTGGTTTGAAGTCGGAGGGAGGGGCCGTGAGCCCGAGGACCCACCGGCCTCCAGAAGCCGGAGAAGGCGAGGAAGCAGGGTCTCCCCTGGAGCCCCCAGGAGGAGCGCGGCCCTGCCCGCACCCTGGCTGCAGCCCAGGGAACACACCTCGGACCTCTGACCTCGCAGCTGAGAGAGAGACCACGTATCTGCGTTTTACATTCCTGAGTTCCCGGCGACCTGTGGCAGCGGGAAGCTAACAAACACGCTGACTGCACAGACGCGCACACAGAGGCTCGGGGGGGCGAGGGCTGCTTGCCCACAGCCCCTGCTGAACGGGGCGTCTCACCGCCCGTGGCTGTCCCCCTGCTCCGTCATTCCAGCACCATCGGGCGGAGAGCGCATTCCCAGCAGCCTCTGAGACCCCCGCCGGCCCTGTCTCCCGGCCGGCTCCCTTTCACACCTCCTGAGGTCCTGTTTTCCTCCACTGGCTTCAGACCCAAGCCCTCGTGAGCTTCAGCCACGAAGCGCTCGCTGGCCCGGGCCACGGCCGCACCCCCATGGGCCGAGCTGCGCTGGCAACAGGTTCGCACTGAGTCTCCAGAACATGAACCCAGCCCCGGAGGGTTGTGCGTTAGCCACTGCGCACAGAGAAGCTCCGTCTTCACCTCGCTCCCCGGGCAGAACCTGACCTGCGCACTGTGACTCCGCCCTCGCCACGCTCTCCCCCTGTGGTGGCTCTGCAGGGGAATGACAAGCCTCCCACCTCCGGGAGCTTCTGGGTGGCTGCCTCTGGGGGGCGCCGACCCCCATCAGAGCAGGTCAGCCACCCCCAGCCTGGCCGGCCCCTCTCCGGAGGGGATTAGAGGGAAAGAGCTGCCAGGCTCGGCCAGTTCTGCCCGGTTAGCCCTTGGAGACAGGGTCACATGCCCTCGGGAGGGGGAGGGGGAGGGTCCTGTCTCTCAGTCCCACGCCCCCCCGTCAACAGACAGGCAGAGGCCACCCTAGGGCTCCACACCTGCCCCCTTCGCCGTGGGCCAAGTTCCCATACATCTGTCGACCAGGGAAGAAAACCCACCCCATCCCCGTACCTATCCTCCGCTGAGGGGGCGGGGGAAGCAGGAAAAGAGGGATCCACGAAGTGACCTGAAATCCTTCAGTGAGGGCTCATGCAAATCAGCCTCGTAGTCAAATCTTCTCTAAAACACACAAACCAGGCCAAATTCTGATCTCCTCACTTTTCTCCCCAACTGAGAAGAGGCGGGCCAATGCTCCGGCCTCTTTAGCTGGCCTTGCCCCACTCTGAAAGAGACCACCTTTCCAGCCCGCTGAAGCCGCCCAGCACCGGCTCAGCCAACGGGAGGGCAAAGCCAGCCAACCGAGAGGCGTGAGCAGTGTTCTCCTTGGGAGGGTCGGCGACCCCGAGGAGGCCCGGGAGCCTCCACAGCATGACCCGGACAGTGGTTTGCACGGGAATTCATGGACATGAAACTCCACCACCCTGCACACCTCAGATCAGTGTGCTTTGCCGCGGTGGGCCAAACCTCCTGGGCAAGTTTAACGCAGACGCGCACCCTCACACACCTTCGGTGCGCTGGTCCAAAGGTGTCTCCGACTGGACCCCAGCCCATCGGCTTCCAGTCCAGGGGGGAACACGCACTCAGTGACAGGACCAGAGTGCCAGTGGGACAGGTGCCGAGACTGGTCCCAGCCGTCAGTACTACTTGTCACTTGGGGAAGGTGGGAAAGGAACTGATCACATGTAGCTTTGGAGGCAGCCAGGCCTGTGTTCAAATCCTACTTCTCCCCGTGCAACCTGGACAGGACGTCAGCCCTGCTCCTTCATCCCCAAGAGGGGTCCCAGCAGCTGCACCTCACGAGCCCCCACCTGATGTGGCGGGGGGGAGGATGCAGCGGGGGGAGAACTTGCGTGGCCCTCGCCCTGGCTGTTGTTACTGCTGCTCCGAGGGCAGCCGCCCAGAGCCCGTGCCAGGCGCCGGGGTTCACGGCCACGCCACGGGCCCTGCCCCCAACAGGGTCCAACCCCGGCAGGAAGAGGGCAGGCTCCATTCCTCTCACAGGGCGGGCCGGGAGCCGGCAGCCCGCAGCCCAGGGAGGAACCAGAGGCCCAGGACACAATGTAAAACAGCCTAAGTGTCAGCAGACAGGAGCAGATAAGGAAGGGGGGGTCAGAGGGCCATGCGGAGGTGGAAACTGAGCTGGGTCAGGGATGGCAGGCAGGCTTTTCTCGCAGGCACAGAGGTCGGAAGTCAGCACAGGGAGGGAAGAGCGGCCAGTCGAGTGTGGCTCGGGAGGCCCGGGACAGAGGGCCTGGGTGTTGCTGCCAGTGGGGGTTCCAGAGGGCGGCGGCAGGGATGCGGAATGATGGACCAGCCTGCAGCAGGGTTTTGGAGGGGCTGGGGTCGGGGCTGGGGTTGGGGCTCGGGGCAGGGATGGTGGCTCCGTTTCTCAGTGCTGGGACTGGGGTCGTGCTGACCAAGAAACAGCCCAACCTTCACACTGGGTCCCCCTGGGGGCCCACCCGAGCACATGTTTTTTACTAGGTGGTGGTCAGGGGCCTAAGCGGGGCTGACTGGGCTGGGCCTTGAAGGGGTGACCGGAGCCTCGAGTTCCCAGCTCTGGGCAAGGGGTGAGGCTGCATTTCTTAGGGTTCTTGTTCATAGAGTTACACTTATTTTAACTTGTTCTTAAATCACATATTCACAATTTGGAACTCAAAAGGCGCGAAGGGTCTGCCATGAACAGTGTCCCAGCACCGCCCCCTCCCGGGACACCGGCAGCCCTTCCTGCGGGTCCCCAGAGACCCGCATGGGAGCCCGGGCAAAGGACCGGACCCCCGCCCAGGGGCAGGCACCCCGGCCAGCACCCGGGGCCCGCGCCTCTCACTGCCGTTTCTGCTGGCGGTCGCTCCGCATCCCGCGTGGAGTCCCCGTCTTCCTTTTTCACGGCCGTGTCCTGTTCCGTGGCTCGGCCGGACCACGGTTTGCTCCTGGCCCCCTGCTCATGGGCATTAGGTTGCTTCCCATCTTCTGTTACCACAAATAAGGCAGCGACGGCAAACCTGGCGAAGGAGTCGCCCCGCACACGTGTGACACACCTGCGGGGTGGATTCGCCGCCGTGCCCTGCCGGGCGCAAGCACGCACCTGCCATTCTGAAACGCGGCCGGACGGGCAGGGCACCCTCACGCCGCTCGCTCACGAACCAGGCCCCGTCGTTGGGAGACATACCGACCCCGGATCGTTTTAAGGATGCCCGGGGGAAGAAACAGTCGAGAGAAGCCCTCTTTTCATCCAGTGCCCGGTCAGGAGACGCTTCTGGGCTGCATCAGCCCCTGCGGGCCCGGTGCCCTGGCACATGAACTTGCACTTCCTCACCGGTGAGGGAAGGGCCAGGCCCACTCGGCTCCTCAGCACCCCCCACACAGACGGGCTCTGACGCCCTGGTCCCGGGAAGGCAGACACAACACCCAGCCGTAATAACCAGTCTCCCCGGGTGAGGCTGTCGGTGCCCAGGGGAGGGCAGGTGGACCACGGGGTGAGCGCTAGGGCGGGGGAGGACAGGAGAGGGGGAGGGGAGAGTCTGCGGGAGGCAAGTGTTCCCAGTCCGGCCGTCCTGAATGAGGGACAAGCACCTCTTGCCACGTCCCTATGCAAGCAGAAGGACACCCCTGCCAAGCACACAAACACACACACACTTGCTGACGGTCAGTGTCCACCGCAGACCCGCTGTGTCGTGCGTGTGCCCACGAGCCATGACCTCCTACACCTCGCTCTACACCTCGCTCTGCAAGGCAGCGGCTGGTGAGGGACAGGGCGGGTGTCCAGATACCCAGGTGACCTCCCTGTGAATGAGGACAGATGGATAAACGCAGCGATCGGGGCAGGGCTCCCTCCCACGGCCACCGATCCGGCCCAACTCCTGCCAACCGTGGATGAGAGAAATGGCCGCGCGCCCGACTCGAGTGGGAGCCAGCTCCCGGCCAACCGAAGACGGCGTGCGAAGGAGGAGCGCCGGATGACCTTCCCCCTCCCGGCCCGTGCAGAGGGCCAGGGGCCCTGCACATCAGGCCGGGCTCACACACAGAGATGACTGCTCTTCACGTCACTGTGACTGATGCACACGCAGCAGCCGCTCTCTGTAGGTCAAGTATGCACGGCTTTGGTAAACACAGATTTTCACACAACCTATCTGTGTAAAACCCACGGGCCCCCTCTTCACAGAGGCCAGGCCGAACACCCCGACAGGACTTGCTCCGTCCCTGCTGCTCACCCCACCTGCCTGCGTCCCCTGCCCCTGTGCACGCTCGGAGTGGTCTCGCCACCTGGGAAGCCCTTCCCCACCTGCCTCCTCCTCTGTCCACGGGAGCCAGCTCCGTGGCCCTCCCCCCGGGGAGCCTGGCTCCTCAGCCCACCAGCAGGCACAGCAGGCTGCGGGCTCCCGGGCACCCCCAGCTTCGACCTGATTTTCTGGTGTCACACTCTCCCGGTCTGAGCAGCGAGTCCACCTGCCAGCGTAAGGGCACCAGATTCGACATCAGAAACCTGGGTGCCTCCTTCCGAAGGACCTGAGACAAACCCACCCTCCCGGGCCTCTGTCTCCTCAGCTACGGAGGAGCAGGCGCAGTAATGCCGGGGTCCCGGGGCCACTGGGAGGATGCAAGGAAACAAGGTATGCGAAGTGTACATTGCAGACTGCCCCCCCCAAGTGCCGTGAGGGCAGTACCCTGTGTATTAATTAGTATGCTGATATATTTTTAAAGATGTTGCTTATTTATTTGCAGAAAGAGGGGAAGGGAGAGAGAAACATTCACCAGCTGCCCCTCGTAGGTCCCCAACAGAGGAACGGGCCGGCAGCCCAGGCTCACGCCCTGACTGGGAACCGAACCGCTGACCCTTCGCTTGCAGGACGACGCTCAACCCACCGAGCCAGGCCAGTCAGGGCAGCATGTCGGTATTAATTAACAGAGAGTCCCAAATACACCCTTGCCAACACCTCGCACCGTGCTGCACGGGCGCCCGAAAACACCGCCGATGGAACCCCAGACTCCGTGTTCCCTCTACAAGGGATAAACCACTCGGGCACCGCAGGAGGCGGAGCCCAGGAGGCCCTGCCGGCGGCTGCGGCGGCAGCCTTGGGGTTGGTTATTTTTCCCTCAAAGCTTCTCTGTACATAACGACCCAGAGGGCCTTGGGGAACAGCACGGACCAGCGAGGTGAGGGCTCTCAGCCACCTGCCGGCAGGACGGGCCCCCTGGGTGCAGGCCGTCTGCAGGGGTGCGGCGGGCGAACACGAAGGCTCCAGTCTGCACGCCTGTCTCCCGGGGGTGGGGGCAGGGGGCGGGGGGGCTGTCTGATGTGAAAACCCCTACAGGGCTCTCACTCCACCCTCTTTCCTAGGTGGGGGTGGGGAATGGCACCCCGGGACCACCTGTGGCCCACGGCACAGGGACCACAGACTAGGGTTCCCAGCAAGGAGACCAGGTGGAGCGCTCAGGTGGGTCCCCCCAACAGACTTCAGGTCAGAAAGGAAGTCAGTCACACACACACACACACACACACACACTTGAGCGCGCACACACCCCTTCTCCGTCCATCTTCCTGCTACTGTGAGGACCCGAGCCCCCTGCAAACCAGGCCTCGCCTCTTCGGGGTCTCTCAGCCAGGACCTCCCCTGGGCCTTGGAGCACCCAGAAGGCAGGCAGAGAGGGCACGAGCAGCTCCATCAGAGGGCACGTGACGCACCCACGGTCGTCACCCGGGTTCTCCGACTCTCCACTCAGTGCTCTGCCCGCCCCCACCCCAGGCCCCAGGGCCGTCCGGCAGACAGGCTGGGACCTTCCCGTTCCTGCAGAGGATCTGAGATCCGTGGGCAGCCGGGGTGCTGTTCTAGAACTTCTCTCTCTTCTCCGTCTGCGGCCCACCCCCACTTTCCTGGGGGGGGGGGTCCGCCGACCTGGCGCTCTGGGAACAGCGAGGCCACGCAGGGTCACGCCTGGACAGAGCACACGCCCAGACTTCCACGGCGACCATTTCTTGGTTGTAAAACTGGGGGTGATTTTTATGCTTACCCCCCAACCTTTTCTAAAACCAACACGTGCATGCCATTTTCAAAGCCAGACAAGCCTGCTGTTTTTCAAAGGCTGAAGCGTGGAGATCAACACGCAGACTTTCCGTGAAACGTCCGGTTAGTCGACGCGTGTGACTGTTCAGGACGCGGCAGGGCTGGAAGTGGCCAGGTCGGGCACAAAGGTTTTCTGGGTGGGGTCTTCCCTCTGGTTTCCGCCCCAGAACCGGAGGAAAAGCAGGGGGGCTGCGGGGCTTCCTGCATCAGAGCGAGGGCAGAGGCCTCCCAGACCACGGGGCTGGGCCTCCCGTGGGGCCGACCCGAGACTGTAGGACGTGCCCTGCAGGCTCCTGGTACGAACTCAGTTCTGACGAACAGTCCTGTTCGGATCAGTCTCACCATCCGTCACTTCTCAGGGACACTTCCACCTTCCTCCAGAGTGGCAATGACGTTAACCCGTCCGGCCCTGTCACTGACTGAGTCAAGAACTGTTTCAGCGCCTACTCTGTGCGAGGCGCTGTGCCAGACGCCGAGCCCTCGCTGAGTGGAGGCTGGGGGACCCACCGCCCTGGGGCTCTGGGTCACCCCTCCGCGCTCTGCCCGGGTGCAGGGTCTCCGCTGCGTTACAACAGCAGCCAGAATGTGGACAAACACTGCCTGGATGCGACACCTGCCTAACGCCAGCATCCCAACCGCTCTGCACGGGTCCGCTCCCCGGGCCTCAGGCAGAGCTGGCCCGGAACGGTACTGCACCCACTCCACGGAGGCAGAGACGATGGGGGGTGGAAGTATGAGAAAACCTGGACTTGGCAACCCCCCAGTTCTCCTCTCCACCGCCCCGCCCACGCCCCCCTCCTCCCTCCGGTGTTTTCTGAGGCAAGACCGTCACACTCAGCTCACACTTACTGAGTGCCCGCACGGGCTGGGCCCCAGCGTCACACGCTCTTGTCAGCAAGAACTCGGACCTTTGCACACGCTGCACATTCTGCCTGGAACCCGCTTCTCCCCCTCACACGTGGTGACAGCTGACATGTCACCTTCTCAGAAGTGCCTGCCCAGGTGAGACTGTCCTGACAGCACCTGTGACAGCTGTGGCTGCTCCAGTGTCAGTGGCACTGCACCTTCCCCAGCCGCACTCCGTTCCGTGAGGGCCGCCCCTGCACCCTGGCTGGCACACGGTGCTTTTTTTCTTTTTGAAAACCATTTGTTTATTTTTTAGAAGGGGGGGAAGGGAGGAGAAAGAGGGGGAGAGAAACATCGATTGGCTGCCTCCCGCACACCCCCCAACTGGGGACCTGGACTGCAACCCAGGCACGTGCCCAACTGGGACTCGAACCAGTGACCCTTCGGTTCACAGGCCAGCACTCAGTCCATGGGTCCGCACCAGCCAGGGCCACAGAGTTTCTGGAATAAATTCAATGGCCTCTCAGGTAATCATGAAGGCCAGGGTTTGCTGAGCATGTACTACGTGCTAGAGGCTATGCCGGGCTCCACACAGACACTGGGGGCCGGCAGTCGCACGCCAGCTGCGCCCCGTCACTCCCATCTCACAGGAAAAGGAAATTCGTCACTTTCCCCCCGTTTCTAGAGAATGGGAATTAGGATGTGCTTAGCAACCTGCCCGAGGCCACGGAGATAAAAAGAGGGCGAGGCTCCGAGCGGCATCTCCCAATTCTGTCTCCATGTCACGGGACCACTCAGCCGCATGCGCCCCTCTCTCACCAATGCCCGGAGGGGGTTCTTTCTCCCGAGCTGCCAGCGACCATTTGTGTCCCCCTCCTGAATCCTTGGCCCCTCTCCCCAGGCACCCAGCTCAGAAGACTTCCCCGACACCCCCACTCTCACTCCACACCCCCCAGCTCCCACACCCGACCACCCAACGTGGACCCCTCAGCCATGCCTGGGCAGTGACCCCCCCAGCCCTCCGGCACCGAGGCGCAGTGACCAGAGCACTGGTGGGCGCCGGAGGCCAGGCGCCCGGCACAGCGGGCAGGCAGAGAGGGCATCCCTCGGCGAACCCCCGTGGGACCCGGGAGTTGAGCCCGGCTTTCCGGGTTCCAGCTCCCGCCCTGTCCCCACTCTCTGCTGGTGAGCGCAGGCGCGTGGACGGGGGACAGCCACCACAGCTCTCCACTGGGAAAGGGAGCCGCCCACGTCCACTCCAGGTCTGTGACTCAAGAAGTCAGTGAGGACCTGTGGGATCCAGAAGAGGCCTGAGCTCCAGCTGGGCGGCTGATTCACGGCTGGCCCCAGGGGCCACTTCCACTTATTTATTTGTAATTTTTTAAAATTTACTGATTTGAGAGAGATGGAGAGAGGCAAGAGAGAAGCATCGATTTGTGGTTCCACCCACTGATGCACTCATTGGCTGACTCTTATATGTGCTCTGACCAGCAATCAAGTCCATGATCTTGGGGTATCGGGGCGACGTTCTAATCAGCTGAGCTAACCAGCCGCAGTGACCCAGGGGCCACTTTCAGAGCAGACACCATCGCAACAGTGGCCTCCAAAGGCCTGCCCTGGGCCACATGGGGTGGTCAAAACCCGAAGGTGCTGGAAGAAGAGAAGGGAAAGGCAGCGAGGACTAAAGAGAATGCCAGTGACCCGAGGGACAGCAAAGGAGGGCGCGGCCAGGTCTTCCTGGGGCTCCCTTTGGGAGTGAAGGGAGGAGGCGGCAGGCGGTCACGCTGTCCTGTGACACACCGCTGAGGATGTCACTTCCTCCATGAAACCCTCAGGGCTCCCTGAGGACCCCCAGAGTGGGGTTCAAACTCCGCAGCAGGGCCTTCAGGGTCTTCAGGCCGGGCCCACCCCAGCCGGGTCTGGGGCGGGAGGTGTGTTAGGCCTCCTGGCCTCTGCCCAGGGGTGTCTCGGCCTCGAACGCCCCTTCCTCCAGGAGCCAAACGCCCCTTGTCCTCCAAGGCACAGGGCATTCTGTTTCTGGGACGACTTCTGGGACACCCCGGGCCTAGTGGGGGAAGGGCTCTGAGGTCAGACCCTCTGCCTCACGGCCCAGCTCCAAAGACCAGCCCCACTGTGACCCCCTGGGCTGCCTTCTCTGCACCGTGTGACAGTGACCGCTCCCACCTCACCGGGTGGGGGGGGGGGACAAACTGGCCACTATTTCACGACAGCGCTTTGAACTGCGCCTGGCACACAGTAAGTGCCGGATAAACAAGCTGTTGTTCCCATTGTCCTCCGGCCCCTCCAGGGCCCTCTGTCTCTGCCACCAGCAGCGAGCGCCCTGCCTCGCGCTTCTTTGTGGCCCTCTGCACCCCTCAGCCAGCCACAGCCTTTCAGAAGGCACAACCCAGGCCTCAGGCCTCACACAGCGCCAGGCGCGTAGTAGGTCTTCCATGAATAATACTCAGTGCCCGTGAAGGGCCTATATAGCAGACCCCACGCAGAGCTCTCCCGGGGCTCGGCAGCTGGCCTTCCACGCCTCCCACCAGACCCTGTCTGCAGGCGCTGCAGAGCCCGAAGGCTTTCACCGCTCCCGGTTTCCGAACAACAGTAACGGCCGAGCTCGCCTTACCAAGGCGGTTTCCACTCCGGGGAATTTACGGGGAGAGAGGAGCACAGCGGGGCCTGCAAATAGAACTGAACCCCTTGGGGCGAGAGCTGGGCTGGCCCCCCGAAAGCAGGAGCAAGACCTCCAAGGCGGAGGGGAGAGAGCGGCCTCCGGACAAAAGCCGGAGCTCCGGAGAACTCGGCCAGCGCGAGAGAACTAGGACAAGCAGATCATTTGCGCCCTTCTGTCTTGAAGCTCTCCTTCCTGCCCACCTGGAGAGCTTTAAAAGGGGCTCCTTGTTCGACCCACCACCATGTGGGAATGGCCTACAATACAGCCAGAACCCCAGGTTACCTGTGGTTCTCGGGGGGAATTCGCAGTGCCTTCTCCACCCACACTGGCTGTCGGGGCCTCAGGTGGGGACTGGGGCCACCATCCGTGTCCATGTCCCCACCAGGCTGGGAGCCTCTAGTGGCTGAGCACCAGGTCTCACTGACCTTCACCCCCCGACCCCTAGCACAGTGCCTGGTATGCAGCAGGCGCTCAGTAAGTCGAGGCAGCAAGGTCTGGCGGCGAGAGGAAGGTCCTGATTCAAGGATGACTCCATCCAGGCCTGCCATGTACCACGAACAAGCAAGTCACGCCACCCCGACGACTGTTGCCTCACTCGCCCACCAGGACACCCAGCCTGGTACTCCCCCACCTGCTGAGAGGACGGGCTGGGGACACACATGTAGAAAGCATGTGTTTTCATGCTTTCCACTTTCTCAGACGAACGCTGGTTTAGGACTTCAGCTCGGCTGTCCCCTAGGGTCACGTCCTTTCTGCCGGCCACACTGCCCCTCTCTCAGCACCGAAACCACTTTGTCCACACTTGACTGTTTTATATTTTTTCACATCTTTGTGATTGCTTGTTTCTAAGTGTGATTCCACCACTGACCTCAGGGACTGTGCACGGGGGGCATCGTGCACTTGTGTCCAAGGCCTGACAAAACAGGCACTCGGGCCTGGCTGCTGGCGCCCTCCCACCCCGCAGCCCCAGTTCTGATACACACGGCACC
The DNA here is from genome assembly GCF_004126475.2 of Phyllostomus discolor. Lineage (NCBI taxonomy): Eukaryota > Metazoa > Chordata > Mammalia > Chiroptera > Phyllostomidae > Phyllostomus > Phyllostomus discolor. The sequence continues at coordinate 210,133,836 of NC_040904.2, forward strand.
CTTCGACAAGACGTCCCGAAGGGCACAGCTGCGGGGGCCCACCAAGCACGCAGATGCCGGAGCTGGGAGGGGACGCTGCAAACAAACCTGGGAAGGCAGCCTCACCTGAGGCCCCTGCCTCCTCTGGAGGTGCAGGTGAGCCTGTTTGCCTGGCTGACTCCGCAGCGAAAGGGCCTCCGGGGCACAGATTGCTGTTTCTTGCCTTACATAAAGCACCAGGCGATCAGATAAATAATACATGCCTTCAGCTCACACACAGGTATCAGGCGTGCAAACACTTGCTTTGCGACACGGCGCCCAAAGTGTGTGTGTATGTATGTATGGCTTTGCACAGCCCATGGGAGACATGAATTGGGAACAGATAGCCATGTCCACCCGCAACCCCAAAGCCTTGCCATGGCCTGGAATCGACTAGCTCTAGACCCAGCAGTGCACCCAGGGAGGAAATGTACAACCCACGGGATGGATACACACACCCCACCTCAGTCTCTATGGTCTCTTCCGAGGCAAATACCCTTGGAGTCCCAGGTTCCCATCGGTGCCCCTCCAAGTAGCCGACCTGTATGCAAGGCATGTACACCCTCCCTGCGAGCATCCCGAAAAGCGTCGCCAGGCCAACCCTCCCAAAATCACAGCCGCCCCAACAAGGCAAGTGTGCCCCCCCCCCCCCCCCCAGTCACTCGGCGGTGCCAGGCGCCAGCACACCCACCGGCGCACACAATCCCACTTGCAAAGAGGCTGTCCATCCGCCTGCCGTCTCCCCCAGCCACCTCCACCGGCAGGTCCAATTACACTCCAGACGCCGGCGCCGCCACGTTGGCGAGGAGGGGGCCAGGGCACACCCACGGGCGGCCCCGCGACCCGGCAAGGAGGATAGGGGACGCAGGTCGGCGGACATCCCCTCCCTCCTCAACCAGGCCGGGCCCCTTCGTCTCTTCTGCGCTCGGGATCCGTGGTCCACGCGACCCTCGGGGCGACCCCTGCACCCGGCCTCTCCAAAACGGGGCAGCCCCCCCGCCCCCAGGAGCCCACAGTCGTCCCCCTCATGGCTTCTGACCCGAGGCTGACCGGGCGGGTACCTCAGGAGCCCATGGCGGCGGTGGCGTGAGCGAGCGACGCGCGACAGCTGGACTGTGCGGGTGGGGCGGACAGCACCGCAGCCGGAGTCCAGTCGCCGCCGGCCGCGCGTCCGGGACACAGCGCGGCTCAGCCGCGGCGCGCCTGCGCACCTAGCGTGCCTCCGGGGAGGGTGGGGCGGCGAGCGCGGGGCTGAGATCACCCGCGCGGCCTTAAAGGGGCCGCGCCCGGACCTTCCCGCTCGCTGCCGATTGGTGGGGTCGACCCAGGTTCTCCAGCCGCTAGCCAACAAACCAGCCAAGAGTCGCCTTCCCCGCCCCAATCTGACCTCCTAACCCTGCCCACCGCAGAGCTTCTGGGGCGGGGCAGGAACAGACAGGGTTTTAGGCTCGGAGCTCGGTTCTAGACATTCTGTCTGGAGCTTCACTCGGGCCTGTTATGGAGGTAAAACAATGTACTATAATGGCTGTTTGTCGAGGGAAGAGTGCGTGTAGAACTATGCAATGAATGCATGCCGAAGAGCTGCGTGCAGTCATGCCAGATGAAACTGCAAAGCAGAGAAAGAGGCTTCCCCCCCCCCCCACGCTGCGCATCGACGTTTTTTTCTTGCCGCACCTTGCTCTGGGAGGCTAGCTAGCAAAGTTTTTGAGGTGGCATTAAGCCTCCTTAGCCCATTCCTGTTTCTGACGTTGGTGTTGCTTCAAGACCCCCAACTGTATTCCTCTCCCCAGCGCAGACTCCTCCCCTGAACTGTTTACTCAACACCTGCTCGAGGTCCAATGGGCTTCTCGCAGTCATCACGCCCACTACAGGGCCCCTCTTTCCCCCCAAACACAGGCTAGACCTCCTCCCTCACAGCCTCCCTTTACCAGCGATTGGCGTCTCCGTCCTCCCTGCGCCCCGGCCCTAAACTCCTGGAGTTATTTTTAAATCCTTCCTCCGCACTGGGGCAGGAAATCCTATTGGCTCTACCCGCAAAACATGTCCAGCCTCTGACCTCTCCCACCCCATCTCCACTCCTACCACCCTTGTCCAGTTTCTGCCCAGGATTACTGCAATGTTCTTGCTGTGGACTGAATGTTTGTGTCCCGGAAAACTTCGAATGCTAATATCCTAACCCGCAGGTGATGGTATTAGGAGGTGGGGCCTTTGGGAGGTGATTGGGTCATAAGGGTGGAGACTTCATGAATGGGATTAGAGTCTTCACAACAAAGACTCCAAAGAATGCTCTAGCCTTCTTTCTGCCCTGCGAGGTGTCGGTGTAAGAAAGCTCAAACCTGTAGAGAATTTTGATGAGTGTGTTTGAGCCAAAACTGATAACAATTGCCAGGAAGCAAGATCTCAGATGGTTTGGAGAGTGACTGTTTTTGAAGTTTATTTTACGCATTTGAAATCAAGGAAGGACTGGGAGGAAGATTACATGAAGATGAAGGTGGGAGAAAGCAAAGCAGGGATTGGATTACAGGAGAGTTACGATTCTGTGCTCTCTTGAAGGTGGTTAGGCTTATTTCAAAGGTGTGTTAACTTCAATGCACCAAAAGCAGTGGACAGGACTTGCTTACGACAAAGATAAACCATTCCCTAAGGAAGTTATGTGCCTGGATTATGACTATCTACCATGGCCTCCCAGTAGGAATTTATAATCAGATCACCCTGGAAGTTACTGTCCATAGAACCCCGCCCTTTTTTTAATGCTATTCTTTTTTTTCCCAATATTTTATTTATTTAATTTTTTTAGAGAGGGAAGGGAGGGAGAGAGAGAGAGAGAGAAAGAGAGAGAGAAACATCAATGTGCGGTTGCTGGGGGTCATGGCCTGCAACCCAGGCATGTACCCTAACTGGGAATCGAACCTGTGACGCTTTGGTTCTCAGCCTGCGCTTAATCCACTGAGCTATGCCAGCCAGGAGAACCCCTTTTTCATCCACAGGGAATAGAAGTCGACAGTCTACATACAACCCAGAAGAGCAATCTCAATGGAACCCAGCCATGCGGGCACCCTGATCTCAGACTTCCATCCTCCAGAACTATGAGAAATAAATTCTCATGTTCATAAGCCACCCGGTCTGTGGCATTTTTCTGTAGCAGCCCAAACCGACCGGGGTTATGCAATGCTCTCCTGACTTGTTTCGCTTTTTCCAGCCTTGCCTCCCGCCCTAGTCTATGTCAGTACAGCGGCCGGAAGGATTCTTTTACCTATGTCAGAACATGACACTTCTTTGCTCAAAACCTTCGATTGCCTCCCCACTTCACTCTCAGTAAAAGCCCGAGTCACTACCAGTCTCTACAGAGTCTTGCCTGATCTGACATTCTACCCACCCGGGCATGTCCCACCTCACTGACCCTCTTCTTTCCCTCCACAGGGACTGACTCTCTCTCTCGTTGTTCCTCGGGCAAACCCAGCACACTCGGCTCCAGCCCTTCGCACTGGCCATTCCCTCTGTTGGGATTGCTGTTCCCTCAGATACCCGAACGGTCCCTCTCTCACCTTCTTCAGGGTCTGCTCGGATATTCACCACTACCTCAGGCCTACCCTGACGACCCTAATAAAACTGCCAAACCCCTCAGAAGCCCAATTTTTTTCCCCATACCACTTCATGTCTACCAGAACATGTAATGTGCCTGTTTTACCATTGGTCTTCAGCTAGTCACACACAAGGTCTATGAGGACTAAGACTTTTGCCCTTTTTGTTTCCCGATTTAAGTCCAGTATTTAGTCCAAGGACCGGTATAGACAACACGCTCAGAGGGTGTCTGAGGCGAGCACGAAGATCCTCTTTAAAGAGTCCTCTGGAAAATCCCCTCCCACACCCCAGTGGGAAGCTGCTCAGGGCCAACCCAACAGCTAACAAGGCTTATCTTATCATCAGTTGCCTGGTAATCTTTTGTTTACGACTTCCCAGCTCTGCTGCCTTACACGCGGGCCCCTCGGGGACGAAGTCTTCAGCTCAGCTCTCACGTAGTTTACCTGCAGAGAGCGGAAAGCTTACAGACCGCACAGACCGGACAGACTCCGACCTCCCCTCCAGAGCGGCCGGGCTGAGCTGCACCCAAATACAGGTCCACTCATCGCTCGTCGTCCAGAGAGCTCTTGGCTCTCAGCTTACAGAGGCCCCAGGCTGGGGGGGTGGGAAGAGGCAGGTGGTGAGTATTTTTAGGCTTGGGTTGCCAGAGAAGGCTCAAAAACAAAAGTCACCTGGCCCGAGTGACAGACACAGCAGGTCGGCAGGTGGCACTGGGTCCCCCTGGATGCTTGCTCCCTGCCTCTCCTAACCCTCTCCCTGAGGCTTTCCAAAACAAACATCTACCCGCTTCTGCTAACTCCCCGCCCCCTCCGTGAAACACACAGCTGCACGTCTCTCCAGGGTCAAAGCGGCTCCTCACCCTGGTCCCCTCTCCCCTCCACGCCTGGGACCCCTGCCCTGGTTTGGATCCCCTCACTTCTGGACAATTATAACAATTCTGCAGCCCACCTGTCACCTGTACCCCGGCCCGCTGGCTACTGATGCCTTTTTCTTCCTCCAGCAGTCAGATAGCATCGGTTCCTTCTCGATCCGCACCTCTCCCATTCTGTTTTGATTAGTTTCTTCTTAATTAAAAAAAAAAGGAAATAATCTGAAACTCATCAAATAATAGTTAAGTAAATTATGGTAGATCCTCACAATGGCATATTGTGTAGATATTAAAATAGCCTCTTTACACATTTCAAATAACATGAGGAAATGATTAAGAATAGCACTGAATTAAAAAAAAAAGCTGTAATACATTTGCAATGACAGCCTGGTCTGAAGTCTGTTTAAAAAAAAAAAAGTTTAGAAGAAAATTTGGAAAGAAATGTAAGGAAATGTCTTCTCCCTGCCCCTTGATTCTTTGTATTTTTCAAAATATGTTTGCAAAAGCATGCAATATTTTCAAAAGAAAAGAATAATTTATTTTACAAAATAAGAAAAAAGAATAGCTTTCTCTAAAAACCGTAAGAGCCCTGGCCACGTAGCTCAGTTGGTTAGAACATCATCCCCAATACGCCAAGGTTGTGGGTTTGATCCCCAGTCAGGGAACACACAAGAACCAACCAATGTACTCTGGCTGGTGTGGCTCAGTAGATTGAGCCCCCACCTGCAAAACAGAAGCTCGCAAGGATCACAGGTTCAATTCCCAGTTGGGCACATGCAGGTCAGGTCCCCAGTAGGGGGCGTATGAGAGGCAACCACACATTGATTTTTTTTCTCCTCTCTTCCTCCCTTCCACTCTCTCTAAAAATATATAAATCAAATCTAAAAAAAAAAAAAAGAATCAACCAACGAGTGCCTACATAAGTGGAAAAACCAGTCATGTCTCTCCCCATCTCTAAAAGAAATCAATAAATTAAAAACATATTTAAAGAAATGATTTCTCACTCCCTTCCTTTTTCTCACTGGGCATCACCATTCCTCTGACTGCACCTATCTTCCCACCAGACTGAGGACCTCTCCAGGGCAGGGACCAAGATGAATTCTCTCAGCATCCAGAGCCCGCGGCTGGCATCTGGCCGCGGAGCACAGAGGGAAGAGCTGAGGCTTCCGCTGCGCGAGCTGACGAGTGGCTGAGAGCCCGGGGCTCTCCGGATCCATTTACCTGCCGCCTCCGTGTCTCCCTCTGGTTCCCGAGGATGCTGAGGGAGCCCTGGCCAGGTGCCCTGAAGAGGCGGCGTGTGGGGTGGTGGGCAGAGCACAGGCCCCGCTCCATTGCCTCCTAGCGATATGCTCCCAGGCACACGGCCACGCCTCTCGGAGTCTCGGTTTCCCCGTCCACCTGCACAACCGTGCTGGCCTGGAACTTTGCACGACGCTGACAGCCGTGCGGTACTTACAGAACATGACCGCTGAGGACCCAACTAACTTCCTACCTGAATCAGACCCTTGTGGCGGCAATGGACAAAAACCCGGTTTAAACTGAATTAAACAAAAGAACATTAGGAACATGAGGAAGTACAGGGCAGAGCTGGATTTGAGGCCTCACACCTGGTCATTGGGACACTATTTCTCTCAGTCTCTCGGGGGGTGTGTGTGTGTGACCCAAAACTCAGAAAGTTTCTGCAGTCAGGAGAATGGGTACGCACACAGAGGGCAAATAAGGTCGAGGTCTTAATTATCTCTGCGTTCCCAGAAGCTGACACACGGGGCTGGCATTAGCGTCTGCTTCTTCGCTATTATTTATTGAGCGTTTACTATGTGCAGGCCATGCACTAACCTCTGTATTATTTCAGCCAGCAGGAGTGACTGCCATTAGGCGGATGAGGAAACCGAGGCACAGAGAGGCGTTATTACTTGGCAAAAAACACACCTTGAGCAGCCTGGCAAACAGGAGGCCTCCGTGGGTGTCTGGTAAATGAACCCAGGACCCGCATCAGCCCCCACAGGGACTAGGAAAATCGGGCAGCAAGAGAAAATGCTTTCCGACCGACTGCTTGCTGTCCCTCCTGGTGGGGTGGTGACCTTCAGGGCAGCAGTGGCCATCAGCAAGCAGAGCAAGGCCATTCTGGAGGGTGCATGGGAGGTGCGTGTGTGCATCAGGGATGAGGCTGGCGATGACTGATTTACAGGACACCGTGGAAGAGCCTGAGCTGGAGACACGGAGAAAGGGGGCTTGCGCTTTGTCTGTCCCACACACGCACCTGCACCTGAGACAGGTGAGAGGCGTTCCCCTCCCAACTTACCAGCCGAAACAAACAGGCAAATGAAACCGGGCCAGAGAGAAGGACATGCTGCCAGCTTCCTTGGAGCATTAGGAGCTCGTCCCAGATCCCTTAGGGAATCCCGGCTGCACCCCCTTCCCTGGAGCCCTGACTGGGGACAGGGAGGTCGGCAGCTGGTCAGGCGCATGCAGGAGGCTGGGGAGGCCGAGGCTGGGGTTTTCTCGAAGAGGCTTTCATCAGAGAGAGGAGGGGAGCGGAGGAGGAAGCAGGAGGCCTGGGCGTCCCAGGCTCAGAGCTCCAGTGACTTGGGACGACTTCAAAGGGGCCCCACCTTAATCACAGGTGCTTTGAAGATGCTGCCATGAAAGGCCTTAGGAGGCATAATTACCTGAGATTCTCCCAAGGGCCTGCAGGAGCCCCAGTGACTGTCTTGGGGGAACTGTGGTGAGGTAGGGATAGGGGAGTGGGGGGCTTCCTTAAAGGGGCAGTGCCCCCGGGCTGGGCCCTCGGCTCCCCTCCCCGTGGCTGCTGGATGGCCTGTGCTCCCATCCCATCAGCCTCTCCGGCGAGGGCCCACTGTAGCCTCGGTGAAGCCAGCCTCTGGGCAGCTTCCTGCACCTCAATGGGCTCTGGGGTGTGGCCTTACAAGGACAGTCGGGAGGACAGAGAGATGCTCTTGGCACCCCAAGGCTAGGATGAGAGAAGTGGGGGCCCCCCCAGCAGGCCAGAGGAAAAGGAGGAGGAGGAGGAGCGGAAGGTGGCTCCGTGTCGCCATGGCAACATTTAGGCTGCACACCAGACCTCTTCTCCCTCACCAGCCCACGTGTTGGCAGGGAAACAGGGCCCCAGAGAAGTGTGGCTGGAGCGCAGCTGAGATGTCTGAGGACCCGGCAGGGCGAGGCTGGCCCTCGGAGTGTGTTTCTTCCTCCGGACGATGCGATATGTTTCTGGGGCCGCCCGTGGCGCGATGTGTGGGCTCAGCATTCTCAGCTGCTATTTCCATATCTGTTTCCTAACCAGCGTGTGGGTGGGGGAGGGGAGAGAGAGCTAGTGCATCGGGGTAGAGGTGCTCCCTTTGCTAAAGCTGTGCTGGAGCGGTCCCTTTGGAGCTGACCGAGCTGGCCTCGGGGGTCTGCTGGTGGGACGTCAAAGTGCAGGTAGGAACGGAGAGCGGAGGCCACCACCTCAGAGGCAGCAGACCAGCGACACGAGGGACTTGTATTTTGTGCAGGTGATCATAAGCACAGGGCAGGCGACTGAACCGAGCTCAGAAGAGGCTCAGCCTCAGCCCGTGTCCCAGGCCGAGTTCTCCCTGTCTCCCCCGACCCCCTCCTCCCAGCCTCCTGCTGTCCCATCATTAATACCCGCCCTCCGGGTTCTTAGGCCCCCAGATACTTGCAGGCCTCTCAGGCCCCCTCCCACCAGCGGCCCAACTTGGGGCGCCTCCCTGCTCAGGCTCTCCTCTTCCTGTCACTCCCCTGCACCCGGGGCTGCCCTTCTCACTTCCTGCTCTGAGTTCCCCCACAGTCAAGAGGTCGTCTGCTGGGAGAATTTAGAACAGTGGTGTCTTGTGGGGGGGTGGGGGGGGCGGCAACACTGTACAGGAAGCGACACGAGGAAACCGGCTGGAGTACTGACCGCCGCCCCTGTCTTCGTCAGACGCATAGAAACAGGTGAAAAGCTGTGTGGAGCTGGATGCTGGAGATGTGCACAGCTCTCTGAATTATACGTCAATTAGGAAGAAAAGATCCCAGGGCAAAAATGGTCAGCCAGGACCTCTTCTTGCCACCCTTCCCCTTTCCCCTGCTTTGGGGTTTGAGGCCAGTCAGCACGCCCTCCTTCCTGATGCCCCGCCCTCCCGGCCCTGCTCCTCCCTGGCTGGCCGCCCCTCTAGGGTCTGGAGCCAGGAATGCACCGCCCCCTCCCCCCCCCCCACCCCCAACCACAGAGCCCCGGCCCTCCTTCCTCTCCCACAGTTGGCAAAGAACAGAGCATGTCCTGAACCAGTTCAATCACCCTCCCCTCTGGATGCCCCTGCGTTGGGCACCCCAGCCAGGGTTGGGGCCCTGGCTCTCCAACCCTTCTCCCTGCCTTTCTCCTTCCTCCAGGCTCGCCGCCCACTGTTGCCATGTCCCATTCTTCAGGTTGACAACCATCATGCCTTCTGCCCCAGTCAGTGGCTCCCACAGTGCAGGTCCTGGAAGGTGGAAGCCCAGCGAGTCCACCTCTAGCCCTGGCTGCTGCGAATCTACCCCCCCCTCCCCCCCGTGCTTGAAACTGTGACTCTATCAAGGTAGTTCGTACCTCTGGGCCTTTGCACCTGGCGGTCTTTCCTCTGCTCAAGTGACTGCCCCCCACCCCAGTAGAGCCCCCTTTCAAGGCTCGGGTCAAAGATCTTTGAAACCCCTCCCCTGATGACTCCAGACGGGGTCCCTGCCTTCTCTGTCCCCAGTTCCCACCCGATTCTGAATGGGGATGAGCCCTGTGCTGGTCTGCGTCTTGCCCCCCACCAGGCTGGGAGCCCCTGCAGGAAGCCGAGACCACGCCCTATGTGTGACACAGTAGTTACAAAAGGTGAGCGATTAGGAATTACTAATGAACAGTCACGCGGATACAAAGTGCAGCACAGGGAACGCCTCCAACAACATTGTAACATGTAACAGCCCCACACGGGGCCAGGCGGCTACCAGACTTACCAGGGGGATCGCTTGGTAAGTTACATAAATGTCTCATCGCTGTGCTGTACACCTGTAACTATATAGTACTGAACAGTAACTGTAATTGAAAAAAATTTTTTTAAGTTTTCCTTAATTTTTAGAGAGAGGGGAAGGGAGGAAGAGAGGGAGAGAAACATCTGTTGGTTGCCTCTCACACACTCCCAACCGGGGACCTGGTCGCAACCCAGGTGTGTGCCCTGACTGGGAATCGAACCTGCGACCCTACAGTTCACAGGCTGGTGCTCAATTCACTCAGCCACACACCAGCCACCAGCCAGGAATGGAAAAAAACTGTTTTAAAGAAATACGTAGTGACCACTATGGAGCACTCCATGGGCTGTGGAGCCAGCCAGACAGCCTTCCCTGTGCCTCAGTGTTCTCGTTTATAAAATGGGCGTCACAACACCCCTGCCTCGGGGTTTCTATGGGCACAGGCTTGGGGGCAGGTCTGGGCACAGTGGGCTCTTAATGGACCCAGCCTACCGCCCTCTGCAGCGGGAATGACCCCATTGCACAAGAAGAGAAAGCGGAGACCTAGACAACGCCCAAGGTCACAGGGGCCGAGCTGGCCCTGTGGCCTCCAACCCTGTGCTCCCCACTTCTCAGCCCTGCAGCCCGCCCCCCTCGGCCCAGCGCCTGGCACCCTGGGCACCCACATGAGCCCAACCGATGTTTGTTGCATGAGTGAAAATGACTCACCGAGTGGCATGTTTGCCCTTCCAGTGCGGGCAAAACTTCTTGGTGATTGTTTGGCTCCCTCACCAAGGGAGAGAGAGAAACACTGACGGCTGCCTTCCGCACATGCCCCGCCCCACAACCTATGCACGTGCCCCGACCAGGAATTGAACCCGAGACTCACTCCAATCAACTGAGGCTCACTGGCCAGGGCTAGTGGTTCTAACTTTTTTTATAGCTTCATTTTCGTACATGTAATCTCCAAACACTGAAATTAACCCAAAAAGCAGGCGCGGCCGGGGAAGCGGGGGACACACGAACTCACTGAAATCAATAAAGACCACGCAGAGGAGAGAATTTCAAGTGACTTCTGGGCACTATTCTCTGACAGCACCTCCTCAGCGAGATACACTCTAAGGAAAAAGAAGTCGGTAGCTTCACACTTGAGTGTTTCCTGTCCGATGTCCAGCCAGAGAGGCCCTGGGGGTGGGGTGGCCCAGTGGCCTGGAGGGGTTTGAGATCCGACCCCCATCTTCAAGGCCACACCCCTGGAAGGTCTTCCTGGGACTTACAGCCTTCACCTCGGGGCTCTAGGGCACTTCCTGGCTTAACACGCCCCTGTCCCTGAAGGCTGTGGACGAGGACCTGCCTTTGCCTAAACCTCACCTGGAGGGTGGGCAGGAGACCCTTCAGGAGGCCGAGCCAGGCTGTGGGGTCACGGGGTCTTCAAATGCCAGCACTGGAAAGGACCTGAAGTGCAGGGGTCTTGAGTTACGCCCAGGGCTTCAGAATGCCCACCGCAACCGCGCAGAACCCGCCAGGTGGGGGGCTGCCCCAGGGTCAAGGCTTGGATGCAGGAGCCACCCAAGGTCACCTGCCAAGGTCACCTGTGGAAAGGGTGCCATTGAAACCCAACTCCAGTGCCCTCGCTTGCAGGGATCCTTGGTCAACCCGGCGGGGGGGGGGGGGGGGGGCGTCATATCCTGGTTCTGCCATCAGAGCTGTGTGACCTTGACCCAGTCATTTCACCACTGACTATTTCCCCCGGAAGGCAGAGAGAGGAGCAGACCTAACAAGAATTCTTAGGGAAGGGAGGGAGAGAGAGAAAGAGAGAGAGAAACATCAATGTGTGGTTGCTAGGGGCCGTGGCCTGCAACCCAGGCATGTGCCCTGACTGGGAATTGAACCTGCGATGCCTGGTTCGCAGCCTGCGCTCAATCCACTGAGCTATGCCAGCCGGGGGCTAACAAGAATTCTTGTGTGGACAAGAGAATGTTGGGAAGAGCTTCTCGAACCTTCCTATTCTTCATGGTCCTGGGCCTTGGGCGTCCCCCGGAGCTTGCTGGGGTGCAGACTCTCATGCCCCAACCCAGCCCAGCCCTCCAGGGTCAGAGCCTGCCCCAAGCGGTTTTGTGTGCGGTTTCTGAAGCTCAAGTTTAACCCCCAGCCCCGCTCCGCCCCCACCCCCGCTTGCGGGGGAGACGCCCCAGAGCAAAGAGGCGACCGAAGGAGGGCTGCATGTCACTTGATGCTTTTCTACTTTATTACTTCAAATTAACAACCACGATAAAGCTCAAAAAAGTCCAATATTTACACAGGAAAAAAGTACAAAATTCCCCCCAAAGTTCTTCAGTATTTTTTTTCAGTTTTTTTAAATTACAAAGTTATAAAAAGCTTTGCTCTTTAATTAAAAAAAAAAGAACAAGAAAAAAGGGGAGACGGAGGTAAATAAATTAGGAAATACACACACGGGGAAAACAAACACAAACGAGAAGGGGCGTTAACTGGGAGGGGCGGGCAGGCCCCAGGCCCGGCCTCTCCCCGGGCTGCTCCTCGGAGAGGCAGGTGCAGGACCGGCGGTGGCCCCCGGGGAGGGTCGGAACCAGGGAATTAATTCATTTGTAACCCAGGAGCCAGATAGATGCTTTCTGGAAGGAGTCTCCAGCAGAGGGGGACAGGGCTGCCACAGGGTGACGACAGGCGGAAGGGGCTGGTGGTGGCGGCAAGGACACTCCGGTGCCCTTCCTGGGGGACACAGAGGTTGCTGTGCGTCCCGTGTCCTTGTTCGGGGGACGAGAACAGAGACCTGGCCTGGCAGGTGGGGCGGGCCCCCGCTGGCCCGGGAGATACAGGTCACGTCGTACACACACACGCATGTAAGGGGTCTTGGCCCCCACCACTGAAGTCCCTGTGCACAGGCAAAGAAAGACCCAAACACTCAGGGGGACACTGGAAAAAGCCCACACAGAAAGCCCCCACCACCTCAGGGGGCGGGGGCTGTGCTCATCTCCTGTGGTTCCGAAGCTCCAGAACAAAACGCCAGGTGGGACCTGGGCCCAACCGACCCTAGGGTCACGCCGCTCCCGGGCTCCTGCCGGCTGGGAGGGACCTCAGGGCCGCGCTGTGCCCCGCCCGGCCCAGCCGTCAGCGTCCTCCCCAGCTGGCCGGCTGGGGCGGGGCCCCCCTCGGCATCTGGCACGGTCGCCCGGCGTCTGGGGAGCCTCTGGCGGTCTGAAGGCAGCGGGTAATGCGAGGGACGAGAATCCTGGGTGCAGAGGGCATCTCGTCTTCTCACCGTTGGCAAAAGAAAGAAAAAAAAAAGAAGAAAAAAGGAAAAAAGAAAAGAAACAGAATCCATCGTCGCTCTTGTGCTGGGTTTTTTTTTTTTCTTCTATGTTCTTTTGAGTGGTTTTTTTCCCCCATCTTTTGGTTGTGTTTTTAAAAGAAAATACAGTGAAGACACTAAAAAGGAGAGAAAGACGACAGGTCAGGGGCATGCCTGCTTCCGACCCCTGGGGCACACAGTAGGTGCTCTGTCCTCACAGAAGGGACACAGTCTCTCTCCCTCCTCTGCCCTCCGGGGGAGCAGCCACCCTGCCACGCGGCTGCCACACACAGGCGTCCCGGCTCTGTCTGTGCCATGAGCTTCCCAGGGTGTGAGGCCAAGCCTGCCACGCCACATCCCTAGGGAGCTCAGCCCTCCCCCGACATCCCCCCCAGAGAACCCCCGCCACCTCCCCTTCCCCAAACTGGACCCAGAGCAGAGAGCTGCTACCCCCCACCTTGAGGCCTCACGCAGCCCTGGGCATCCCGAGAGGCTCGGGCTGGCCAGAGGCTTCTCCTGGGCGTATGGAGGCCACGGGCCCTCCTCGAAGGCAGACAAACCCCTAAGTACGTGACCCCATTCTAAGTGCTCTCTGATGATTAAGGGTTCGACAGCGCAGAGGCTGAGACGAGTCCGATACCCCAGTGAGGTCGGGGTGCGGGACCTCAGGCTCGGTCTCTGCTGGGAACCAACTTCCCAGAACAGGGGAAGGCAACGTGGGGGGCGGGGGGCCGGCCCGAGGACAGGGAAAGTGGTTTCCGGCAAAAGCGGACACGTGTGGCTCAGGCCTGCTCAGGGGCAGCCTCTCTGAGGTTTCAAGCCCCCTCGAAGGCCCTCGGTTCCGGGGTCTCTGGCACCATCGGCGACTCTCCGGGCACCTCCACGCGCACTGGTCTCCCCGCCCCCCGGGGGCCAAGCCTGCAGCAGCGCCCACTCACCTAAGCGAACACTGGTCCGACGGCGGCTCCTCCTCACTTCCCGAGATGGTCAAATGGCACGCTTGTCTGCGAGGGGGGGTGGGGAGGCGGGGCGGGGCTCAGCTGCCGGCACTGGCCACGGGGCAGGGGTCTCCCCACCGTGGAACTCCACCCCCCCCCCCCCCCCCCGCCAAGGCCCTGGAGCCAAGGGAGGGGGTGTGTGGTCTCCGTGGCCCTAGGACCCGGCCACTTTGTACATGAGAGCAACACTCAGAGGGGCAAAGCGGCTGCTCCGGGCCCCTCGGGGCAGGAGGGTGGTCTAGCCACCGCGTGGCCGGCTCCTGGCCTGGCCTGTCCTGCTGAGGCTTCTCCACCGCAGGCAGGAGGCCGGAGCAGGCCTCGGGCCCACCCCTGCCAGGGCACCCTCTTGGGGCAACCAGGACCCCCCCCCCCCCTTCACAGCTTTCCCAGTCCAACACGGTGTCTGAGAGGGGCCACCGACAGGCTCCGCCCAGCCCGGCGTCCTGGGCCAGCCGGGACTTGCAGAGGCTCCCTAACGGCAGGGGCTCTGAGTCTGCCCCCTGTGAGCTCCCTGCTGCCCCCCTGGGCGGGGTTCCAGGCGGCGGCCGCTGGACCCCAGCGCTCCCACATGCCGGGACAAGTCACTCCCGACTTTGCTCCATGGGGTTCCAGACCTGGTTGGATTAAGGGAGCCCGAGTCCCCACTTAACAAAAGGCTCTTGCTCCAGGGTGGGGACCAGAACCACTAGGCCTGACCCCATGCCTGGGGGTCCCCAGCTCAGCTGTGAGGCACAGGAGGGCGGGGTGAGGGCAGCTCACCTGTGAGGCTGAAATCCGGGAGACCTCTTGCCGCCCAGTGAGGTCGGAGGACGAGACGTTGGCAGGGGCGCCCCTGTGCAGCCTCATGCTCACCTTCCTCTCTCTGTCCACCCGGGAGATCGCTCTGGGAGACGTATTGCCTGGAGGGCGAGGCAGGGCCAGGTCACCCTCCGCGTCCAGGGCCCCCCACAGGCCCCGCCCACTGCCCGAGGTCCCTGCTCACCAGCTTGCTGGATGCGGGAGGCAGGGGTAGAGGCCACAGGCTCGGCAGCACTGCGGAGCCGGTTGGCGGGGGCTCCCGAGGGTGGGCCCGGGGGCAGGGCCCGGGGCGCAGACCCCCGGAGCTGCCCCATCCGCTCCTCGCGCTCGTGCTCTCGCCGCTCCCGGTCCACGTCCTCGGGGTTGCGCGCTGCGCCCTGTGGGGAGGCAGGGTGAGGCCTGGTCAGCCTGGCAAGGCCAGAGTGCCCTGGGCCCGGCATTCCCTCGGGCACAGGGGTGGGGGAGGCCGGGTGGGCACACCAGGGAAGAGGCGCCGCACAAACCCTCCGGTCCAACCTCCTTCCCACAGAGCAGGCAGCCCGAGAGGCCTGGGAAGGACCCACGATCACACAGCGGAGAGAGAGAGAGAACCACAAAATGCCCAGAGGAAGGAGAAAGCTGGACGTGGGAGGCGGAGGGAGGTCACTCTGTCCTGGTCTCGTGTGGCCAGCCAGGGCCTGGGGAGCTGATGCCCTCGGGGTGGCTGAGGGCCCTCCTAGGCTGGCCCAGCCCGGGCCCCTCTGTGCACAGAAAGGCCTCAGCCCCTCCAGGTTGCCCCGTGGGGCAGAGCAGGCGCTCAGAGGCCCAGGGAGAGTCACCAGGCCAGCCTAGGCCGGGCCAGGGCGTACACCAGGCCTCCCAGTGAGGGGACCTTTTTGAAAGCGTGTCCGTCCCTGTCCCTGGCAATGGCTCCTGGCAGGCACCGTGGGGACAGCACCACACAGAAGCTGCCCATCTTGGGACGGGTGCTCAGGGGAGCCGGAGGAGGACTGGGCTGGAAGCCCCACAGAGGAAAACACCACCGAGCAGGCAGGCTGGGGCAAAAAGGGGTGTGTGAGCCCCCCCAGGGCCTGCCATCCAGCCTCTGCCACCCCCAGAGCAGCAGGAAAGAGGTGGGGCCCAGAGGGAGGAGCGCGGCGTGGGGAGAGGGCCTGGCCGCGTTACCTAGCTGGTCCTGGGGTCGTCCACGGGGAAGGGCGGGGGGCTGGCGCGAGGGGGGCCGCATCTGTGGAGGAGAGAGCTGCGGGCTGAGCTGGGGCCTGCTCCCAGGCCCCGGGGTGCGGCTCCTGCCACCCTGTGTGTCTCCCCAGGGAGCTGGCCGGAGAGGCCCAGCTGTCCTGGGAAAGTGGGGTGCCCCTGCCTTGAAGCCACTCTGACGGGTAGCAGCTGGGGTCAGAACGATCCCAGAGTCCCATGGAGGCACTGAGGTCCAGAGAGGCCCCACGACCTCCCTGGGGCCACATAGCTCAGGATAGAGCCTGAGTGTGAACTCAGGCCTTTGCCGCCCAGTCCTGCTCTGCTTGCTGCAACCCCTGAGGACTGAGCGGAACATTCTAGAAACGAACATCCCCAGTCCTCCCACTCACAAGCCTGTCCTGGCAGGCCCCGAACCAGCAAGGCTCCACCTCCAGATCTCCAGGCTTTTCCCCACGCCCCCAGCCACTCAGTTCCGGGCCGGCAGAGAGCGAGACTCAGCCAGAACCACAGCGGAACCCGGGCCGTAAGAGCTGTCGCACCCACTCGTGAACCCTCCTGCTGGCAGGCAAGAACTCCTTTCCTGGGTGGGGATGTGACGAGACGCACAGAGCACAGCCCCTGCCCTCTGTGACCCCTCAGACCAGGCCAAGGCCGGCCCCAGGGCAGAAGGCGAGCCCCTTTCCGCGTTTCCAATCGGCCCGAGTGACGCCTCAAGGAACACACAGCAGGCAGGTCTCGTGGCTTTTATTTGCCCACAAACACACACGAGGCAAACGGCAGAGTCACTGCCGCCCGTGCTGCGTGCGTCGTCTGCCCCGTCTCCCCGGGCCAGCCGGCTGGGCCTCCGGACAGGGGCTGAGCCGGGCAGCAGCCCAGGCTCCAGGTGTCGGAGACTCCGGGGCAACTGCTCCGAGGAGGGACGCTCTCGGTCAAGGGTGGGGTCCTTCCTGCAGGAGGGTCCAGGCCGCAGCGCCCTGCGCGGTGTCTGGTCTGCTGGGAGCTCACGAGGGCCTCCTGCAGCAGTGCTGGCGTGAGAGGGTCCTGGCTTCCGGGTGGAAGGCACGTGGGCCCCCACCACACGTCACAGATGCTCCTGCCAGAGGGTGACCGGAGGTGGGCGCGCTCCCCACGTGGTGGCGGGCTGAAAGGTGCCCCTCATCCAGTCGGATGGCCTTCAAGTCAGAGGTCACCGCGGGGTGAGGCCGGCAGAGGCAGCAAGGGGCAAGGCGGCCGCTCCTGGCTGGGCTCCAGACGGAATCTCGTGTCACCTGGACGGTCCCGTGAGGGGCTGTGTGAGCAGCCCTCTCGGGTCGCTCTGTTCCGCAGACCTTTGCCGTGACGGGCGTGCTCACCTCTGCCTCACCAGACACGGCAGCCACTGGCCAGCCACCGGCGGCTCCTGGGAACTTGAAATGCAGCAAATGCAACGGACACATGACATTTTCAGCGCTGACCGGTTTTTAATTCATTGACATTTAGCCCCGTGGGGCCAGCGTCCGCCACGCTGAATGAATGACACAGGCCTGGGCAACGCAAGACCCATTTCTGGGTGCCGTGGCAAGAAGGGCCAGGCCCATCCCAGAACCGGGCTCTGGAGTGTCTCTCTGCACGACGAGCGAGCGCCCGCGCCCCGACTCCCCGGGCGGCGCCCCGTGCGAGGAGCGCTGGCCCCGGGCCCTCGCCGCACGGCCGGCTGGAAGGCCTGGGTGAAGGGCGCCCGTGCCCACCTCCAAGCCCCTCCCTCCCACAGGGGTCCTCTGGCGTGTGGAAGCCCCGTCCTCTGCCCAACTTCTGTCCCGCTCCTGAGGGAACGCATACAAGGCCACTGTCTGGGGCCCAGAGAAGAGGGGGCACGAGGCCCCCAGCACCCAGAGCTGCAGGCTGAGGGCACCGCAAGGAAAGAGCCACGCTGGGATGAAGTGTGGTGCAGGGGGCCGTTTAATGAGCGCCGGCTTGACACGGAGGCCACTGAGGGGTCTGGCTGACGCCGCTCCTAGCCCCCAACCCCGGGCCCCTCCAGCGCAGTGAGCATCATCCCTCCTTCAGGCTCTGTCCGTCGGGCAGCCGCTTGCGTCCCCAAGGGCCTCTCGGCCGGGCCTTGTCCGCCGTGCCCTCTCCACTGACCCCACCACGCGCCCAGGGACAAACGGCTCCTCGGCCCTGGCCCCGATGGGCGCAGGCGCGCCTGGCGTTATCAGAACTGGGGCCCTGGAGTCCAAACCACAGGCCAGCAGTTTTGGGGGGGCGGCTCCTCCACCTCCTTCACCTCCTCCACCAGCCTATCTGGAGGGCCCTGGGTGCCCAGGGGTGCCGGGCACCTGGAAGGGACAGAGAAGGCACAGCAGAGGCTCAGCCTCTCGTGCTCACCCAGCCACACGGTCGCCCTTGGAAACGCCAGGCCTCGCTGGGTCCTTACCAGTATGCGGGTGAGTGCGCGGGCCCAGCACAGGGCCGGGGCCGGGGCGGTGCCATAGCTTCGCTGCCACGGGGCCGAGCCTGGCTCGAGGACGCCCCCTTTCCCAGGAGAGACGTGAAACGAGTCACACGCTTTGAGATTCCAGAGCTCGGGGCACGGCTGCTGACCGCTTCTCCCCACTCCACCCCCAAGACTCTCAAAAGAGGGAGACGGAACAGCCCCCTAGCAAGGCCCAGGGTCCCGTGACCAGGAAGAAAGCAAGCACATGGAACGGGTCCAGGCCGGCCAGAGGGGCCACGGTGACGGCAGCTGCCTGGGACGTGCAGAACAGCAAGAGCAGGGCGGTGTAGGCCACGATCAGGACAGTGGCAGGGGGGCCCGCCAGGGCCGTCCACGCCCAGCCGCGGGCGCCTAGGAGGGACCGGAGGTGCAGCCAGGCCCTCCTGGGTCTGGCGGGGGGCAGCGCCCCGCCTGGGCCCTGCTGACCACAGCGGTGCAGGCTGTCGGCGTCGATGAAGCAGGAATGCAGGCAGTGAGGGGGTTCCGGGGCCCCAGCGAAGTCACTGGCACAGTCCAGCTCATAGCTCCCGGTTTGGGGGAGCCCCGCCCCCCACCGGGTCACTTTGGCCCTCTGGGTCAGGGCCTGCCCCGCCCAGCCCCCCAAGCCCGCCGCGACCTCCGGGCGACTCACGAATTTGAGCATGTTCCAGTCGAAGACGTAGTCATAGGAGAAGCCCTGCCGGTGGAAGAGGTTGCGGAAGAGCTGGCGCAGGTACGAGTAGTCGGGCTTGTCGTCGAAGCGCAGCGAGCGGCAGAAGTTGAGGTATGTGGAGAACTCGGCTGGGGGGGGCGGGGCACAGGGACAGAACGGCCACTGTGAGACCCGCGCTCCCGGGGCCCCCAGCAGCTGGCTGCTGGCCCGCCCCCCCCGCTGCCCCTGCAAATACTCTCAGCCTTGGCGGGGGTGCAGTGGAGGACAGAACAGCACCTCGGCCCTCCCGCTGGGCGTGACCCCCCTAACGGGCCTGCGAGCAGAGCCTCTGCCGGTCAGAGCCGAAGCCCTGAGAACAGCGAGTGGGCGTCCCCTCCCAGCGCGCTGGCGCTGCAGGGCACCCGGGCCTTGTCACGCACTCCAGCTGTCGTAAACTCCAAGGCCCATCAAGACCCTGACGGAAACTCTCAACGGGCCCTAAGCCACAGGAGGAAGACTTCCCGTCCTCCCCTGAAAATCAGGGGTGGGGTTGGGGTTGGGGTCTTTGGAAGGTAACAGCCAGCATGTGTATCGACCCCGGCCCTGAGCTCCGCCAACACCTGTGGTTTCCCACGTGGTAAGAACATCCCTTGTTCTAGTGTTTGGCCTTCGACCCCACCCCCGACACAGGGCTCCTGAAACCTTGTGAATGCTAAGTGCTAAGAGCTTAGGAACAGCTCTTATGCTAACAAGGTAACTCCAGGTGAGCTCCTGGTGCGGCTGGTCCTCGCAAAGACCAAGCCACGATTAGATTAGAAGCTTGGACTTTCAGGCCCCTCCCCAACCCCCAACCCCAACTTCCCTAGAGAAGGCAGGAGCTAGAAACGGAGTTAATAATGAATCGTGGCGGCATGACAAGCCTCCACGGGGTCGGAAGACCGTGACCAGGCCCATACCGGGGTGGGGGGTGGTGACACACCCCGGCTCCTTGGGGACAGAAGCTCCCGGACTCGCCTCCCCCAGATCACTCCCTGTGTGCCCCGCCATCAGCCGTGTGTCCGTGCCCCTTGTCACACGCTCTCATCAACTGGTGCCCGTGTCTCCCGAGTTGTGCGCCACTCCGGCAAATTAACCGAACTCAGGGAGGGAGCCATGGCACCCTCAGAGTCCTGGCCAGTCAGTCGGGGGCACGGGTGGGCTTGCAACAGGCGTCTGAAAGGTGTCGGGGGGACAGCTGCGAGGGACTCGGCCTCACCCTGCGGGATCTGACGCCGTCTCAGGGAGACGGTGTCCTAATCGAGTTAAGCGGCGGGACACCCAGCGCGTGCTGCAGAGAACAGCTCGGTGGGGTGGGGGGAGACCCCACACCTTCGGGGACCCACAGGGTCAGCAGTGCCCTGTGCGAGAGAGCAGAGGGGCCCGAGGAGGAGGGAAGACTACTTCTCCCTACACTCGGCCCTGAGAGACGCGGCAGGAGCGCGGGTTGGGGGATGCTGAGGGTTTGGCAGCCAGGCCTCCCGCTGGGCCCGAGCCATGACGGAGAGCCCGCGATGCATGTTCTGGTGTCGGGGGCAAGTGGCGCCCGAAAGGGGCTCTGTGTGGCCTCATCTTCCCCGCAGGAAGGGCCTCAGGGGGCCCCAGGCCAGTCTCCTCCCCGCCGGGCGACTCACAGGGGTAGCCTTTGCAGAGGACCTCGATGGGCGTCGACATCTTCTTCTCGCTGATCCGCTCGTACTTCTGGCGTTTGGTGGCCGCTTTGAGGCCCTGCCAGGGCAGGGAGCCCAAGTTGAAGTACATGAGCACATAGCCCAGGCTCTCCAGGTCATCTCGCCGGCTTTGTTCTGCACAGAGGGACAGGGTGAGGGCCAGGGCGCACCGGGGCTCCCAGCCTGCTCCGAGACTGAGGGGACAGCCGCCCCGTGCGCCCAGCACGGCCACCAAGGGCTGGCGGCTGCACCCCAGTGACACCCGGGCCCTCTACCGCTCTGTCTGCAAGGGGGGCGGGGCTGCAGCCGAGCTTCCCCAACCCACTCTGGACCTCATTTCTCCAGGGCCGGCACCCTCCGTGCCACACCTGTGCGGTCGGCACCAGGGCATCTCCGTGCCCCCTGGCCCACCACCCTGGGGAGGGCTGGGGTCAAATCTGGCTCTGGCACTTGCCGAGCCGCAGGGCCTCACGCACAACCTGCGTTTCCCGCCCCGTGAAAACGGGGCAACTTCCTCGCTCGCCCCCCACGGCCGCTGCGGGGGGGGTCGCGCAGGTGCACCTGCTCCCCACGCCGCAGCTCCCCTCTGATGGCGGGGGGGGGGGGGGGGGACGACAACGACCTGACCTCGTGGCAGGTCGGGGGGCCGCCCGGGCCCCGCTCACTCACCGATGCCCAGGTGGGTGTTGATGGAGGCGTAGCGGGCCGTGCCGGTCAGGTTCTTGTTTTCCCGGTAGGGGATGTGCTGGTGCGTGCGGGCGTCCCGGTACTTCTTGGCCAGGCCGAAGTCGATGATGTACACCAGGTTGCCCTTCTTCCCCAGCCCCATGAGGAAGTTGTCGGGCTTCACGTCCCGGTGAATGAAGTTCTTGGAGTGGATGTACTCAATGCGGCTGATCTGGGGGAGGACAGGGGCCCGCGAGTCACTCGGCAGTCGTCCCAGGGGCGATGGTGGCCTAGAAGGGCCGTCACCGAGCGTTGTGGGCCAGGCCCTGGACGGCCGGGGTGGGGCTGGGGGCAGGGGCTGTCAGAATGGAAACCACACACACAGGGTCCTTGCCCTGGGCAGGGGGAGGAAGAGGTCTGCCACCATGGAAGATGATTTCAGGGGGCGGGTCAGGGAAGGCTTCCTGGAGGAAGTGTCCTTAGGGAGGACCTCGGAAGGAGGAGATCCCTAAGTCTGCTGCGAGTCAGGAAAGGACAGTAAGGTAATAGGAAAGCCGACGGCCAGATCTAGAACTGAAGCCGGAAGGGACATCCGGGCCCTGCGGAA
This sequence comes from Phyllostomus discolor, assembly GCF_004126475.2. Classification (NCBI taxonomy): domain Eukaryota; kingdom Metazoa; phylum Chordata; class Mammalia; order Chiroptera; family Phyllostomidae; genus Phyllostomus; species Phyllostomus discolor. Next base: position 210,155,661 of record NC_040904.2, read on the forward strand.
GCCTCCCCCGCCGGGCTCGCTCCACACCCTCCCAGGGCTCGGGGAGCCCGGGTCAGACAGGCATTTCAGAGGTTGCTCTGGCAACCGGGCTGAAGGGAAGGGAAGGAGAGGAGAGGGGGCACCAGGAAAGCCTCCCCCTGGCAAGGGGGACGGGGCTGACGCACAAAGGGCAGGATTTATCCCCTGGCTTCCAAAGGACACCCCAGTCAGGCAGACACACGGGCCCTTCTTTGAACAATTTGTTAAAACGCAACAACAAAAAAACCTCCGAATTAACATATATGCATGCAATCCGTCCTCTGGCAGGCCGCCCCGACAGGGCCTCGGCCTGCTGTGCACCCAGGGCTCCGGCGGCGTGGCTGAGCATTTCCCAGCCCCTTGGGGTCTCGTGTCCTGAGGGCACTGACCACCCTCCTCCGCACACGTGGCCGTTCGGCCTGAAACCGCAGGACGTCCGTACTTCCTGCAGGCCGGCCACGGGCGCACACACCTGTGCCACCACACCCCCACGCACCACCTCGGGTCCCAAGGTCTGTGCTTTTGCACGCTTTCAAGGTTTTCCCTTGTTGGGTTTATAAAGGGCTTTAGGCACCAAGGGTGGCTGGTCAGTGGGCGCCTGCTCCGGACTAGCCACTGCTCGGGACCCCACAGGACCCCACAGCGACCCCAAGAAGGGCAGACTCTCCCGAGCTGACTGAGGCTCGGGGAGCCCGGGCTCACCTCCAGTCCCCACCCTGGGACATTGCCCGCGTCTGCGCAGCCACGGGCTTCCAATCGCCAGAGGGCAGAGCCCGGGCCCTACCTACCCCCGCAGCTCAGGCCCGCAGGCCTGAGGTTGAGCCTGGGGATCGGCATTGACCCCCTTCCAAGTTCACAGCCTGAGGCCAGGGCCCGGGGTCCAGGAACCAGGGCTGCACTAGGCCCCCGGCACGGCCTCCCATCCCACTCCGGCATCCACCAGAGGCAGGAGCCCGCGGCACGGCACGACGGAGGAGCAGAGGCTGGGGGGCGCCGGGGCACTCACCATCTGGTCAGCCAGCAGCAGCACCGTCTTGAGGCTGAACTTGCGGGAGCAGAAGTTGAACAGGTCCTCGAGGCTGGGCCCCAGCAGCTCCATGACCATCACGTTGTAGTCACCCTCGGCCCCGCACCACTTGATGGACGGGATTCCCACTGCGGGCCGGCACGCAGGCCGTCAGGGGAGGCCCTCGCCGCCCCAGACCCGCCTCCAGAGCCTCACCCTGCACTGACGCTCCACCCCCGCACCCCACCCCACCCCACCCCTCCCGGCAGGCCCCCTCAGGCCCGCACCTCCTCCCTGCATCATCTTGTAGAACTTGCTCTCGATGTGCAGCTGGGGGTGCTTCGTCTTCACACATTCGAGCTTGATGGCAACTTCTTCGCCAGAAGCGATGTTGGCACCTGCCAGGGGTGGGGGAGGCAAGGGTCAGGGTCCCTCGACTGGGTGGGCAGCTCCAAGGATGCTGTGGGGCACAGAGGGGCACCCCCCAGCTGGGCGGGAGGGGTGAGCTTGAGCACACGGGGTGCGAGGGGAGGGGGTGAGGAGTGAGCAGTGAGTCGCAGAACCACACACACAGGCTGCTGCGGCATAAACACCGGATTCAAGGTGGGGGGACAGGCGGGGCTACAAAAGGCTCACAGACCACCCAAGGGGGACTTCTCCTGGAGGGTGGGGGCCCCCCCGAGCTGGAGAGAGGCAAGGCCAGTGGGGCACCGGGCTGCGGAGGAGAGAACAGGGCGGGGCGGGGCTCGGACACAGAACATCAAACCCGACAGCGCCCTGACTCAGCCCCCTGAGCTAGGACGGCGGGCCGAGTCGGAGGGCTGGGGGCTCGGCTGAGGGGCTGACACCGCTCGGGCCGGCCGCGACCGGAGCCTCTGTAACAGAAGCAGTGAGACTCGGCCCACTCCCAGACAAAGCCACCAGTCTGGGGACATGGCTGCTGGGAGAATGCAGATGAGGATGCCGCTGGCACCTCGAACTGGGGGAAGGATGGGGCCGTGCACCCAGTGTCCCGGCAACCACCGGCTGGCCGTCGGAGGAAGTTCCCTGCGGCCCACACCCCACACCAGGAGAAGCCCGTGCGGACCACAAGGTTGTATCTTAAAAAAAACGTGGGGTGTAAGCTGGCACAGCCACTCTGGACACCAGGTGGGCGTTTATCTAGTTAAACTAAACACCCAGGACCAAGCTGGCCAACCCCCAAGTACACGCCCTTCAGGAACGGGAGCCCCAGGAGGACACGGCGAAGGTGGATGCAGCGATGACGCCCCAAGTGTCGAACAGCAGGAGAGTGGCTGAAGGGTGATGCGGCCATACAGAGAGACGCAGTGACCAGGGGTGGACCAGAGCCATGCGCAGCACCCAGGTGGCCCCCCCCAGCAAGCCTCAACGTTAAATGCAAACGAGCAGGGAGCGGCCCCATTCACAAGGGCAAAAAGGGGACGACAACCCCAAAGTCCGCCAATGGATGTGTGAGTAAAAGAACTCTCTGCCCACGTGGTGGAATGTTACTCAGCCACGAAGAGGAACGAAGTACTCACGCTTTCAGCCACAACACCGATGAACCTTAAAAACACCATGCTAAGTGAGTCAGTCAGACACAGCGGGGCAAAACGCCGCGTGGTCCCGCTGTACGAACGTGCAGAAGAGGCAGACGGGGGGAGAAGGAGCAGGCTGGCGGGGGCCCGGGGCTGGGGAGGGGGTGACAGGGAGTCCGCCTGATTAACAGGCACAAGATTTTGTTTTTGGGGGGGGGGATGACAAAAATGTTTTGGGACCAGGTTCAGATGGCGGTTGCACAGCGCTGGGAAGGTACTAAACAGCACTGAATTGTAAACTTTTTTTTTTTAAGATTTTTATTTATTTATTTTTAGAGAGGGAAGGGAAAGAGAGAGAGGGAGAGAGGGAGAGAGAGAGAGAGAAAGAAATGTGCAGTTGCTGGGGGACATGGCCTGCAACCCAGGCATGTGCCCTGACTGGGAATCAAACCTGTGATGCCTGGGTCGCAGCCCGAGCTCAATCCACTGAGCTATGCCAGCCAGGGCTGAATTGTAAACTTTTAAAAAATGGTTAATTCTGTGTCGTGTGAAGTTCACCTCAGTTTTTCAAAAAGAGGAAGAGACAAGAATGCAACCACGCTTCTGTCTGTCTCCATTTCAAAACGTGCAGCACCAGAATGTGCCCAGTTCAGCGACACCAACATGTGCTAAGTCCTTCGCAAAAGAGAGCAGTTTAAAATGTCACCAGCGACCACCTCTGTGAGGGGGACAGCAGAGGACAGGGCTCCGTGGGGGCCCAGGGGTCTGCCCAGGGTCACAGGCAGGCCCACCTCCGGCTGCGTGGTGGGGGGGGGGGTGCCTGACACCACACACACGTTCTATACGTGTTCCTTCGTATTTACTTAACACTTAATAACAAATAAAACAAGGAGCATTTACAAAAAATAAAATAATGCTACGTTAGAAGAAGGGAGAAGTGCCTTTTTTAAAAAATGTGTGTTTTTTTAAAGATTTTTTAAAAATTTATTTTTAGATAGAGAAGGGAGGGAGAAAGAGAGAGAGAAACACCAATGTGTGGTTGCTGGGGGCCGTGGCCTGTAACCCAGGCATGTGCCCTGACTGGGAATCGAACCTGGGACACTTTGGTTCACAGCCCGCGCTCAATCCACTGAGCTACGCCAGCCAGGGCTGAGAAGTGCCTTTTAACATTGGGGTTAGGCACTCTTATTCTTCAACTTCAATTCTGCAAGCCACCGAAATAAAGATGGCTTCCTCGCCTCCAAAAGAGGAACCCCTTCCCCAGGGCAGAAACACCCGAAGTCCAGTCCTGAGAAGCGCACGCTGTAACTCAACTCAGCGGAAAAGAGCTGCTGTTGTTCCTGCTCACTGCTGCAGTACAACCAGCTCCCACAGCTCGGGGGGCAGAAGACCACAGACCCAAAGGCACACAGGGCGCAGGATCTGAAAGGACCCCCCACAGAGGAAAAAAATATCATGAATACAAAACAGCTCACTCCTAGGAAAAGACGCTCTACCTCCCTGTAAGACAAATACAGAGCGATCCTGAAAGACCCCTTTTCACCTACTACTGGCAAAAGCCCCCCATCCATCCCTACAAGACAACTTCCGTGTCTGCTGTGACCTGTGGGGTGGTGGGCGTTTCTCCCCGGGGGAGGAGAAACGCCTGTGGGCGGGGGTCCACGCATGAACCCGTAAATCCCAGCAGGGGCTGCGCTGGCACCACCCAGCTCCCACTTTGGAGTCTGCTGGGCACCCTGGGAATACAAGGCCCGGAGCACTCTGTCCGCTGCAGGCTGTTTGCAACGGCGAAAGCCTAGAAACGACCCAAATGTCCATCATTCTGGGGACGGGTTAAATAAAGAACGGCCTGCCCGTAACATGGAATACAATGGCGAGAGAATGAGGAAGCTCTCTCGGTGCAGAAGGGGAAAGGTCCCAAAGATGCAGGAAGTGAAAAAGCAAAGTACAAGACACTATGTATCCTATACGCTCTTTTCAGTTAAAAAAAAAGGTGGGGAAATGATATGTATCCCTGTGTAGTTGTATCTACAGGAAGAAACACTGAAAGGAAGCATGAGAACCAGGCATCCCTGGACCCGTGGGGTGAGCGGGGGCAAGGAGGGCATCTCCCTGGACACTGTGTTACACGCTCTCATTTCTTTCTGCACCTTTATGGAGATGTAATGCATGTACCACACCATTACTCCTTTGATGTAACCAATTCAGTGGTTTCTAGTCTATTCACAAGATTGTGCAACCAACACCGCAGTCAATTTTAGAACATTTTCATCATCCCCAGGCACCCATACCCCTGAGCAGTCGGCCACGCTGCACCTCCCCCCACCCCACCCCCCGCCCCGAACTCCCAGCTCCAGGCAACCGCTCATTTCCTTGCTGTCTCCAGGGACGGCCTAATTCTGGACCTTTCACAGCAATGGAATCGTGCAATATGTGGTCTTCTGTGCTGGCTTCTTTCACTCAACTTGTTTTTGTGTTTGGGCTTTTGGTTTTGTGTGTTTTCATTTCTGAGCCACATGAAATGAGACTCAGATTAAGAAAATAAAGTAGATTACTATGTCCAGTGAGCAACGGGACAGAAAGTGCTTGGCAAACGACGCGGCGCTTTGGACACATCACCACTCATCGCTGGGAGGGGCCGCGCTCGTTTCCAGGGGCCGCCGCGCGGATGTGGCAGGGCAGGGAGCCCGGGCTCACTGCAGCCCCCGGGGCTGGTCATGCCGCTCTCCCTGCCACACGAGAGCAGGAGGGCGCAGTGGTTAGGACTGCGGGCTCCTGCCCAAACCCTGAGACTCAGCTGCCTCCTAACCAGGCACCGGCCCCCGTAAACCAGGGTGACCGTACTCAGCTCATTAAGGTCTTCTGAGGTGTCAGCCGGCTCACCCACGTGTCTGGCACACTGTACGGTGCTCCAGAAACATTAGGTGGGACGACCAGGGCCAACCCCTGGGCTTCAGGGACCAGCCCCAGCACCCCAGGCACATGTGGGACAGACAGTGGACGGAAAGGACACGGGGAAGGGCGTGCGGTGGGGGGCTGGGGGCCCCCGGACAGAAGACTGCGAGGGCTCCTGCTGCCTGATCAGGGCTGTGCCAGACGGCCCACAGCACATGCAAAGGCCCGACGGGAGGGGGTGCAGGGAACCCCGAATTACAGCTGAGGATAACAATGAAAGAGGGGAGCAGGGGAGAAACTGGGCCTCAGCCGCTGAGCGAAGACCCTGGTCTTTGACCTGAGACTCCCCTGACCGCAGGGTTCCTCAGCCTCCGCCCCACGGACAGTCTGCTGCGGGGGCTGCCCTGGGCCCTGCAGAGTGTGGAGCCACATCCCTGACCTCTGTCCACCAGCTGATGGTTATGCCCCCCCCTTCCTTGAGTAGAAGCCACCAAAAATGACTCCAGACCTTGTCAAACGTCCCCCATGAGACAAAAGTCCCTCCTCCCCTCAAGGAGACCCACTGGTGCAAGGGCTGGAGAGGACCCAAGGGGGACCCAGGGCCGAGGCCACAGTGCAGGCGGGGGCAGCGCCTTCAGCCCTGAGGATCCGGCAGGGGTGCGCAGGGAGGGGCGGTGCTGGGGAGAGCCCCCTCGCTGAGACGGGAGGTCGGGGGGGAGCCCTCACCCCCCTGACCTCTCAACACCCTCCTGCAAGCACCCGTGTTTGCAGAGACTGAAACACCAAAGGTCAAATGCCACACAACTTCCCTGGGACAAGGGCCCAGCTGTTAGGCAGGCAATCCTCCGACTCCCACCAAGTGCTGGAAACCGGTCCCAGCTGCCTCCCGCCGTGGGGTCCCGCCACCACCGGGCCCTGCTGCCGCCGCCGCCACCGCCACCGCCGCCTCTGATTCCTGTCGAGCAGCTGCCCGTCTTTCCTCTGCCTCCCTTAGTTCTCACAACGGCCGAGTGAGGCTCAGCAAGGTGAACTCACTGGCCTGAGGTCACACAGAACTGGCTGCGACAGAGCCAGGATTCGAAACCACACCCCAAAGCCCCTGCTGCTTTGTCCTGGGTTCCAGTCCCCTGGCATCTCATTCACTCAAGCGACAGACACACACGGAGCCCGGGGCCGGCCGCCATGGCCCTGCCCGGCGGGGCTCAGCTGCCCGCCCGTGGGAGGAACCGAGGCTCACTGACTCAGTGGGAAATGCCAGGGTGCGGGCGGCAGAGGCGGCCGGCGGTGAGACACAGGGGCCCTGTGGGGGGGACAGACCGGTCCGGAAAACAAACTTGGACACAGAGAAGGCCTTGGGCCTGGCCAGCCCTGGAGGGCCTGGGGAGTTCTGGCTGGGGAGCGGGGGCAGGAGAGCAGTGACTAGCACAGTGAGAGTCAGTGGCCAGCTGCACACTGGGGCTGCTCGGATACACAGATGCAGCCAGGGAGCCGGCTGGACTGGACGTGCAGGACCAAGTACCCCCATAACCACCTGGAGGGAGCACCACTGCCCCCTGCCCCCACTGAGAACCAAGGGCCAGAGACTAAAAGACCCAGAGTTCTGAGAGCGCACGGCCAGCAGTTGGCAGAGTGGACGCAGGCCTGGCCGGCTCTGGAGCTTGAGCAGCCAACTGGAGGCCCTGACAGAGCCGGCCCCCCTCCCCCGATGTCCCCTCACGATGTTGCCAGGAGCCGGGGAGCGGGCCCGAAGAGGAGCTGTGGGCCTCAGGGCCGCGTCAACAACGTCTTCACCTCCAGCCGATCCTGGAAAGCCGGGCCGGAGGCTGCGCCCAGCCCCACCTGCAGAGGCCATCTGGAGTCCGGCCCTGGCCCTGGCCCGGGCGACAAGAACGTGGCCGGAGCTCTGAACAAAGGCAGCCAGCGAGGCCGGCCAGGGAAGCCCGACCAGCACCACTGTGCCCATGCCAGCAAGACTGGGGCCCAGGAAGGAGTTGGCAGGGCGCTGTGTCAGACCGGGGCCCCCAGGGCCCGCGCACCTGGCGCAGACCAGACAGCCGGGGGAGCACTGGCTCCCTCCCCCCACACCCCCACCCCCGGCCCGAGAAGGCCCAGCAGCAAGCCCCAGCTGAGGCCAAGGGAGGGCCGGGGGGGTGCAACCAGAAAGGCACCACTGCTTGGGCCAAGCGTGTGCAGGGTTTTGCACACTGTGCCCTCACACTGCTCACCACCGGGGAGGCCGCACACCCCCATTTCACAGAAGGGAAAGCCAAGGCGGGCAGAGGCCCTCGCCTGCTCAAGGGCACGCAGCCAGTGACAGAAATGCCGGTGCCCAAACTCTGGTCGAGTTCACTCTGGAGGCCCGTAGGACAGGGACGCCTCTGGCCCCAGTTTTTGAAACGAACTAGTTAGATAAACAGGAAGTCCTGACCCCAGGGCAGTCCCACCACATGGACCAGGGACGCTCGCCCGCCCTTCCCCCTCTCTGGGCCTCAGATTCCCTTCAATCTACAGAAGGCCCGCACTGGGAGGGCGTAGTCTGGGAGCAGGTGTGTGTCTGCACCGAAAGCGGCCTCTGCAGGCCCCTCGGTCAGAGGCTCCCGTCCGAGCCCAGGAACCCCCAAGACAGGAGGGCCCTTCACGTGCAGCCGAATCCCACACGCGGAAGGACACAGCGCGGGCGTCACAGATGGGGACGCCAGGCTCAGGGAGAGTGACTTGTCCTGAGCCTCACGGCAAGTGAGAGGCGGACCGGGGCCCTGACCCGGACCTGCCCCCAAACCCCAGCCTCCTCCTGCCCCGCCCGAAGCGCGGCCGCTTTGCACGCCTTCGCAGCCGGCGACAGCCATCTCCTCGCTCTTCCGTCAGGGCGGCTTCACTCAACGCCCACCCTGGGCAGGCTGAACGCTGGGCACCGGGACGGCCGAGGGCGCGCACCCCAGCGCCTGCTGCCCCTGTGGAGCCGCGCGTCTCAGACAAGCCTCCGAAACCGCTCCAGCCCGCACCCCTCCTTCCTCCCGCTCTGCCCTCGGCACTTCCAGGAGGGGGCGCTCCTGGGCGCCAGGCAGTGCGCTGCGCCGGTTACGACGCTTTCGCAGGCCACGCGCCGTGCCACTGCTTCCTCGCGACAGCCCTGGGTCCGCCAGGCGTCATGGTCGCTCCCACTTCCCAGAAGGGGACACTGAGGCCCCGAGCGGCCACACACAGCCAGGCCTGGAGCCCAGGTCTGCCCGATGCCCCCTTCCCACGTACCGTCTTCCCCGCCCGACGGGTCACTCACACAGAGGGCTGGGGGCGTAAGGGCTGCCTCTCCCAGTTTTTGGGAGAACCCTGGGGGGCCACCCTGACCACGCAGCTCCCGTTTCTGGGTGAGTGACGTGGGGACAGTGCGGGGCCGTCTCCAGAGGCCGCTGGGACGGGAGGCTGGGCACGTCCGCACAGAGCACGTGCGCGGAGAACTGGACGCCCCCTCTGCCCCCTATGACCGCGCCCCTCGGGAGGCTGGAAGTGGCGGTCCAAGACAGGCGTCTCTTTACTCCCCGCCCGCCTGGCGAAAGCAGGGTGAGACGTCAGTGATTTGTTTAAAACAACGAAACGAGCGCAAACTCAGACTCTGAACAGGAAGCACATCCGGAGGGAGAGAGTCCTAAAAGCGAGGACCCCGGCCTCCCCCGAGGTTGCTGGGCGGGGGCGGGGCCTGCGTCCTTCCGAAGCCTGCCTGGGCTGAACTCCAGGAGGCCGGACTGCAGGGAGGGGGCCTGACCACGGGGCGGGGGAGGGGCCGAGCGGGAGCGGGCAGTAGCCTGGCCTCTCCAGCCACCACCAGCAGCATCCTCCCAGGAGACGAGGGACGGGGCGCTCTCCCGGCCTGGGCTTTCCCACGCCCGGCGAGAGGCCGAGGGCATCCACAGCCGGAACCAGAGCTAAAAATACGCTCCGCTGCCCGGCTGCGGCCAGCAGGGACCTCGCCCTGTCTGTGCGAGGAGCCCCTCAGCCTGCCTCACCCCAGCCCGCCGCTTCCACCCCCACCGGGGGTGGCCCTGGGGACAAAGTGACTAAAACATGCCATCGCAGCTCCGGAACCGAGTGCCAGCTTCACAGCCTGAACCCCTGGCATCTTCCCCCCTCCCTGTCCCCAGAGTTGTCCCAGGGGCCCCGGAGCCACCAGGCTGGAGCCGCGCACACTCACCCAGGTAGATGTCTCCAAAGGACCCGCTCCCGATCTTCCGGCCCAGGCGGTACTTATTCCCCACACGGAGCTCCATGATTCGCTCTCACTGTGGAGGGAAGCGGAAACGCGGGGGTCAGAGAAGGGGGGAGTGGGGGCCCCCTCCCTCCCCCCAAGAAGGCCAGCCAAAGCCACAGGCACTGGGAGACCAGCACTCTCCCCTCGACTGTCCAGGAAGGGAACCGGCCTGGCCTGGCCTGGCCTGAGGGGAAACCAGGTACCCTCGGGCGGCCCGAGAGCCTCCACATCTGGGCAATGGCTGAGGCAGGCTCAGAGCAAAATGGAGACGAGGCCTAGGGGGGAGACTCTGGGGGACCCCCACTTGGGACCCTCCAATAGGAGCCTCTCAGGGGCAGGCCAGTCACAACGGGCCCAAGCCTCTGAAAAGGAAATCAAGGACAGAGGGGTGATGGGGACGGGGCATGCAGGAGCAGATGTCCTGGGGGTGCTACCATGGCGACCACCAGCGAGTTCCAACTCCAGGGACAGCAGAGCAAGCTGAACAGAAGGTCCCTAGGAAACTCCCCAGCTCCCTTGGACTCAGAAATGACCGAGTCGCCGTGGCCCCATCCCTGCCCCGGGCTTCCGGTGCCAAGAAGCAGAGGCCAGGGCTCCGCGGCCTGGTCCGCTCTCCCCAGAAGCCAGGCTGTGCCAGTTTGCGGGGTGCCCTGCAAGCGGCGGCGTCTCCTCCTCCCGACCTCACGACACCAAGAACCTCACACAGGCCGCTCTGGACACACTTCTTCAGACGCACCGTTTGGGACCGACTGGACTCCTTCAGGCCCAGAACCCTCAGGAGGGCCTGCTAAGAGGGCAGCTGAACGAGCGAAGGGACCAGAGCCAGGTTCTCGGCCCCAGCTCCGGAGCTCCTGTGGGGGGGATGGGAGGTGGGGCAGGGGGAGGAGTGCTGATGCGAACGGCTTCCCTCCGTCCTGCGCCCCAAGCCTGTGGGACATCAGGGTCCCTGGTAGAGACCCCTCTGCTCTGGCCTGGGGCAAAGGTCTGGGCACTGGGTGCTGGCCCGCAGAAGAGGAAACTCCTTGGCAGGAGGTGGTGCTCCCACTGTGTGTGTGTGGGGGGGGGACGCTGGACTATGACACTGGGAGAGGGGTGAGGGACCCCCACAATCTCGGAGTGCCTACTCGAGGGCTACCACAGAAGACTGTGGGGGGGAAGGCACCTTCGTCTGTGGACTGGAAGCTCAGGCCCAGAGAGGCCATGCCCCCTGCGCACCCCACCCCACCAAGGCAGCGGCGGTCTCCTCACCTGTGACCCACACAGGGTTCTGGCCTCCCCACCTGGCGGCCTTGCACCCTCACAAGCAAGGACTCATTGCATGCCAGCGCCGGCGGGCACAGGGGGGCTGTGCCAGGCACAGAGGTTCTGCCCCTTCCCCACGCCAAGTGCTAGCCCCAAAGCCTGCCGCACCGGGGAAGGGAGACGAGAAAGGTCCAGGCTGCAGATGGTCCGGCCGGAACCCTCCAAGGCGCAGAGGCAAGGCGCCAGGAACTCCTGCCCAGGGGCGACATCAGCCCCAGCACCTGGCGCCTAGGGAGCCGCCACCAGCCCTTCCCCAGTGGCCACAAGGAAGTAGCCTCCACCCCAGGGCTGGCCAAACTCTGGGCTCTTTACCAAGGGCCTCTGCGTCCACGCCCGGCCCGGCCCCAGCTGAGGTGCCAGGGCTGCCAGCTGCACACGCTCCACAATCGCAGGAAACCCACTCGCCACGCACCTCGCATCCCCAGCACCCGCGCGCGCGCACTCCGAAAGAGAAGGAAAGCGGGCGCACACCGGGAGCCCCGCTGCGGGGGGCGGGCCGGCGGGGGGAGGCTCGGATGTGTACACACACACACACACACACACACACAAACACCCCTCCGGGGCCTGCGCCCCGCCGACGCCGACTCAGACACCACGCGCGGCAGCCGGGGACGCCGCAGGCTCGGAAAGGCACCTCGATACACCCGCATCCTATATTACATAAATACCCACGCCGGGTTATATAAATACCCGCGCCCTCCGTCTGCGTGTCTTACATAAACACACTGCACGGGACCCCCAGCCCCTCCCCACTCCCCCGGCCGCCTGCAGGGAAGGGAGGGAGGAGAGAAGTGCGGACCACTGACCCTGCAGGAGGGTCCGCCCTGCGCCGGCCGCGCAGACCCCAGGCAGAGCCCGGGTCCCAGCGCCACCACCGCCCCAGAGGCCTCCGGGAGGGGACGGGAGGGGACTGAGTCGGGAACGGGTGAGGCTCTCCAGTTCTTTGCTGCTTCTCCCATGGGGGGCAGGGGCGGGGGAAACAAACAATTTTAAAAGAAGGAAAAAAAAAAGGGCCACAGGAAGACTCGGAGTTTCAGTTAGTTACAATTACAAACTACCAAGCACCCGGCTCAGGGAAGTTTCTTACACCCTGGGGCCCACCCCCGCCCCGGCCAGGGCCCTGGACCCTGGACCAGTAAAATAAAAATTGGAAACATCCTAGACACAAAGCAAAAGAGCCCCAAACACAGGCATTCGGGGGTGCAACTTGGATACTCTGGGTCCCCTTCTCCCTGAGGGAGGCTGCGCAGAGAATGAAATGTGCAAGAAAGCTAAGGAAAGTTGGGGAGGGGGCCCACCCCGTTCGGAGTTCGGGTGAGCAGAGGAGCCTGGGAATCCTCTCTCCAGGGACGGCCGGGAGCACAGAGTTCCATGCTCCACAGAGACTTGCAAAACACGGATTTCTCACAGGCAGAGACGGGGAACCCGATCTGACAAATACCCCCCACCCCTTCCTTTCTCTCCACAAAGGAAAACAGAGCCGGCGCTGGGTGCCTACACACCCCTCCTCGCGGGGCCCCCGGGCGCCCCCATCCCACCCGCGGGCGCAGCCTGGCTGACCCCCAGGTCCGGAGCGCGGAGCCGGGAGAGAAGGGAACGCGCTGCTAGGCTGTCCGGTGAGACAGACAGACAGACAGAAGCCCGGGGTCTGGCGGACAAGCCGGAGTCCACAGTGTCGAGTGCCCCCCGCACCGGACCCCCACCCTCAACGCGCCCAAGTCAGAGCCCTAGGTGGCCACCTGGGCGGGCAGTGGCCTTGAAGGGTCCACGCTGGGGGAGGCGGAGGCAGGCCGGACGGGGGGGGGGGGGTGCGCTCCCCCCTGCAAGCCTGCAAAATAATAGTCACCCTCCTCCTCCTCCTCCTCCGCCTCCTCCTCCGCCTCGGCCTCAGCCGCGCCTTTGTCCTCGCCGGGCCGAGCGGGCGGCGCCTGGACTGCCCCCCTCCCCCCGCCGGTTTCCGAGCGCTAACGAGCGGGTGTCCGCCCTGCCCTGCCCTCCCCTCCCTTCCTTCTCGCGCAAAAACAAAGAGGCGGGGGGAGCCCCGTTTCCCCCCGGGTTTGCGCCCCTCCGCGAGCCCCCGGTCTCCCAATATTTACCCCGCTGGGAAGGCGCCGGTGCCCGGCCGCTGCTCCGGGGGCTGCCGTGAGCGGGGGCGGCCCGCCGGGCCGGATGCCGGAGGATTCGCGGAGCCGCCCGGCGTGCCAGCCTCTCCCGGCCCAGCCGCCGCCGCTGCTGCCGCGCTCCGCTCCGCTCGGCCCCGGCCGGGCTCTGGCTCTGGGCTCTCGCCGCCGCGGCCGCCGCCTCCCTCCGCCGGGCCCTCCAGCCCGCCCGCCCCCGCCGCCGGCTCGCGCTCCCGCCCGGCGCGCGCCCGCCGGCTCCCATTGAGCCCCGGGCCCGCCCGCTGATGTCATCCCCGGCCCGCCGCCGCCCCGGAGGATTTAAAGGGCCCGCGCCCTCCGCTCCCGGGGACGCTGGGGGGGCCACAGCAGGGAAACACGGCCCCCCAGCCGTGCGAGGGGGGGTGGGCAGCTAGCAGGAACGCGGTATTCGGGGGGGGGGGGGCGGGGAGCACACCGAGACACTGACACCCGGGAAACGCGGGGTGCGCAGGAGGGCGCACGCAAAGCTGGGGCGCTCTAGACCCAAAACCCTCCTCACCCCCCTCGCCGCCTGCCGGGGTCTCCTTTCCTCCCGCAGCCCGGCGGCGCCCCGCCGAAGGCGGTGGACACGCGCTACTGCGAACCGGGAGGGTTTAGGGAGTTGGGGCGCACTCCGACTTCCGGCCCTGAGGGCTGCGGACACCGCCGGCCAGACGGATTCGGGGGCGAAAGAAGTGGCGGGACCAGAAGAGACGGAAGGACGCTGGCAAAAGGTCCGGGGAGGTGGCCAGGGCGCAGCTGCACTCCCCCCCACGGAGAACCAAAGGCAAAGACCTTTCCCGTCGCCCTCCGCTCTCTTCCTGCAGCTGAAACGGACGAGCACACGGCCGACGCAAACCTACCCTCCTTCTCCCCGGGGCGCGAGGGGCGCCCCACGCAGCCGTGGCGCCAGTGCCCGCGTCCCGGCCCTGAGTTCGGGGCTTGCGGGAAGGACCCTCCCTCGCGGGGTCACTGGGAGAATTAATTCAGGTCTCCTGCCGGCCTCCAGGGTCGCCGTGAGAGGTTCCAGGGCAGCGATGTTAAAACAATGGTGTGTTTACCCTGGTCGCTGCAAAGCTCCGAATTATGACCCAGGTCCACTCACACAGCCGCTGTGCCCGGACACGCAAAGCGCGAGTGCGTTGTACCCACGCCCGGAAGCACGGCTCCCGGGAAGAGTCGCTTCCACAACAGCCGCATCTTCCTTGGAGCCGGAGGGACTTAGTCACGCGGGGCCCAGACTGGTGGGAGCCCCACGGACTGGGCTGTCAGTCGGGGCTGTCAGTCGGAGCTGTCAGTCAGCGCTGTCAGTCGGAGAGCCGGAACTGGCCCAGAGAGGGAAGGGGTTTGCTCAGGGCCAGGCAGCGCAGCAATTGGCTCTGTTCTCCCCACCGGCCTGGGGGGAGCTGAGTCTGCCAGGAGCTCCTGCCCAAGACCCCAAGACCAGGAGAAGGGAGGACAGGCCTCCCAGGAGAGGCCTGCAGGCGGCGGTCAGCTGGGGACCTGCCCTCATGGCCACCTCGACCAGAGCAAGGGGCGGGGGCACCAGCCAAGGTGGTGGACTTGCTTGGCCAGCCTGGTGTTTGCTTTCATTTCTTTTGTTTTGTGCATTGATTCCCGATGTTTGTTTGTTTTAGTTTTTATTTATTCATTTCTAGAGAGAGAGAGGGAAGGAGAGAAACATCAACATGTGGTTGCCTCTCATGCTCCTACTACTGCGGACCTGGCCCACAACCCAGGCATGTGCCCTGGACTGGGAATCGAACCCCCGACCCTTTGGTTCACAGGCCGGCGCTCAGTCCACTGAGCCACACCAGCCAGGGCCGATTCCCAATGTTCTCAAACAGAAAGATTTCATGTCACAGGTCCACATCCTCGACTTTCCCTGCAGCACTGGGAGAACCAGCACCTCTGGGCCTAAACTCTCACTGGTCCCCACCATGCTCAGCTGGCCTGGGCAGCGGCTGCCCGCCCTCCCTGGTCACAGCCCAAGGGTCCCATCTTGTCCCCTCACATCACCTTGCTTTACCCATATTTGTGACTCCCTTCGTTGCCTGGAGGCCCCAAGTGTGACCCTGTCCCAGAGGCCAGCCACCCCACTCCACTGCCGGTGCCCCTCCCTTTGCCACCTGTCTCCACGCCACCCTCACTAACGCTGGATCCTGGGTCTCTGCCTCCCGTGTCGAGGAATGCCAGCCCTCCCCGAGGCCGCATGTCCCCCGAAAGGGAGACACGGTGCCCAGGCTGGGGCCCGAGCCCGAGAGCCCCTGGCACACTGAGCAGGGGCGGGCTGCACCCCGGTGTCCCCCGTCCTCAGCACCCCAACCTTCCAACCTGGGTCCTGCTTCTCAGTCACGGGCCCTCCCGGTCCGGAAGGGGCGAGTACCTCTCCAGCACCTGCAGAGCGCAGCCGGCACGGGGAGAGGAGGCTACCTCAGCGAATCCTCTCGGGTGACCACCGACTAAATGCTACTCCGCTCTTCGTGGAGGGAATCGCAGGCCTGCCTACGGGCACACGTCAGCCAGCAGCTTTCCCTCCCAGTCTTGTCGCGGGTCCCCTCCCCGTTCCACACCTGGTGGCCAGCGGCACGACCCACCCGGGTTGAACCCAAGATCCTGGTCAGTTCCCTGGGCTGGCCAGTTTTAAGACTCACTCCTCCCCACAGAGGCCTGCTCCTCCTCTTGTCCCCACCCACCGTCTGCCTGGGGAAAAGCCTCCCAAACCCCACCTCTGATTGGCTGTGTTACGGGCCCAAGTTGTCTGCCTTCCTACACCTCTCAAAGACCACCCGAACCTCCTTCTAAAGAGCTTTGCAGCTCAGCTCTAAGGAGAAACAAAAGCCAGCTGAGGAATTTTAAGACACAGAAATCTCCCTGGCTGGTGGTATGTCCCACTGGGTTGAGCACCGGCCTGAGAACCAAAGCGTTGCTGGTTCGATTCCCAGTCAGGGCTGTTGGGGGCGCACGAGAGGCAACCACACATTGATGTTTCTCTCCCTCTCTCCTTCCCCTCCCCTTTCTCTAAAAATAAATATATTAAAAAAAAAGACATCTGGGCCTGACTTCTCTCCAGACTAGAATCTGCGTGGTTCCTTCTGGGTCTCAACTCCCAGCTTTAAAGGCCAAGAGCGTGGCCAGCTTGAGTTCCCCCAGCCCCCACCCTACACACCCACCCGCCCACCTAGAAGGTGCGGTAGGAACCCAGTAGGTGTTGGGGAAACCCCAGCTCCCCGTGGGTCCCGCCCTGGGGTTCGGCGCCTCCGCACCGGGTCAGGAAGCAGAGTCCCTCGGCACCTGTCCAATCTGACCTTTGCACCTGTTTCCCTGGCACCCCGGACGGAGCACCGAGCTGGGGATCCCGAGGACAGCCCTGGACCTGCCACGTCAGGAGGCTGTGACAGATGAAGCCGGCGATGGGGCGGAGATTTCCATCCTCCCAAACCACAGGGCTCTGCAACCTGGGTGTTGACGGTGGGCTCCTCATTGACTGCGTGCGCACCAGGTCCTGGCACCAGCCCTGCCCAGTCTGCTACCCGGGGTCTCAGCCCAGGCTCTCAGCCCGGGCTGTTCCCACTGCTGGGTGCCCTGTCCCCTCAGGCGCCTCGTGCTCATTCCCCAACCACCCTCCGGCCCTGCCTCTCAGGTCACCTTGGTGGAGAAGCCCTCTGGTGCTCTCAGAGCAAGATTCTACCCCCCCAGGGCACCACCTCCCCACTCTCCCTGCCTCTTTTTTTTCCTGGCACTTACCACACTGTCTAGCATATTCCATATGGTACTCATTTGAATTGGGAGGGGGGTCTTAGTCTCCCCCTAGAATACAAGTTTCACGAAGGCAGGGGAGTTCATGCAGTGTGGGGGCACCACCGTGTCCCCAGTGCGGAGCATGGCGCCCAGCACACAGGAATGCGTGAACGGGTGGGCTGGGAGGGGGCAGCCTCCACGTTCTGACAGACGTTAAGAACTGTCACTTTGCTGAGCACCTACTGTGTGCCAGGCTCACTATGAGACACAGTACCTGCACTGACTCACGCAGCCACCCCCAGTGGATGGAGTGGCCTGGCAGAGGCCGCGCTTGGCCATGTCCCCCAGGCTGGTGCAGGACACAGTTCTGAGACATGTCCCCACTCCCCTCCCTCAGACTCCTGAGCCCGAGGCGAGAGTCGCAAGGGCCCATGGGGCTCCCCCAGTCCAACCCCACCATCCGACAGGTGGGGAGACCGAGACCCAGGCAGCTTTGCTCAAGGTCACAGCTGGACCCCGAGACAGCGGCCCCCCGTGGTTAAGAGCTGCCTCCACATGCTGGCTCTGCCACTGTTTAACTGCGTGACCCCAGGAGAGCTCCTTGACCTCTCTGAGCCTCATTTGTAAGTGGGGGTAATAGAGAGAGCCATCCCCTAAAACACCCTCACCCAGGAGACGCCTGAGTGAGAGGTGCTGACATTGTTACTGGCCCGAGGAGCAGACGGGGAGTGAAATCCGGGCCGCCTGATTTGCGCCCGTCTAGCACCACCGGCTGTGTCTCCGGCTTCTTCTTTCCTTGCTGCTTCACCTTCCCTCGCAGGAGCCCCCCCCAGCCCCTTCGGGGTGCGGTGGGTTGGAGGTGCACAGACCTGTGCAGCCCCGGGGTGCCACTGGCCGTGCCCACCCTCTCTCTTTCCTGGCGGCCCACACTCTAGGAGGCCCTGCAGGAAGTTGCTCTGGGCCCTTCCTCTTCCCAGCTGCTACTTGTCCAGGAGGTCCTCCAGCCCCGGTGCCCCCTTCCTGCCCGGCGAGGCCTCGGCTCCCGGCCCCAGCCCCTTCCATGATGTCCCACCCCCTCTGCCTGCCCCCAGGGCTTCCCCGGGGTGACCTCGCCACACGGTCCAGTCTGGTCAGGTCATTCCCCAGCAGTGCGTCCTCCCTCCTCCTCCTCCATCTTCAGCGGAGAGGCCGAGGGGCGGGGCAGCGAGAGGCCTGGACCCGGGGCCTGGAGGCCGAGTTGGAGGGCTAGCTCAGCCACCGAGTCTCTGCGGGGACTTGGAGGGTTCACAGCCCCTCTCTGGGGGTCTGGACAGGGGGACCCCCCCCAAGCCCTTTCTTCAGCCTCCACATCTGTAAACGAGGGGCTGGACGGGATGGGGAGTGGCCTATACGTTCCATACCCAGGTACTAGGTTGACAAAGACCCTGAGGTCAGTCACACGCCGTCTGGGCTGGGGCAGGAGGGAAGGGTCCGCCCCCCACCCCCATATTCAAAACACCGGCACTTCCCATCAGCTCCGCCTCCCAAGTGTATTCCGGGCCCAGCAGCCGCTCCCCTGCTTCCTGCGCTTGGATGCTGCAGAGGTCTGTCATCGGTGAGGTCACGCTCCTCGGCCTCTGAAAATGCACCGGTGGCTCCCTCTGTCCTCAGCGTGAAGTCCACGCTCTTTCCCTGCCCTGATCGGGCTCCTCTCTGCCTCCCAGACCTCATCCCGACCCTGAGCTGTGCTCCCTCCCCGTCCTCTTCCAGGTCATCACACCTCAGGGCCCTTGCACTTGCTGCTCCTTCCGCCTGGAGTCACCGCGCCCCAGTTCTTCAGCGGCCGCCCCCTAGGCATGTTCAAGCCACAGCTCAAAAGTCACCTCCTCCCGGGGGCCTTCCCTGACTGCACCATCTC
The DNA here is from genome assembly GCF_004126475.2 of Phyllostomus discolor. Taxonomy (NCBI): domain Eukaryota; kingdom Metazoa; phylum Chordata; class Mammalia; order Chiroptera; family Phyllostomidae; genus Phyllostomus; species Phyllostomus discolor. Next base: position 210,174,439 of record NC_040904.2, read on the forward strand.
GTGGGCCCCCTTCCCCTCGGTTCCCCATTCCTGGAGAGCCCCGCCCTGTTTCCTTCACGGCACTTGCTGTAGGCTGAAAACACTAACTTGTTCATTTTTCATGTCCTTGAACATAAGCTCTAAGGGAAAGAACCCGTCTGGTAAGCATTCCTGTGGGTGCCCAGCTGGTAAGGAGTGCCCCACAAAATTTGTGCGGGTGTGTGGCCATGGGGGTGCAGGCAGGGGTGGCGCTTTCCGTCCCTCTGGGATAGGCCCATGGCTCCTCCCCACCCCACCCCGGGCCTCCCAGGCTCCCTGTGGAGGGGCTCTCACCCCCTCCCCTCCACCGGGGCAGCCCCTCGCTCAGCGTCCCCTGCGCTGCTGGGCTTCTCAGGGGAAATGGACTCCCAGAGCAGGCAGGGGCACCAGTCCCGTGTCCCGCAGACCCAGAGCACTAAAGACGCCGGAGCGTTCCCACCCCAAAGGGCCCCATCACCTTGCCTCCCACACCCGCCTCTGCCCACCGTTTCCCTCCTTCCACCTCGTCTGTCACCCGGCTGCCCCTCCAGGCGCGCCTGCCCCCTCTGCGGGTCACAGCCTCCTGGGTGCCCCACCGCCACCTCTCCCCAAAACTTGCTCCCTCCATCCTGTGGGAACCCACGGGATGCCGTTCCCAGGACACGGCCGCTCATTAGCGGGGCCGTGGGAACTCAGGTGACCACCATGGCTCACGATCCCAGCTCCCGCAGCAACTCTTCTCCGCTCGGCATCGCTGGGGCCCTCCATCACTTCCTCGCCACCTCACGTGTCTGTCCACAAACACCTCCTGATACCAGCTCCGTGAAGGGCCTGAGAAACCCGCGCTGAACCCTGCTGGCCAGGGGGTGATGACCCATGTGGGGAGGCTGGCTGTGCACACGCGCACACACACACACACACACACACGGACCGACATGCTAACGAGGTCAGGCTAGACTGCGAGGGCCACGGACAGACCACGTAACCTGGGGTCAGTGAAGGCATCAAGGGGTGGCAAGCCACGCCTCTCCCCCTGCCCCGGGGCGTCCTGGGGGTGCGTGACTGGGGTCTCTTCACCTCGCAGGAGGCTCTACACAAATACAGCGTCCAGACAAGCCCCTGAGCCCCTTCCAGCTGGCTGCCCCTAGGCCTCTGCCACAGAGAAACGGGGGAGCTGCCTCTGGGGAGCACAGGGGGAGGCGGGGTTTGAAGGTGGGCAGGTTTGGGGGGCGGGATGCTGGGGCGGAACGGCCTGAGTGAACAGGCTGGAGTAGGAGCTGCAGACATTTGGGGTGGGGGGCTACTCTGGGGAGACCAGTCGAGTGGCACCCCCGGGGGGATACGGCGAAGAGGAGCAGAGGCGGGCAGGGTCTCCAATCCCAAGCCCCTGAACATGGGGCCGACCCACCGGTTTCGCTCAGAACAACGTTGGGTTTTGCACATGGAAGGGAGACCCAGAGAGCTGGCAAGTACGCGTTTACCAGTGTGCCGGGCGCCGCACCGGGCACCGACCGCGGGCCAGATGTCTAACTCTACAGGAGCCTGAGGGCTGGAGACCATGCACCTGTGGTACAGGCAGGAACCCGATGCTGAGCAGGTTTAAGAGAATCTGACCCAATGTTCATGAAGGTTCTGAAAGACTCCACATTGCCTTTCCAGACCCACCTGGCGCCTCACCCTGCTCTGGGCACTGCGCCTTAGCATGCCTTCGTCTTCCTCAGTGTGTGCCAACGGGGGCCTGCCCGCGTACCTGAGGTCCCCACTCATTGTGTCCCCTTGACCTTCAGGACACTGTGAGCCCGCCCTCTCACTCTGGAAGCATCTAGAGGGTTCTGGCGACCACTGAGGGAGCTGTCACCAAAGTGGGTGCTTGTACCCAGGAAGTTCAGTGAGGGATCCACTGGGTGTGGGGGAAAAATCCGAATTTGTATTCCTTAGTTTTCAATCTTAATCTTCCAAATATTCCATTTTGACATATGTTTTTATAATGCACACATCAGCACAATAAAACATGCATGCCTAAGTGATAACAAATATATATATGTGTGTGTGTGTATATATACATACACATTTGAATGCAAAACGCACGCTCAAAACTGTTGTTGCAGACGGGGCGCGCCACTAGGGTCTGCACCAGCGTTTGAGGGTCCCCGCAATGAGCTCCCGCTTGAGGAGCGGCGGTGGCAGGGGCCCTGCTTCAGCAAGCTGGCTTCAGATCCCGAATCAGCTCCCTCTGGGCTGCGTGGCTGGGCTAGTGAGTAAAAGCTTCCTAAACCTCGGCTTCCTCATCCCAGAAACCGGGGAGGCAACACCACCCACCTCAGGGGAGGGAGAGAGAGAGATGTCCGTGAAGCCCGGAGCCCCGAGCCTGGCACCTGAAGGCAGGTGCAGTGACCGCCACTTTGGTGGCAGGACGCAGGGCGCAGGGCCGGGCCTTGTGGCGGACCCTGCCCCGTGGAGTGGGCCTGCGGCAGGAGACCAGCACCCAGGGGACAGGTCACTGGAAATCAGTGCAACCAGGGAGAAGACCGAGATCACAAACACGGAGACCCCCTTTCTGCCAGAATCACAGGGGGTAGGGGGAGGACTGTCCATATAAATTAGCTCACTTGCTCCTCACAACACCTGGGGGGGAGTACCTTTGTGGGGCCACTTCCCAGATGTGAGGACCAGCGCTTAGAGACAGCAGAGGTCTCTCCCGGGATCCCACTGTCGGAGGAGGCGGTCTTGGCCCAGGGACCCGGAGCCCATGTTTTTCCTGTCACACCTCCCTGCCTGCACCCCGAGAATCCCTCCTCCGAGCGCTCAGACTGCTGGCCAGCTAGGGCCCGTCCCTCAAATTAACCTTACGCAGCCATTATAAACATAATGACCTCACATACACAAATGACTAAGAACAGCACGAGAAAATGCGTGTGACACCATCCCAAGGGGGAAGAGCAAGCCCCCACGGTTGTAAATGCTGCACGAGAAAGCTGTGCTGAAAGGCTTCTGCACAGCAGAGCCCGAGAGGGAACGCCGCGGGTGATCTCCCCCCTGCTTTCCTCCGCTCGCCAGCTAGGCAGCCAGCGCGTGGAACTTTTACAACGAAGCAAAGATGCCGTGCACAACGTAATCATACATTTGTGGTTGCAATATCTGGGAACCTGCTGTTTTCTTCCTCTCCCGCTTCCCATCCTTCACATCCCTCCGAAGCCTATGTGCTCAGGACAACGTGACGACAGCGGGAGACGGCGTGGGAGTTTGGGGAGCGTCCAGCACCTCCACAGACCCACGTCAGCTCTTCCCTCGGGCCAGCCTGCTCCAACCAGGCTCCCTCTCTCTGTCGAGCGAGGGCACCCCCCACCCCGGACCCTCCTCTCAGCCCCCGGACGGGGCTCCTGCTGATGCTCACCTGACACTCGCGGTCAGCCTCAGATGCGAGACGCGCACACCTGTCCTTCCAGGTGAGGACTCGGCCGGGGCGCTGCGCACTGGGAGGAGAGGACCCGCGGAGGGGGCGGTGCACTGACGTCACCGCCAGGCCCCGCCCACGGGTTCCAGGCCACGCCTCCGCTTCCTGCCCCGCGGGGGTTCGTGGTTCTCGTGCTTACCCGGTGAGGTGCTGGGGACACTTCACCCCACATGCACGCCCGCCGGGCCCGGGTCCCCAGCCATCCGCCGTGCCTGCCGAAGGGAACCTCCGCGGGCCGCCCTTGGGGGTGGGCGCGCTGCACCGGGAGGTCCTGCGCTTCTGGACCGCGAAGGAGCGGGGATCCCTAACCAGCCCCTAGCGCACCCGCATCCCAGTTTACATCGTTCTGTTGGGTTCGGGCACCCCACGCCCAAATCCCCTGGGGTTAGGAAAGGTCCCGGAGGGACGGAGGGAGCTTCTGGTTCTCCGAGTGTTTTCCGCGCTGTGCCCACTCCCGGTGACCGACGTCCCACCTCTCCAGCTAAGAAAACCCGGGGCGGGGGCGGACGGGGAGGGGGTGCCCATAGGTGTGAGTCCAGCCCTTGGAGGTTGAGGAGTGTGACCCCAGCATCTGACATCTACAGTCAGCAAGCGGCTCCTTCTTTGGGGTGTCCGAGATGCGGGCAAGATGCGCATTGAAAAAGCCAGCCTGCTGGGGGGAGGGGGGGCTGTAAAAACCCCTTTTTTGGAAAGGCAGTTAGGTTCCATCCAGCGAAGGGCTTTAAAAATGTGCTCGCCGTTGGTCCCTGGAACTGCGTGCCTGGAAATCCATCCTGAGGGAGTAATTCAGAATACGTGTTCATCGCGGAGTTCTTTAAAATGGTGAAAATTGGAACTGGTCTAAAAGTCACCCCCACCCCTCCCCCCCCCCCCCGGCGTGGGGGAGAGGTGGGGGAGGAAGTGGAGGCCGGGGGAGCGGTGGCGGCCGGCGCAAACACACAGTGGAACATTGCACAACCTCTGAAAAGTCGTGTTTACAAACCGCGCGGAGTGATACGAGGAAACGCGCTGAGCTGTTTGGGGAGCACAGGCAGGATGTGAGTGTGCGGTGACAGCGGGGCTACACCTGGACTTAAAAGCAAAACACGCGTTTTCTGAAGTTCTCACGGAATCCACCGGTGTGACATTGGTTGACGGAAGCACCCAGGTTTCCCACCGTCTGTGTGCTGTATCGGGTGGTCACCACCCAAGGTCAAGTCTCCCTGTTGGCCTTGATGCCCCCTACAACACCGTTCTTCCGTGGGAAAGAGCTCGGAAAGAAAGTGGCCACTGTGGTTATTTCTGGGCAGTGGGGGGTGGGGGTGGGGGATGGGGGGCACTAGGAGGCTTTTTACCCTCTGTGTTCCCCGCATTTTCGTCTAACGGGCTTATATCGCTTTTATAAAGTTCCCGTTAATTGAGCACTTACTATATCTAGGAGGAGCCCCTTTCACGTAATCCTTGCAATAGCTCTGAGGTCGGGATTATTTTCCTCCTGTCACAGGGGAGGGAGCCAAGGGCTGAGAGCTCAATCCCCAAGGTCCCACAGCTAGGAAGGGTCAGAGATAGTCACTGTTTCAAGGCCAAGGGGGGCCTTTTCACAGCCTCCCGGCCAGCCACCAGGCTAACAGGACACCAGCCTCAGCAGGGCTAAAGGCAGCTGGCGAGAGGGTCTGGGCTTCAAGAGGAGGGGCGGTGTGACAGCCGCTCCCCAGGCAGCCGCAGCCTCAGCCATGCCCTCCGCCGCCAGGGGGAGCCCTCCCTCCCACCCCAGAGGTGCTGAGGCTGCTGGGACCCAGGGAGGACAGAGCTTCCCAGAGACCAAGCTCCAAGGCTGGAAGGCCAGCTGGTTCAACCTCATCGGCGCATTTTATAGCTTTAATGTAGTTTTATGATTATAAAACCAATATATGTTTATTGTAGAAAACTGGAGGAGTCAAAAAAAGACGAAGAAGAAAATAGAAGGTAATCTCTTCATTGTTTTATCTTCTATAATGGAAATTTAAAATAACACAAAGAAGCAGAGAAAGTATAGTGTGCGAACCCATACACCCATCACTAATTTCATCAACAAGTATCCATATTCCCCATTCTCATTGCATCCATCACCCCGCACACATTTCTAAAGAGGAAATTCCAGAGACCATTTCACTTGCCCTATAAATACCTCAGTAATTATATCTAATAGCTACGGACTTTGTTCACACACACACACACACACACACACACACACGAGACCATTTCCACACAGAGCCAGATCACGCCATTTCTCTCATTAAATCATTTAAGTTGTAGTCCGTGTTCACATGTCCCTAATTTGGCTCCAAAGTGTCTTTTTAGAGTTGGTTTGTTGAAACCAGCAACCGTGCAAGACCCACGTATCATGTCTGGTTGATGTGTCTTTTACATTTCTCCCTCCCTGTCCTCGAGGTGTAATTCACACACCCTTTCCAGTGTACAGCTCGGTGGCTTTTTGTAGAGTCACAGGATTTTGCAGCCACTACTACCCTCTGATTCCCGGAGACTTTTATCACCCCCAGAGAAACCCCATACCTACTGGCAGTCACGCCCCATCTCTGCCCTCCCAGCCCCTGGTGACCCCTAGTCTGCTTTCGTCTTGGGCCTGTTCCAGATCTTTCCTGTGAGTGGGATCAGGGAATGTGTGGCCTCTGGTGCCCGGCTTCACTCCGGCAAACGCCTCCAAGGCGCGCAGTCCTGCGGAAGCATCATCCGTGCTTCATTCCGCTTTACGGCCAGCTGGTCCCGCCGGAGTTTCCCGCAGCCTCGAGCTGGCCGACTGCGTGCCCGTTGCGTCTCTTAACGCGTGCCGCTGTCCCCCCTAGTTCCTGGGGCCTGGCACTGAGGGGCGGACGGGAAGCGGGAGGCTTGATTTGGAGCCGGCTGTTTTATCAAGAGCACCTCGTCGATGATGCCGTGTCCTTCCCGGTGCATCGGGGCAGCGGCCGCGCAGAGCTGGGTGGCTGCACGGTGAGTGACGTCAAGGTTACCAGGCTTGACGTACTAACCTCATCCTTCTGGTCCAGAGCGCCCCCCGGCCTTTGGCCCAGTGGTTTGGCACCCAGTGGTTTGGCACCCTAGATGACGGTGCACCTAGTCTGTCTCACCCTTCAGTTTACAGGGGAGGAAACTGGGGCTAGGAGAAGACAGGTCAGGTGATTCGCCCAAGGTCACGGGGTTAGTGCTAATGAGCAGCTGCCACATAGTAGGCCCTTGTTGTGTGTCTGGCACTATGCTAAGTGCTTTGTATGAAGTGACTCATTTAGCCTTCTCAACACCCTTTGGGGTTGGCTTTATAGTTTGAACTTCCTTTTCAAACGAGGAGACCAAGGCCCAAAATGGTGAAGGGGTCCTGGCCGGGTAGCCCTGTTGCTTAGAGTGTTGCCCTGATACACCAAGGTTGTGGGTTCGATTCCTGCTCAGGGCACATAGGAGAATCAACCAGTGAATGCATCAAAAAGTGGAACAGCAAACTGATGTTTCTCTCCATCTCTTTCTCCCTCCTTTCCCGTCTCTCTAGAAATAAATAAATAAAATCTAATAAAACAAAATGGGGAAGGGCCCTGCCTTTGATGAGCCATTTGGTAGCCCAGATCAAGAGGCCCTGGAGGACAGAGAATAGAAGACACAGTTCTCCCTCTGGTAAATCTAGACAGAGAGGAAGTGAGCTGAACCGTCAGGGAGGGGGCGGGGCCACAGTCTTCCCGGTGGGCGGGGCTACAGACTGATCCCCGCTGCAGCGTCGCTGCAGGTCGGCCTCTGCATGTGTGTGGGAGTTGGCCGTGGGCAGTGAGGGACGAGGAATGCGCCCACCCCGTGAGTAAGGCCTGAGCTGTGATTTGAGCTGTGGCCAAAGACTCCGCTCCTCGCCACGGACACACTCACAAATGTCGGCCCCCGGGGGAGGAGGCAGAGAGAGAGGGTGTGTCTTGGCGCGAGCACACTGAGAACATGCAGGCTTTATCACAGACCGGGGAGTGCAAAGAGCACTGGACTGGGCGTCTGCCGGTGAGAGGCCAGTGAGCCCTGAAAGGCCTGGATGCTGCACCCACGTTCGGCCCTGCCCTCGCAGGCCTGAGCAGTGGGTGGAGATGGACCTGAGGGACCTACCCCAGAAAGGCCACCTGCTCAGGTCCCCAGGTCCAGCTCGAAGATTCTGACGACAGGGACCCCCCGCAGATACCTGGACCACTGAGTTAAAAGAACCTGCAGCAAATTCCAGCTCAAATTGCCCACATATAATGTATATGTCTTTGCCTCTGTGTGTATAGAATATCTCTGAGTATAAGTCTTTGTAAATCATGCCTTCTGCAATATATAAAGAACACCTAGAAACCAATAAGAAAACGCCAACAATGCAATACAAAAATGATTAAGAATATGAACAGACTGTTCACAGAAAAGGAAATACGAAGGCCTTTGGAGCTCAGATGAAGGTGGCAGCCTCATTCAGAATTAAATAAAATGCACACCAAAACCACGGTGAGATTTCACTCCCACCCGTCAGGTGAGGAAAAGCACAAAATTTCGGTGACACCCCGACGGCAAGGCCTTGGAAAAGGAGGCACCTTTGCCCGCGGGAGAGTAGGTGAGGACGGCCCCTGAGGGGTGTGTGTGTGTGTGTGTGTGTGCTGGAAACAAGTGTGTCCACCAACAAGGCGAAGACACAATAGGTCACAGAACCTCCATCCCACGGACCATCGCGAAGTCACACGAAGGAGCGAGCTCTCTCTGTGCAAATGGGAAAGACCTACGGACGTGACGTGCTGTCTGGTGGGGAGGAAAACAGGGTCCAGCCCTGGCTGCTGCGGCTCTGTGGGTTGAGGGCCGGCCTGCGAACCAAAGGGTTGCCGGTTCGATTCCAGGGCAGGGCACATGACTGGGTTTCAGGCCAGGTCCCCCGTTGGGGGGGTGTGAGAGGCAACCAATGATGTTTCTCTCCTTCTCTTTCTCCTTCCCTTACTCTCTCTCTAAAAGTAAATAAATAAAATCTTTTTTAAAAAAGAGGCTCAGAGAAGAGTATATAGTTTGTGGCTATTTATGACGAAAGGCGGGGGGAGAAAGAACAAGCCCCGTCTTTTCCCGTTTCTGTTCCTCGCGGACCTCCGGCCGCAGGGTGGGAGGCTGGCGTCCTGACCGATTCCCCCGGGGCCGGCCGTGGGAGGCTGGGGCTGAGGCGTGGGAGGGAGACCCTTACTCTCGCCCCTCTGCTGACTTTTGAACTTTGATCTCCGTGAAAATACGTCCCTTCCAAAAATTACATGAAATGAAACGTTTAAGGGTCTGTAATACAGAGTTGCAGCTTCCTCTTCTACAAGGCCGGGGGTGAAGGCGGGTGGGCAGGCTAGGGGTGGGCAGCCCTCTCGAGGAGGCCCCCTCCTCAGTCCCCTGATTGACCATCCCAGCGTCTCCCTGTCTTTTAGATGCAGACACCGAGGCCTAGCTGGGGATGGCACACCCACACCGAGGGCACAAGGCTGGGGGTGGGGGGCAGCCAACGACCGGTTTGCATCCCTGGCTCACGGCCCTCCCCCACCGGTCACCCCGCAGTGCCACCCTGAGCCGGCCAGCTGGCAGGGGCGGCGGAGTTCTCCGTTAACCGGAGCCCGCCCACCATTCTTCATCCTGAGCTTGCTGGACGTTTGGCGGGACCGGACTAGTGTTCGCCTGAGTTACACTTTGTTTTAAAAGAGAAGAAGAAGAGAAAGGAGGAGGAGCCGACGGAATGAGCCAGCGGTCACGTCTGGCACAGCCCGGAGCTGGTTTATCGGGGGCTGGACCCCAACGGCCGTTTCCCGGGTCACTTGGGAGTGTGCTTGAAATGCATCAAGCAGCGGCACTCCTGGCTTTTCGAATAGGCCTGGATTTGGGAAGAAATTCCATTAAGTGGTTCTTTGACTGAATTCTCAGGGTGATTTTCTGATTGAATTACGGCCCGTTTCTTTCAAGACTGCATTTGCCTCCTCGCTGAAGTGCTCCCGGACCTTCCCAGGGAGCTCGGGGGAGCGGCGACCCCTCCCACTTCAGCTTTGCTCTGAGCAGCGGCTGCCCCCTAAGTCCAGCCCTGGGGCCGCCTCCCCTGGGTACCCCGAGAGGACGCTGCCCACTCCTCAGCGGTCACACCTGCTTCTGGTTCACGCTGTGGCGGGGGGGGGGGGTGGCGAAAGGCTTCCAGAACTGTTTCCCCAACAGGCCCCCAGCTCTCGGGGGACAGACCTACAGATGCACCTGGGCCCCCCTCCCCCTCCGACCCCCGTGCCGGGCGCAGGCCTTGGCCCAGAGCAGGGGCTCAGGCCGGGGCAGGGTGAACGCCACCGAGCTGACCCTGGGCCTTCTGATTCCGAGGATATTCAGCTCCGTTCTCCTGAGACAGGGGAGGGGTTTCCCACAAACCCACGGTGGGAACACCCCCTGGAGCTCCTCAGGACTCCACGCCCACCCGGCCAGCACCTGGCTCCCACTAACACAGGTCTCCGCGGTGCTCCTCCCTTCACGGCTGACGGGGTCCCCCCACTGTCTGTCTACTCCTTAGCGGAATCCACTGAGGGGTGGGCTCCCCTCTCCTTTTACAGCTGACTCCAGGGGCTCAGAGAGGGGCAGGGCCTCGCCCAGCGTCACACAGCCAGTGGGCGTGGGGGGGTCAGGACTCCAGGATGCCAGAGGGCGGGGCTGAGGCCAGGAGGTGTGTGGGGGGATGAAGAGGTTGTAGGGTGTGCGGAGAGGGTGGGGGGGGGCTCCTCCTGTGCTTGAAGGGCAGTGGGAGGAGGGCGGGGGAGGGCCCAGGGTCACAGGGCACGGGGCCGGAGCTGCAGGGTGGCACAGCAGAGCGTCAGGGAGGATTCCACACAGTCCTGGGAGGTGAGGGGGCCCGGGCAGCAGTGGGAGGAGGAAATGGATGTGCACTCGCTCACCCAGCCGTCGCAGACCAGCAGGGCTCGCCTGGGGCTCTGCCGTCTGGGGGGGCACGGTCTGGGGTGAGGAGGTACAGTGGCATGAGAAAGGCTGCCCAGAAGGGGGAAGGCAGCTGGACCGGGGAGGGTGGTCAGAAAGGCACTGAAGGAGGGGGAGGAGGCATTTGCCTGGCAGGGAAGTGGCGATTCTGCTAGGCAACACTTATTGAGCGCCTGCTGTGTGCCCGGCTCTGTTCTGGGCCAGCCCGGGAGCTAGAGCGGCAGCACCCCATGCAGTGGCCGGAGAACGCCGGCACTGAGGGGTCAGTGATCTGCTCAAGGCCGCACGGCCGACAAGAGGCACAGCTGGCTTTGAACCTGGCAGGAAGTCTCCCGAGTGGGCCCTTAACCACATGGCAGCTGCTCCGCCGCACAAGGGTCACCAGGCAGGGGCGCGAGTGCCTGGGGCCAGGGAAGGGGCCGCTGCTGTCACGGGGCAGACTTCGCTTTTTGCCGTGTACCGAGGGGCAGAGGGATGGGCGATCGGAAGGTCCGAACACTTCAGAGTAAGCCCTGGCGGGTGGAGCTCGGTGAATGAAGCGCAGGGTATGGATCAAAGGGTTGGCGGTTCGATTCCCCGTCAGGGCTCCTGCCTGGGTTGCAGGCCAGGTCCCCAGGAGGAGCCGTGTGAGAGGCAACCACACACTGATGTTTCTCTCTCTCTCTTTCTCCCTCCCTTCCCTCTCTAAAAAAAAATAAATAAAATCTTTAAAAATATATTTTATTTATTTATGTTTTAGAGAGGGGAAGGAAGGGGAAAAGAGAGGGAGGAAAACATCAATGTGCGGTTGCTGGGGGTTATGGCCTGCAACCCAGGCATGTACCCTAGCTGGGAATTGAACCTGGGACACTTTGGTTCCCAGCCAGTGCTCAATCCACTGAGCTATGCCAGCCAGGGCTCAATAAATAAAATCTTAAAAAAAAAAAAAAACACTTCAGAGTAAGTCCCACTTCATGCCCATGGCGTCTCTGAGCCTCAGTTTCCCTGGGTAAGAAGCTCAGGGAGGCAAAGCCTCCTGCCTGACACACAGCAGGGGCTCGGTGGGGTGGGGCCCCTTCCCTCCCTGGCACCCCTGAGGAGGTCAGGGACAACGAGGCATAAGAGCTTCCCTCCAGCCCCCTTCCCAGGGGCCCAGAAAGGTCTCCTTGCCCCGCCCGCTGGACGCGGAGAGCAGGCTTGTCGTGGGCAGGAGGCGCCCTGCAGGGAAGGAAATGCTTTGAACTTGTTGATGGTGATGGGGACGGGGATGGTGACAGTGACGAAGAGAACAGTGGTGATGACGAGGATGACAGTGGTGCTGGTGGTGCTGACACGCTCGGGCCCCGCCCTGGCATTCCAGAGGCCGCCGCGGGAGCACAGCCCGGGGAGTGTGTGAGTGTGGGCGCCCAGAGACTCCGCTGGCTGTCCCCAACTAAGCCCCACCCACAGGTCATAGCCCTTGACAAGGGCCCCGCCCTGTGCTTACCACCCCCTGACAGAGCGTGTCCTTTGGGATCCACAGCCCAGGAGGCCACATGTCCTAGGAGGCTGTACGTAGCCAAAGCCCAGAGAGGGGGGCCAACTGCCTGGGGTCACACAGCACATCTGGACAGGGCAGGACACAGGGCTCCTGACTCCGACTCTCCGTGGAGGGTGGTGGGAGGGGTCAGCGGGGCCAGACCCAAACCTCTGGATCGAATCTTGGGGCTCCTGAGGGTCCCAGCGGGCTTTAGCAGAGGACAGACCTTAGGGTCTTCCCAGAGGGCAGAGGTGTGAGTGACAGCCGGGGTCAGGGGGGCGGAGAAAGCCTGACTCTAAGGCTCCCTGAGTTACAGAGGCCAAGAGGCCTTGAGAGCCTGGAGTGTCTCGCCTGGTGGGACCACGTGGGAGGGCCGGGGTCTCAGGCTGGCCGGAGGGGTGGGATGATGGGCGAGTGTGAGGAAGGGGGCCAGGGGGGTGGGTGCCCTGCCTGCCGGCCCCCTCCCTCAGTCAGTGCCGTGCTTCCTCCCCCTCCGGCTCCCGCGCCCCCACTCCTCGCCCCTGCAGCCTGGGAGCACGCTCTCCCCTTGCGCAGCTGCGGGCGACGCCCTTTCCCGAGCTCTGCCTGCCCATTCCCGCTCGCTTCTTTATTCTTGTTCAATGAAAACAATGTTCTAACTTGTAGTAAAATACACCTAACTTAAAAGTTAACATTTTGGCCGCTTCTGAGTGTGCCGTCTGTGGCACTAGCACTTCCACACTGTTGTACAATCGTCACCACCCCCCTCTTCCCACACGGAGACCCGTGCGGCTAAACACGGGCTCTCCACCCTCACCCCGCCCCCCATCCCAGCCAGGGCGGCCCCTCCACCTTCTGTCTCTGAATGTCACCCCTCCAGGGGCCTCGTGGCTCCGGGTGAGCGGAGCCAGGTACCTCCTGTTTCTTAAAGCTCAGAGGACAGGCCACTTCCTCCGAGAAGTCTTCCTGACTTCAGGCAATCCAGTTGCAGGCCCCTCCCTGCTCCCTGTCCCCAGCAGGGGGCCTCTGGCGGCCTTCTCGCCCAGGCCCTGCTTCCACAGAGCAGTGCCCCCTGGGCGGGAAGGGGACATTCTTTGAAGTGGATAATGATGATGATGACGATGATGACTACGATGATGAAGAGGGAGGACTCTCTGGCCCTCCTGCTGACACACTTCTGGGGCTGGGTCTTCCGTCCCCATCCCCGGAGGCCAGGAGCCTGCCTTCCACCGCCCTCTGTGGAGTGTGGGCTGTGGGGGAGGTCTGAGGCCCTGTGACCAGGATGACACAGACCCTCACCCCCTGCCCTCCCACCCAGTGTCCCTTGATGCTGGCACGGGTGGTCCTGGTTGTCCCTGGTGGTGTCCTTCCCTCTCCCCCCATCTGGGTGTCCTGGAAGGCGGACCCACACTGCTCCCCCCAGCGCCGGTCGGCCGGAAGACCCTCTTCGGTGCTGTGGTGTGCTGTGGGTGGGCAGGGCTGGGGAAACGGAGGCACAGGGTGGTCCTCTGACTTGCTTAGGCCCCTAGACACCTGCTCCCCTTCCTGCTTTCTGGGGCCACAGGGAAGGCAACCCGCAGGGCCCCAGCCCAGGAGACCGGGAAGACCCTAGGCTCAGAGCCAGGCGGGGAGCCGAGCTGACCTGGGTTCCAATCCCCGTCGGTAGCCGTGGCCCAGCCCTCATCTGGAAGGGGGGTGCTTTTTGGAGTGGCGGGAGCTCCCCAGGAGGCGAGCACTCCAGGCCAGAGCCGGGGCTCAGTGAATAGGTCTCCTGTCCCCCTCTCCTGCCTTGAGACGTGAAGGGCACAGCTTAGTGGTATAGACGGACCAGGAGAGACAGAGGTTCGAGTCCTGGCCCTGCCTCTGACCTACTCTGAACCTCCGTATCTTCATCTCTCGTGGCTGCTGTGCTCTGCACAGGAGAGGGGCCGCTGCAGCTTCACCCTCCGTCCTGACGGAGAGGGAGGGGTCCTGTGTCAGGCTGGTCCTGGGGAGGGTCCTGGGCAGCCAGGCCAGGTCCCGCTGTGGCAGACCCCCAGTCCAGGGCCTCCCACAGGACCTCCGGGGCCTCTCTCTTCTCCAGGGAGTGCAGTGTGGACCACCAGTTCTTGTTCAGCTTAGTTTTCCAAATAAAAATAAGGGGCAGGGCTTGCTAAGTCCTTAAACCTGGAGAGAGACCCTGGGAGAGGCCACTGGTCGGGGAGGCTCGGCTCTGCTCTGCCCTCAGGGTGAGAACTGGGCAAGTGCCCCTGCCCCCGGTGGGGGTTCAGGTCCCGGATCTGTACTCAGTGATTTCCATGACCCGGCGCTGGGACTGGAGTCAGGGGTGACCACAGGGGACTCACCTCAGTCTCCCGGCTCCTTCTCTCCACTTGGGCATGAGAGGCTCCCGTCAGACCAAGTCTGGACCCCCGGCTTTGTGAGCATGGACACTTGGCAAAAAAGCCCCCCTCCATTTGCTACTAAAGCTCGCTCAGGGGCTGCCAGCATCGAAAGGCTCTTGCAGACAGCCTAGTCCACTTGATAGATGGGGAAACTGAGGCTCCTGCGTGAGACGACCTGCCCGGGGTCCAGCGTGCAGTCCATGCCAGGCCACAGCCAGGACCAGGTCCCTGGGCCCACAGGTGCTTTTCCTCCTGCCGCGTCCGCCTACGCCGACCCGGGGCGAGAACTCGGGCGGAGGGCGTTCACCTGCTGCCCCCGTGTGGCCGCCGTGGGCTCTGCAGCCGGGTCGCAGCCGTGCTGCCGGGGATCGGTCACGGGGGCGGGGATGCCCTTGGGTGCGAAGACCCAGGCGGATGCTGGGGGGCCGCGGGCCGAGATAAGATGGATCCTGACAGCTCAAAACACTCCAGCCTACGACTCCTAGAAGTTCCCTGAACGGGTTCACTTACAATCGGGAAATCAGGCGTGCTTCTGGGAGGCGGTGTCCCTTGACCGCCCTGCTTGGAGAGGACCAGGCCACGGCTGAGCTAAGTGCTGGTCTGAAACTAGCCAGGCTTCGGAACCCGACAGAGGGGGGTTCCGGCGTTAGCAGCTGCCCCTGAACCTCACGGCGCCTCCTTTCTCTCCGGTGTGGGGAGGAGCACTGGCACACACACCTGTCTTGAGGACTAACTGAGGCGTGTTTGCAGCATCCAGCCCAGCCCGTGGTCCCCGGTGGGTGAGCTGGGCCTCCCTGCGTCCCTCCCCTCCATGCATCCGCCGGGAGCAGGAGAAGGCCCCTGGAGGTCCAGGTCGGAGCACCCAGCCCCACTCTGCACAGCGAGGGTTTCCCTTGTCAGCGCCGTCGGTGTCCTTTTGAAGGTCAGTGGGTCAGAAGTTCTCCACGTAGCACTAGGGAGTGGCTTCTAATCTCCCTCTGAAGGGGGCAGGCCTCAGGCCTGGGTGCCCACCCGGTGCGGTGCGCAGGAGCACCGGGCGGCCACAGAGACACCTGTTGGACTTCGTTGTAGGATTTCCACCATCACCTTCTGTGTATGGCAAGTAACACTGGTTTCCACCTATGGTAGGGAAAGAAAGTTTCCTTCTAAAATAAACTTGTTTAAGTAAAACAAAATGAGCTAATTTATGAATATATTCTTTTAAAGTCAATGGGGTTTTCTGGGGGGGGAAGGGCAAAGGGGGAAAGATTGAGACAACTGTAATAGCATGATCGATAAAATATAATTTAACAAATAAGTAAATAAAGTCAGCGTAGGTTTACGGCTCACAGCCGTGACAGCCAAAGGCGGCAGCTGGTGAGAATGACGACGACTGGGACCGGAAGGCCTCCCCCTCCCTCCATGGCTCCGGCGTGAGGCTGGAGCCTCTCGTTCAGTGGCGCCGGTCCTGGCGCTTGGACTGGTGTGCACCGTGTGCTGGAGCCATCGCCCGTGCAGCCACTTCTTCAGTGGGGAGACAAGCCCCATCCCGGATGAGGGAGTGAGCAGATCGGGTCAGGGTGGAGCTGGGGACAGAGAGACTCTTCTGGCTGGAGCAATCCAGAAGGCTGCCTGGAGGAGGCAGGCCTCGCCCATAAGGGCTGATGCAGAGAGACCCAGAGGGAGCATAGGGATATTGCTGGGATCTCCCACCACTATGGGGGGCCCTGAACACCAGGCCAAGGGGTGTAGACCTTCTGCTGCAGTCACAGCTGCCCTCCCAGGTCCCGGGGAACCCCAAACTCCAGCCTGGAGAGATCTCTGCCCGAGAGCAGGGAGAAATAACAAGTCCCCCTTCCTGTGCTCTGCTCACACCTGCCGGCCCCACACCTGGCCAGTCTCTGCTAGAAGAATCTCCCTGTTCTCATTGCCTCCGCTCTGGGCAAAGCCCCGTCCTCTGGAAGGAAACCAGCATTGGTGGGAGAGCCCAAAGTGCTCCCATCTCTGCATGAGACTCTCGGCCCGCAGAGCTGCTGCCCGGAGAGCCCGGTGCCGCCCTTACTCCCCGCTGCGGGTGAGGCGCGGGAGGCCCGGGAGAGGAAGTCTTGCTAAACATCTTGTCTGCAGAGCCGCCTTTGACAAATGGCTCCCCGTCTAGCGTGAGGTTCTGGGGGCCTGGCCAGGATCTCCGTGCCTGGCACTGGCCCACCATCCAGCAGGCTCCTTGTGAATTTTGTGTGAGTGAAACCAAGACATGAATGAATGACAGTTTGGTTTGTGAGTGGCCCAGAGGCATCAGCCGGGGACTCCGTGACCCCGTGGACCTGGGAACGTGCAGGGCGGCTTCAGCGGCTGCCCCTGGGCGTGGAGGTGGAGAACGAGAAAGGGGGGAGCCTTACTCTTCTGCTCAATGTTTATGTTACATATTACAATGCGCATATATTAGGACACGTTATAATTATACTGTGTTACCGTGTGCGTGTTCAGTAAGCGAGCGTGGACGTAAATAATCACCTGGCGGGCTCCTCGGGCATGTGGGCTCCTGGGCGGCGGCCCCAGGATGGAAGCAGCAGGTCTGGGGGTGGCGGGGGATCGGGATGAGTTTTCTAGGTGATTCTGTCACAGGTGGCTCTGGACCACATTTTGGGAACAAAATCACCGGCTGGGCCCTCTCCCCATGGGCCCCCAGCTGGCTCATTTGCATGGTCTTTTGCATATACATGCACGACTTCTCTGCACAGCCCTTCTGGTCGATCTCGAGGAAAGCTCTTCCCCTTCCCGCCCAGGCCTGCCCGTCATCCTCAGACCTGGACGAGCCCCGCCCTCCTCACTTCCCGCCCTCCCTGGCCGCCCAGCTGTCATTCCTTCACCCCATCTCTACGCTCTCCTAGGGCCCCAAAGCCTGGCACACACACCACCGCCCCCAGAGGCCTCCCGCACACGCCCACTGCAGGTCTGCAGGGAATCCCGCGCTCCCCGGCCCCGCCACCAGAGTCCCCAGACGCCGGTGTTTCCGGCAGCGGTGCCCCTTCCGGGGCCCTGAGCCCCCGCTGTGCATCCCAGGTTGAGCCCCGCTGCCATCGGCCACCTCATCCCACCCCGTGGAGTCTCTGGAGACCCCACGAGACCAGATTCCGTCAGCCAGTTTTACAGATGAGGACGCCGAGCCTTCGGGAAGTCACGTGACTCTCCAGAAAGGCAGGCCCGCTCTTCCCACCCCACCAGCTTGGTTCCCAACGTGCCCTTGGCGCGGTGGCTCAGTTGGTTGGAGCGTCGTCCTGCATACCAATAGGTCGTGGGTTCAGTTCCCGACTAGGGCACATACCTGGGTGGTGGGTTCGATCCCTGGTCCCATGTGGGAGGCAGCCGACCAGTGCTTCCCTCCTCCTGCCCCTAGGAGGACTTCTGTCCTCTCCGGGAGGGGCTGTGGGGACAGGGACGGGCCTGAATGATGCAATGAGAATCGCAGGGTCCTGACTGGCAGGAAGGCCCTGGGCCCTGTGGGAGAAACATGTCCTGGGGACTCTGAGACCCCGGCTGGGACTGGAACCAAGGCGGAGCCTGGGCGGGCGGGCAGCCCCGCCCTGGAGGAGGGCCTGGGGCGCCCAGGGCAGGAGGAGGTTACTGGGAAGCTGGGGGGGCCAGAGATGAGGTCTGGCAGAATGGGGGGGGGCCGGCAGACACCCTCTCCCTGTGCCCCGGGCTGTCCGTGGAGGGGCCGGCAGCTAAAATTGGGCTCTGTTTTGCAGAGTCACTTCCCTGCCAGACGGAGAGGTTGCCTCTGTCTCTTCAGGGCCAGGCCTCGGCTTCGCCCGTTTCACAGAAGAGCAGACCCCGGTCCCGGTGCCGGTCCCGGAGGCCAGGCTGCTCGTCCAGAGACACCCAGCCGCTGGGAGAGCTGGGCTGCCTCGGGCTGGACGGGGCTCCCTGCCCGCCGCAGAGGTGCGCGTGCGCGTGCGCGCAGCAAGCCGAGGTGCAGCGGTTCCGCGGGCACCGTCCGCTCCCCGTGCGGAGGCCTCTCGCGCATCAGCCCAGTGAGACCCGCGCCCCTCCCCCCCGGAGGCCATCGTCCTCCTCCCCACTTCGCAGGCGGCCCTGGGTGACCAAGGCTCGGACCTGGGCATCCGAGTCCCTGCAGGACGTGTCTCCCCACCCGCAGGTTCGAGGAGACGGGGTCAGGCCTCTCCGGGCCTGTTCTGCTGTGACTCTGCCAGGGGCTCCCGGGAGGCTGACAGGGAGCTGGGGGTGGGGCGTGGGGGTGGGGGAAGCGGCCAGGGTGACAGAGGGCGAGCTCCAGGCCTGCACACCCCCATCCTCGGCTCAGGGCCCCGCAGACCCAGGCCCCAGGTCACCCAGTGAGGCCCGCCTGTCCCCAGGACAAGGGAAGTAACAGGAGGCGCCTGAGCCTCTGTCGAGGTGACCCTCCAACCGAACCAGGCTGGCGGGGGCGAGCGGCCGCCTGTCTCTGCCCACAGGGCCTTGAACGTGGTTCTGGGGGCCAAGGTCCATCTCCTCGCCTCACAGGTGAGGAAAGAGGCTGGGGTCCCACAGCTGCTGAGCCAGGATCGGCCTGTCCCTTGTCCCCAGCACAGGAAGCTGGAGGGAGCTGCTCTGTCCCCTCCGGCCTCCGGGACGTTCATCTCCAGCTTGGGTGTCGGTGGCCCCGAGGTGCAGCCCGTGCTGGGCCTCCGCGTGGTCTGGCAGTGCGGGGCCCGCCCCGCCCCCGCAGTGTTCTTTGTCAGCTGCTCCGTCTGCCGGCTGACCTGGACTCCCTGGGCGCTCACGGGGCTCCTGCCACTGCTCAGCGTCCCCCCGGGTTCTCCCAGGGACACCCCCCACTCCGAGACAGCGCACAGGAAGGGGTCTCCCGCGTCCCCTCCGCCTGGTTGGAGGCAGGCCTGGGTTTCTCGCTCCTGGGGCCCCCAGAGCGACCTGCTGTCTCCCCACCCCGCATAGAGGGACCAGGCCTTGGAGGAGACCATGTCCCCCAAACCCAACACCCCTCTTGCTCTGCACTCGGACTTAGTGAGCGGAGGCCTCCCTCTCCCTCAGACTCCCAGTGGGTGTTGTCGTGGTGAGTTCAGTCTCCCTGTGCCTGCTGATATCTGCTCTGCCAGCCACTGTCTCCCTCCGCCTGTCTCTGCCTGTAACTCCATCGCTGTCTCTCTGAGCCTCTCCCCGCCCCCATCTTCTTCACCTGCTCCCTCGCCAGGGTACAACACCCCTTCCATTCTGTCACCACTCCCTGAGCCCTCTCCCGCCTCTGGGGACTTGCCCTTGGCCCCTGGACCGGGTGTGAACAGGGAGGCTCAGAAGGAGGGGAGGGCCCTGGCTGCTGTGGCTCAGTGTATTGAGTGCCGGCCTGCAAACTGAAAGGTAGTTGGTTCGATTCCCAGTCAGGGCACATGCCTGGGTTTCGGGCCACGTCCTGACTGGGGGCGTGGGAGAGGCAACTGATCGATGTTTCTCTCCCTGTCTTTCTCCCTCCCTTCCCCTTTCTCTAAAAATAAATAAATAACATCTAAAAAAAAGGAGGGGACTCAGGCCTCAGACAGGCCCCTGGAGCTGAGAAGGGGAGGGCAGTGAACGGAGGGGTGCCCTGCTTGGCAGGTGTTGGCCTCCAGACCCTCATTCCAAGGGGGCACACCCCAGAAGGGGGTGATCCTAAGGACAGGCAGGGAGTCAGGAGCCTGGGTCCCATGCGGCTGTGACCCCGCCCCCAGTGTGACATCTCAGCCCTCTCCCCGGGCCTGCCTCTCCTCTGTTCATCGGGTCCCCTTTTGACCCCTCTCCCACTGTGGGTACCCCGAGAGTTGACAACAGCTTCCATCCAGCAGGGGCTGGCTCTTGCCACCCTGCCCCGTTGCCATGGCGCCTGCAGCTGCAGTGGACAGCTATGGTGACTGTAACCAGGGAGCCCTATCCGTGGTCCCAGGCTGGAGCAGGGAGTGACAAGGATCGCCCACGGTCCTGCCTGGTGTCAGCAGCAGGGCCCAGGCCAGAGGCCTGAGGACCCCCCACCGAGGGCCCTTTTCCCCACGCCACCACCCAGGACTGAAGGGCCGAGGACCCAAGCCCTGTTCAGCACTGAACGCCCTCTCGTCCTTGCCCATAGTAGGTGCTCAACAAATCTTTACTGAATGAAGGAATGAGCAAATGACACAGGACCCTTAGAAATGTGTGTGGGCGGGTGGATGACCAGGACCCAGGCCTCTGGCCCAGGGCTCCCCCCTGAGGCACGTGTGGAGGTTTTACACCCAGGTTTAGGCGGTCAGTGAATGGAGTGAGGAGGCGGTTCCAGAGGGCGCCTGTGGTTGCAGGGGGCCGAGTGGAGAGCTGGGCACCCTCCCGGTTTGGCCGAGTGCCAGCTCAGGTCTCCCGCCCTCTCCAGAGACCCCCTGCCACCTTCTAAAGGGCATAGGGGTAGGACCCTAAGTCCAGCGTCAAACTTTAAAGGAGGAGAGAAAGAGGTTTAGGGAAGGGACGAGATTACCCAGGATCACACAGCAAGTCAGAACCCCAGGTCTTTCTCCAGCCTCCCAGTCCCCAAACCTGAGATCGATCAGGTTTCCCCTTTTGGCCAGGCCACCAGGAAGCTCAGAGGTCAGTTCTCAAACTGTCTGTCTCTCATAGGATAAGCCCATCAGAATCCTTTTAATAAACAAGGAAGGCAGCTGTCCTTGCTTTGGGTCCGCTCATAGGCCCAGCACTGTGCCGTGTCTGAGCACCTAGGCAACCGGTCGAGCCCACGCAAGGAGCATGTGAGACAGACGAGGATCAGATTCAGAGACGTACATCGACTTGCCCAGAGTCACACAGTGAGTGGCAGCAGCAGGATTCACACCCAGGACCCCTGGCTCTCACCCCCAGACCTTTCCTCCATAAATATTCGTACGCACACGAATGCCAGAGCTGTTGTCCGTGTGCCCTGGTGCCACCCCTGTGCCCCTCGGTGCCTCCGCCCCCCACGCTTGCCCTCTCAGCAGCAGCAGTCCCTGGAGAAGCCGTGGGGCTGGGAGCTGGGTGTTCCCCGGTGCTCGGATGCAAGTCTGCACTCCCGCCGGGGCTTGCGCTGAGACAGAGTCTGGCAAAAAGTTTGTGTCGGATTTATCGGGCGGACAGTGTTGAAATTCTTTGTTTTCTCTTTGAACTTGGGTTTTGTAGGTGAAGTCCAACGGGGGGCATTGCCGCATGCCTGTGAGTGGGCTGGAGGGGGGCAGGAGTGATCCAAAGAAAGGAGAGGCCTTCCATTTCAGTGCCTTCACAGCAGTCTCCCCGACTTTTGGTCGAGGGCTGCCCGTTCTCATTCTGCAGCGGACCCTGGAAAGAGACCGTGTGGCCGGGCCTGTGTGGTGGAGGGAAGGGCTGGGACCGGGGGGTGGGTTCCTTGTTGCTCCCCTCCGGCAGGGGTTGGCCCGCCGAGCTCTGTGCTTTCCGAACACCGTGTTGTCACTAAACAATTAAACATGGGAAATTCCCATATTTAATGACAAATGTGTGGGACCCGCCGATGCCAAGAGAAGTCAGCACCCCGAAAAAGCGACAGTGAAGAGGACCCAGATCCCAGAGGCGGGAGTGTGACGGGGCGAGGCAGAGTCGAACGCCCTCTAGGTTCCTTTCCATTTTTCTTTAAGCGATCTGAGTTCAAAGCACACACGTTTCAGAAGCGGGTGGGAAGGAAGCACGGTGCACCTACAGGAGCCAGGCCTGAATGGTGGGATTTTCGGCACAAGGAGGGCGAGGTTTGCAGCTCCATTAGACCACGCCTCTTCCTCCGGGCGGGGCCCCGTTCCCCCGGTCCTCCCACAGGAGATGCCGGGTCGTTCTCTCCCTGCTGCACCCCCCTCCGCCCCTGGGCTGTGGCCGAAGCGGGAAGCGAGAGGGCAGGGCAGGGCAGGGATGCTGGGGAGGGGTGAGGAAGGGCCGCGGTATCTAAGGTTCTTACACCCCCAGATACACCGAGCGACCCCCCTGTCAGCGCCGCCTGGAGTGAGCCAGAGAGCGCAGGGGTGGGGGAGGCAGGTGGGAGGGCTGTGGAAGGGGAACAGGTGGGAGCAGGAAGGTGAGTCAACCAGGAGCAGTGCGGAGCAGCAAGCAGGGTGCAGCTGAGCCTCCCCGCCCCCTGCAGCTGGGTGCGTGCCTCTGCGAACCCCTGCGGCTGCCCTCCCCCCCCCCCCCCCCCCGCCAGGGCCCACACTGGCACCCGCTGCGACATCCCAGAAAGTCCTTGCTTTGGGCTTTTGTCAAAACTCGCCTCTGCCGTGTTCCCCCGATCTGCTTGCGTGCTCACAAAGAGACAGGCCTGCTAGAGGAGTCGCTGACACTGGTGACTGAGCAAGTGGCAAGCTGGGGACCAGGAGAGCATTTGGAAGGGACCGGAAGTGCCCCCACACCGCCGTGGACGCGAGGCCCTCTGAGGCCCTGCCCTCGTGGATGGAGGGCAGGCGCCCTCTGTGGTGCGCTCCTGGTTGAGGGCTCCTGGTTGGGGGTTCCCGGTTGGGGGTTCCCGGTCTGAGGGAAGCGTTTCTGAGCCTGAGGTCGCTTTGCTCACTGCTGCCGCCCCCAGGTGCCAGAGCTCTGCTGAGAATGAAGTGGATGCGAGAGCCTGAGACCTGGGAGGTCCTCCCGGGGCCTGCAGAGCCTGGCGAGGGACATCTCTGAGAGGCCTCTGGGGTGGGGGGTGAAACCCCGGGTGCTGTCACCTGGCAGAAAGGCACCAGGGGTCCTTCTGAGGGTCCTTCTGAGGGTGTCGCAGCCGGGTGACCCCTGCAGGGCCCTGGAGGCCCACTCTCCAGGCAGACCTGGATGGGGGCGGGGAGTTCCGCAGGCAGCCCCGCCCCCTCACTCAGCCCCCGCCCCCTCACTCAGCCCCCGCCTGCTGGAGGATGGGATTGGAGGGGAAGCTGACAATCATCGCCCTGGCTCAAGCCAGCCCCTCAGTTCCGGGCCGGCGTGTGCTCACCTGAGGCCAAGCCCCTGTCCTACCATCTCCCGGGGCTTGGCAGGAATTCAGTGAACTAAAGGATTCAAACGATGTCGTGCCAACGAGAGACATTAGGATGAGTTATTTGTTGGGGCACTTGGAGCCCAGGCAGCTTCTCTCTCTGGCAAAGATGCTTCAGGCTCTCTGGTTAAACTGTTAAAGCGCAGGGGATGCACCGGGCTTCACCCCACGGCGGCCACGTTGGCGGCGCTGGTGCGCTGTGGTCATTCTCTAAGCAGCTCACCGCACTTCTCAGCAGGGGCGCTGGCCTGTGGCCTCCCCGTGTCTCCTGAGGCAGCTGGTGCCTTTGCATAGACGATCCCTAAGAAGACAGAGGGTGCCCTTTTCGTGCTCATACACCGAATGTTCGGTGCCCAGTTCACGTGCAGAGTGGAGTCAGAGCTGGAAGTACCCCCAGCCCCAAAGGTTCTGTGGTAGACGGCCAAGTTACGGCCACAACGCCACCCTGGTGCCTACGCCCTTCGCCGTGTGGCTTTGCCACGCTCCCAAGAGGGGGAGCCCGACTTGCCACCCTTCAAGTCTAGGTCATCCTCGTGACCTGCATTGGCCAACAGAATGACCAAGGAGGTGAGGGTGCACAAGTTCAAGGCGAGGCTCAAGAAATCTTGCAGCTTCTGCCTTCACCCTCAGAGGTTGCTGCCCTGAAACAGTGTGAGGGAATTTGTGGGAGAAGAGGCCCCAGAGGAGAGCCGGGGCCCCCGGCCGACAGCCAGACCAACGGCCCCGCACACGGGCAAGGCCGCCTCGGACCTTCCGGCCGAGCTGGCCCTCCAGCCGGGCACAGACGCTGGGTGAGCCCGGAGAAACCAGACAAGTAGCGGGCAGCCCACCCACAGAAGCTTGAGGAAGAAGAAAGCCTTGCTGTCTAAGTGCGGGGTGGTTCGTTACCCAGCACGGGCCTGCTGAAGCCCGGACAAGGGAGGGGACTTATCCAAGGTCCCTCATTCACAGCAAGGTGGAAGCCGGGTCTGACTGTGGCCGGGTTTCCCCACTGCTCCCAGAGCCCTTTCTGCAGCGTGCCCTGTGGCCAGCCCGACGTGTGTGTGCGTGCGTGGGTGTGTGTGTGTGTGTGGCAGAGTAAACCAGCGGGCCCTCCCCGCTCCCCCTGAGTTATAAAGGGTTGGCTGACATCCACACAGGGTTCTCCTGTCCGCCATCTCTGGGGGGAGGGAGAGAGGGCTCATCCCATCCTACAGATGGTGAGACCGAGGCCAAGCTGACGGGCGGCTTGCTGACAGCCACGACTCGAGAAAGCAGCAAAGCTGTGACTCACACCCACTCAGACCTCTGAGGCCCACGCAGAATCCTTCCCACTGGCTCCCGGGAAGGAGACTGGGAGGCATCACAGTTGCCTGCAGGGGCCAGTGTCTCAGAAAGGGGTGCACACACACGTACCCACAGCACACTCACATACACCACACACATGTACCCACAGCACACACATACACACCACATACGCGCACACACACCATATGTACACACCACACATGTGTACAATGCACACACCACATGCAGACACACTCACAGCATGTTGGTCTCTTTCTTCTTCCCAGCCCTCCATTTTCAGCCAGCCTAACCCAATGGACCATATACTTTATTAAAAATATATCGTTACAAACTCCATTGTCAGTCTGGGCTGGGCCCAGGGGCCTGGAGGGACCACAGGAAGGGGTGGCCTTTGTCCTGCCCTTTGGGGTCCCATGACTGCACCCAAACCCAATACCATCCAGGGGGCAGATGGCTGGCTCTGAGGGCTGCAAGGGACCAGCCAGCCGGGTGGGGACAGGGGCTGGGCTGGGAGGGCGGGGGAGGGGTGCACAGGGAGGGCTGCACCCCCTAGTCCTGCGGTACAAACGGCAGGAGTGGGTGCGGTGCCTCTGTCTCTCTCCATGTACAGATATTTACAACAGAAAGTCATGAGCAACGGGCCACAGTCATGCAAAAGAAACGCACCCCACCCTCCTCCCCCCACACTAACCCCTGCCCACCCCAGAACCCCGTGATGCCCACCCCCCCAGAAGTCCAGCTGCCTTCCCCAAGGTTCTGAGGACAAAGGGGGCGTGTCCTTGAAGGGTTAACGGGGAGCAGAGGTGGGGGGGTCTGGGTCCCCCAGCCACCAGCACATAGGCACCGGGGAGCTGGACTGGCAGGGCTGAGGGTTTCCTGGGACCTTCCCAGGCCTGGGTTCTGCAGCCAATGGGGAGGGGGCCCCCAGCTTTAAAGCCCCCACCTCCCTCGAGGAGGTTCATGGAGCCAGGGTCGGCTCTGTCCCTGAATGTGGAGAGGGGTCCTGGGTCCTGGCATCCCACCCCGGCAGCAGAGGCTCTAGTGGGAGGCGGGGGGGCAGGGCCCAGAGGTCAGATGGCCGACTCCCTGCGGTAGGAGACGCTGTCCAGCGGGAGGGTGGACTGCATGCGCTCCAGATCCAGGTGGCTGCCGAACTCTAGCATCCGGATGATGCCCGCCTCCTCCTTGGGGCCTGCCTCCAGACCCAGGCCCGCGGCCACGGCCGCCGCGGCCGCCGCCTCCTCCTCCATCTCCTCCTCCTCCTGGCTCATGAGGGCCAGCTCGTTCTCGTAGCAGAAGGCACTGGGCGGGGGCGGGGGGGCGGGCAGCACGGTGATCTTGCTCTCCTGCAGTTCCCGGGCAGAGCAGCAGGGCGTGCCGGCCACCTCGTAGGTCTTGTGGAAGCGTGAGTAGTCCACCTTGTAGTGGCTCTTCTCCTCAAAGACCACGGGCTCGAAGCGGTGGCCCCACAGGATCTCGCTGGCCAGGTAGGAGCTGCGGGCCTGGGTGGTCATGGCCGTGGCCTCCACCATGCCCTCCAGGATGACCACGATCTCGAAGTCCTCGGACTCCAGCTCCTCCTTGCCCATGCTGTACAGCGGGCTGTCCTCGTCGATCTCGTGGACGATGATGATGGGCGACACCAGGAAGATGCGGTCCAGGCCGATGTCATAGCCCACGTTGAGGTCCCGCTGGTCCAGGGGCAGGTACTCGCCCTCCTGGGTCATGTAGGGCTTGATGAGCTGGGCCCGCACGTGGGCCTCCACGATGTGGCTCTTGCGCAGGTTGCCCACGCGCCACATCAGGCAGAGCTTGCCGTCGCGCACCGAGATGACCGCGTGGTGGCTGAACAGCAGCGTCTGCGCCCGCTTCTTGGGCCTCGCCATCTTGGCCATGATGGTGCCGATCATGAAGGAGTCGATGACGCAGCCCACGATGGACTGGACCACCACGGCGATGACCGCCAGGGGGCACTCCTCCGTCACGCACCGGAACCCGTAGCCGATGGTCGTCTGCGTCTCCACCGAGAACAGGAAGGCGCCCAGGAAGCCGTTCACGTGCATGATGCATGGCTTGGGGGTCGCGGGCGCCGCCCCGCTGCTGCCCGCCGGGGCCCCCGCCGCGGCCACCACCGGGCTGGCCTCCAGGTCACCGTGGAAGAAGGCGATGCACCAGAAGAGGAGGCCGAAAAAGAGCCAGGAGACGAGGAAGGCCGCGGAGAAGATCATGAGCATGTAGCGCCAGCGCGTGTCCACGCAGGTCGTGAAGATGTCCGCCATGTAGCGCTGCGACTTGTTGCTGAGGTTGGCGAAGTAGACGTTGCATTGGCCGTTCTTCTTGACGAAGCGGTTGCGGCGTTTCCGCCGGGGCACGTGGGCCTGCCCGTTGCGGCTGTGCCCGAGCATGTCCTGAAGCCGGCGTGGTCACCTGGGAGACGCAGGGCCTGGTGAGGGGGAGAAGCCAGACACGTGAGGCGCCGGGAAGCAAACGCCTACCGCGGGGGGTGTGGCCTCGCCGAGGGCCCCGGGGAACCCAGGCTCCGGTGGCGGAGCACCGGCCAGAAATGCTCAGAAAGGGAAGAGCCTGGACCAGCACGTGAGACGTCCTCCGCCCCGGCCAGAAGACAGTGACAGTAGCAGTGGCTCTGACGACAGGGAGGGTCAGGACCTGAGCCAGTGCCTCCAGGGCTGGCCCAGCTCCAGAAGCTGAGCCACCAGGACCCAGGTCCTAGTCCTAGGCGCTCACGCTGCTCCCCGCAACCCCCCTCCGCCGCTGTTCCCGGCCGCAGCTTCCTGATGCCCATCCTGGCTCCGCCCTCCCACCAAGCCCAGTGGGTGCTCTGGTCCTGCCCGGCTCCCTGGGCCCCACCTCTGCCGTCCTAGGTCTTTTGGGGGCTGGATGCTCTCCTGTGCTGTCATATATGACAGCCGCTGGCCACCTGTGGGTCTTTATACTAACTTGAAATAAAAATTTAACTCGGTTTCACAGTTGCACTAGCCACACTTCAAGTTCCAGTGCTCGTGGCTAACGGCTACCCTCCTGGACGGAGCTGCTACAGGGCTTTCCCATCACCGCAGAGTCCTACTGGGCAGTGCAGGGACCTGCAGCCTGTCCTCGGTCCCCGTCCTGTCCCCAGACTTTTTGGGAGTGGTGGTGGTGAAGACGCCCAGGAGGGTCAGAAGAGGGGAAGGGGGAACCTGAGCTGTGGCTCCTGTGTAGGCATTGCCATTCCCATGGCATAGGTAAGGGAACTGGGGCTCAGAGAGGGGCGGTGACCTACCCAAGGCCACACAGCGGATAAGTGGGTCCAAACCCACGTGTGTCTAACTCTTCAGCCCCGGGAGCTGTCCACATCGATGAGTTCATGGTGTGGAGACCTGGCGGGGGGGGGCGGGGTTACACCCCCACTGCCCAGCTCTGTCGCCTTTGGGCAATGCTTCCCGCCTCTTGGAGCCTCACTCTCCTCATTTGTAAAGCGGAGATCAAACCCTACCTCACGGGACCCAAGGAGACAGCAGGCACTCGTTAGAGCGGGTTGCTCTCCTGCCTGCCTCCCCGCTTCCTGGGAGCAGAAGGAAGCCGGTGAGAGGCAGGACCGGGCTGTCAGCCTCCCCAGCTGTTCCAGCAGAGGCGGCCCCTTACCCCACTGAGTAGCGAGTGGCAGGTGCACCAGCTGGGCCCGTGGAGGCCAGAGCCTCCCTCCCTCCTGCCCTTCCACCAGGGACCCAGGAGAGAGACGAGGCACCAGTGGCTGGCAGGACTGGCCCGAGCCTGGGTTCCTGGTAACATTTTGGCCCAGAATTATATAAGGCTGAAAGTTTCTATTTTCTGTTCTATTCTTCTTCCTGATCTAATTGTGCATCTGTGGCAATGTTTATACACTTCCCCAGTTCAGGACAACTCGGTTGCCGCAGCAACCGGTGCGCGCCAACGCTGTAATTTAGAGATCAACAGCTTCAGAGTCTGCCTCTTCCAGGGAGAAACGCCCTATCTCAGCCCCGGGAGAGTGAGCCTGCCCCCCCTTCCTTGTGGTCGCCGCCCCACCTCTACTCTGGGTTCTTCTCCCTTCTCCCCATCAAAGGAGATCCCTGGGTCCCCCAGTTCTGGGTGGAAGTCCAAGATCCACCCTGTAACCTGAGCAAGTTACGTGACTGCCCTGGACCTCGGTTTCCTCATCCGGAACATGGGATCGGTGACACCAGTCAGTCTGAAGACCTGGCAGGTGGTGTGGGCTCCTGATGCTGGCCCTGGAGGGGCCATGACTGTACCGGGCACCCCGGGCTCTCTCTGGCACCTCCCCCAGGGTCTCACCAGCCAGGTGCCAGGTGCACCTGCAAGGCTAGAAAGTCTTCAGAGAGGTCTTCCTCCACTAAACGTCTCTGCCTCTGCCCTGCCCCGCTGTCTGGAATGGCCCCATTAACGCCACAGAAGGAGCTTGAGCAAGAAGGAATAGAAGATGCCGATTTCAAGACCCTCGGTTTACACCTGAGGCCGAGGAAGTCCGAGTGGGGACAGACCTGCTGAGGGCCCCAGAGTGAGGCAGGCTGGACCAGCCCCGAACCGGTCTCCTCGCCCCCACTCCGGAGGGTCCGGAGGAGGCGGGAAGAAGACCCCGCTCCTGCCACCTCTTGCATTTTCCCTCTGATCCGGTGGCACTGCAGGCCTCCTCCTGGCCCACAACTCCCGTTGCAAAGCAAAGCCGACACAGTGGCAGCAGCCCCAGGAGCCCCAGCAGCCGGGTCAGGTCTCCCGAGCTGCACCCTCTCCACACAGGGGAGACAAGAGACAGCACCTCAGGCGGCCTCCAGCCCCAGGGGGCAGCCATGGGGGGACCAGTCTGAGACCACGGCCAGCTCAGCCCCCACTCAGTCCCCTAGAGGGCAGGAGGGAAGGGGCAGCAGCCCACACTAGGGGGCACCTCCCCAGCCTGCAGGGCCTTTATGCCTCTCCCTGCTCTCGGGGGCGCAGCAGGGAGGCGCAGTGACTTCCTCTCAGGGCACAAACCCCGGAACCGCCAGGTCTGCCTCCCTGACGCAGCAGCAACCTTCGTGCATTTCACAGGGACTTAGTAAGCACCCCCATGGCTGGGCCAGGGTTATGATTTCTCTGCCCAGCTGATTCTTCAGCTGGGGTGGGGGAGGGATGCGCATGGGGACAAGGTCACAACACAGTAGAAGAGGCACAGCTGGGATCCGAGTCAGGCCTGGCTAGCTCTGGTTCCGGGCCCACCCCGGTCGCCAGCCTCTGGCTCCTTTCGCCTCCCGTGTGACCTGCCCCCCGCCCCCCGATTTCTGTCCTGTCCTCTCTCTCCCCAGCCCACGGGCCCGTCCTCCAAAGCCCCCCCTGGCTGCACCGCCAGCCGCCGGCCCTGCCTCCTTGGAGCCTGTGACCCCCACCGTCTGTCTCTGACACTTGACTTCTTTCTGACTTCACGAAAATAACGTGTTGGCTGAACCTTCGTGTCTGGGGTGGCAAGACCTGGCTCTCACTCTCAGCTCTGTCGTCTCCTCGTGTGTCCTCTTTGGACCTCAGTTTCTCCATCTGAGAAATGGAGGTGATCACAACGGCACCAGTCACGGGGTCACTGTGGGGGCACACGGGGCAGCCACTCCTAGACAGGCCCGTCGGCTGGGGCTTCAACTGGCATCGCGGGTAAAATGCACAGACTATGGGGAAGAGGATGGTGAAGATGCTGAAGATGACAGCGATGTCAGAGAATCTCACTCCAGCCTTGGCTCCCCCACTGAGTGCCCGAGCCAGGTGCTCTGATCTCTGTCTGCAGAATGTGGGGGGTGGGGGGGGTGCATGACAGCTCCCAGCAGGACAGTCGGGCAGAGGTCCTGAAACGAGGTGCCCAGCAGAGTCTGGGGTAAGGTGGTGACCCAGAGGGTGGTGTCCCTGAGCCCTGCTTGGGTCTGGATGGGGAGACAGACTCTTCTGCCACAGGGAGCAGACTTAGGGGGTGGGGTGGGGCCAAGGGACTCACTTGGTGCACCCAGAAAGGATTCTAGAAGATTCTAGAGGGCGGGACGGTTTTCCTGGGGAAGCGGCAGGAATTCAAACTGTTGCCCTGCCTCCCAGCCCCCGGGGAGCACAGAGCTGCCCCCACTCTGGCTCTGACGGAGGCCTCCCAGGCCTGACTGCCTGGCTGGGGTGGGCGACCTTCCGGCTTCGGCCCGCAGGGCCGTGCAGGGGAAGGCAAGGGCTTGAAGGCCGGGCAGCCAAGCTGTGCTCCTCAGTGGGAAAGGAGCTGAGGGTGGATCTCGCTGTGGGGGAGATCGTGGCCGACTGTGGGCAGGCGGTGTCCCCTGCTGCCCACGGACCCTGGGAGGTCGGACTCTCTTCTCTCAGTGACGTGGGGAGCTCACGTCTTCTCCCCCCCGGTGCGGTGGCTTCGACTGCACTGGCAGTCTCTGCCCGCCTTTCTGTCTGTGTGACCTTGGGCAAGTTACTCAGCCTCTCTGGTCCCTGCACCCCTCATCCCTCAGTGAGGCTGATGAGAGCCCTTCCTGCGTGTGGTTGTGATGAGGAGTAAAGGAGCCCGTGAACACCACACACCCAGAACATGGCCAGGGACGGATAAGCGGTCACTCCTGAGGCTGGCCGGCCCCCCTGGATTTCAAAGGCAGCGCTCGGAGCCCACCCCTTGCCCATCTGGTGGCCCTGCCCAGTTGGCTCCGACAGCAGCACCAGGAAGAGCAGTGGCCGCAGAGCCTCACAGAGCTGGGCTGGAGGTGGGCCCCAGCAGGGTCCTTGGCACCTCTGAAGCTCAGTGTCTTTCTTTTTAGAGAGAGGGGAAGGGAAGGAGAAAGAGAGGAAGAGAAATATCACTGTATGGCTGCCTCTCACACACCCCTCCCTGGGGGCCTGGCCCACAACCCAGGCATGTGCCCTGACTGGGAATTGAACGGGCGACCCTTTGGTTCGCAGCCTGCACTCAATCCACCGAGCCACGCCAGCCAGGGTGAAGTGCCTTCATTCGAGAGAGAATATAGCAAAGCCCAGCTTGCAGGGTGGTCGTGAGGGCCAGACACATGTTGTCACTTGTCATTCAAGCACAGAACACTCGGCGGGTGCTCAGGTGACGCCATCCCTCTCCCAGACCTCCGTCTGGGGCCTGACACCCCACCACCCACCTCACCCTCCCCCGGGCAACGGTGTGACCTTGCAAGACCCGAGCGGCGTTTAGCACACGCCTCCGGCTCTGAGTGCTTCCTCAGGACCCATTCCTCACCCTCCCCGTGACCTCGGAGGAAGTCACCGCTCTCACCCCACGGACCACGTAAGACGCCCCAGGCACCGAGAGGTCCGGCAGCCGGCCCCATTCACACAGCCCGGGAGCAGCAGACTCAGGGTTCGGACCCAGGCAGTCGGCACCAGAGCACGTCGGTGAGACGCGGCGCTCCTGCCTCGGAGAAACGCTGCCACGTCGCCCGTGTCTCCCACTTGGCAAACACTTATCGCTCTGTGCCAGGTGCTCTCACGCCGGTCCTGCTGGGAAAGCACCAACTGGGCCCCAGGGAGGAGTTAGAGCCAGGACCAGGGTCCCTGGTTTCAGGTCCGGTCAGAGCCAGACGCACAGGTGACGCAGGCCCCAGAGCAGCTCCGAGCAGTGGGGCGACCCAGCTCATTCTCCGGGCCCTGCTCCCGGCCACTCCGCCTGCAGGTGAACGGGCTTGGAGAGCAGGTTCCCCAGAAAGTCCACACAGGCCTTCCGGTCCTGGCCGAGTGGGAGAGCTGCCAGCTGGCCGGAGGACCGAGGGCCACTGCTCTAACCTCTAAGTGTGGCCTTTGCTGCATTGCCCACGCCTGGCCCCTGCCTGGCCCCTGCCCGCCGGAGAACTCCCTGCACCACGCCCCCAACCTGCAGAACTCCCCGCCCCCGGCTGGGAGCCCCTCCTACTGACTAGCCCATCCCACCCAGCGGAGGGATCACCCCAAACATCGTGCCCCTCTTCCCTGCAAGGGTTGGAAGGTGACCGGGGGGGGGGGGGCTCCCTGAAGGCTTCCCCTTCCCGGACCCCAGCCTCTCATTGCGGGGCGATTCGGCCCCCACCGCCCTGCTGTGCGGCCCGGGATCCGGTCTGCTGCGCATGCGTCCTCCGAAGTCGCTCCTTCGGTCACTATTTCCCGTGCACCTGACCCACAGGTCAGATGTGGCCGCGGCCGCAGAGAGATGCTCCACACATAAGGAGCAGAGGCGCCCCCTCCCCCGCCCCCACTGCAAGCTCTTGAAGGAAAAGTCTGCCGTGATGTGAGAGAGAGGATGAGGGTCTCTAGTCCGGCGGGGTCCCCAAAGGGCTCTCGGAGAAAGTGGCCTTTAAACTGAGACCAGATTGACAAGTGGGAGTCAAGAGACTCCCTGGTCATGAGAACTGTGTGTCCGTGTGAACACTGGGGTGTGGAACATTCCAGAAAGAGTCTGGTGTGTTGGGAATCCGCAGCGAGGCCAGGTGGCAGGAGTGGAGCGAGCAAGCAGGAGGGACTGCTGCACAGGGTAAGGCAGGGGGGGAAAGTTGTGGGGCTCGTCCTGGTGGCTGCGGGCAGCAGGCCAGGGGCGTCACCGGGTCTGGGCATCTAAACGGTCGTGGGGAGCCTTTAAGACACGAGGGAATGAGGAGTAACCCCGTAAGCCCCTGTGTATCCGCCACCAGGCGTAAGGAAGGAAACATGCCCAACACAGCCTCAGGGCGACCCTGCCCCGTCCGAGGTGCTGCGGACACTGGGGTAAGGCGTGTCCGCCGCTGTGTGGGGCCCCGGCTGCTGCCCAGGCAGGCGACGGGGGCGCCGGGGGCTGCCAGGGCAGGGCAGTGCAGTGAGGGAGAAGGAAGCGGCTTTGGGACACTTCCGGACCGGGAGCCGGGGTGGGGGATTGGATGGGGGGGTAGGGAGAGGGATGACAGGGGTCAGTGAGGGTGGGAGGCTGAAGGGGGACCAGGTTTGAGGAGTGACCCTTCCTAGTGTGTGGTGGCCTTGGAATGTCCTGACGGAGACGTCCAGGAGTGTCAGACCCCAGGTCAGGGTGCGGTTGGACCGCTTGGGTCTCGGCTGCCTGATGACACCTTCAGCTGCCAGAGTGGACAGGCTGGGGGCCAGGCTGCTGGACGACTAGAGGGGAGGGCCCGGCCCCGCCTGTCCTGCAGGAGAGGCAGGCTTGCCCCAGCCCCGGGGGGCCAAGGGGCAGAGGAGTGATGGGAGGTGGGGGGCTGTGGGGGAGGTGTAGCGCCTGAAGCCAGGGAAGGGGGTGTTTTAGCTGAGTTGCCCAGTGGGCCCTGAGCAGCCCAGACCACCGGAGGCCACTGGCCCCACCTCCATTCTCCACTCGGATGCCCCCCCCCAACCGCTCCCCAGCCAGATGGGGCAGAGACCCCTCCTGAGCCAGGAGAAGGGGAGATGCTGGGGCCGGGGTGGCTGCTCTGGGCCAGGGCTCCCTCCCCCCGTGCAGGGGACCTCACCAGGCTTTGACTGTTGACCCCAACCCAGCACCCCAGCCAGCGGCGGGCAGGGGCCACCAGGCGTGAAGATCCCAGTCCCTCACCCTTGTACTTGGCCTCTCAGCAAAAAAGCCTCAGGGAGCTGGGGCTGCAGGTCAGGGGCCAGGGTCACCCAGAGCTTTGGGGAGCGGGTGCTGATGCCCCCCATCCCTACACATGGGATTCCCCGGACTTTCTGCCAGGCCCAGAGGCTGTACCTGAGAAGGGGCACGGGCAGAGGGAGGGTCGGGGAAGAGGAGTGAGAGCCGAGGGCCAGGCTCGTGCCCTCCCTGGCTCGGGGTGGCCCCAGTGGCTCTGGGGAGCCCTGGCATGGCCCCCGACGCCGTGCACACTCCTGGGACCTCGGCTGGCAGACAGCCCCGCCCGCGGGGAGCCAGGCACCTGGCTGGCCCGGCCTGGCCCGGAAGCAGCTGGCCGCCCAGCCCCGAACGGCTCACCGCGCAGCCGGCAAAAAGGAGGAGGGAGGCCTGGAGGAGCGAGCGATGTGGGTCCTCAAGATGTGTTTTCAAGTTGAGAAAAGGCAGCAGTGGTGAATACCAAGTATAGTAGCTACCATTTGTACAAAAAAGGAGAGAAAGAAATTTATAGATACACATATTTGCTTGTCTGTCTGTCTACGGATGGAGACCCAGGAGACGGCGCCTCCGCTGCCTGCGGGGGGGGGGGGGGGAGCAGGTGGCTGGGGATGGGGTGGGAGGAAGAATTCTCACTGTATTCCCGTGGTGTCTTTTTAATTTTAGAACCGTATGAATGTATTACCTACAGGGAAAAAAAGACACATAGAAAGTTTTAAAACCAGCGTGTACATATGTGTATGTTTCTGAGAAGGAGCAGAGCATTCATAAGGTCCTCAAAAGGGACAGCGATCCCAGAGAGCTTGGAAACGCTTCACCGACGTGCTGTGCAGCCCTGGGGAAGTGTCCTAACCTTTCTGAGCCACACCTGTACAATGGGGAGGAATAACGCTCACTCCATAGGCGTGTTTCAGAGGGACACTGACACTGGACGGTAAGGGCTTGTACACTGTAAAGGGCAGAAGCCCTTCTTGGAGGGGATGGCTGAGAGTCACCCCCATCCTCCCCACAGCCCCCTCCAGCACCCCTCTGAGCCGCCATCCTCCCTCCCGGCAGCTCCGCCGGGGGGCCTGGCTGGCCCTGGCTTCCCCCGTGGCTCACCCAGGCCCGAAGGCGCCCCTGGGTTGCCCTCCTCACTCTCCTCCTCCAGCCTCTGTTGCACACCCCGGGTGGTGCCCAGGCTGGAAATGCCACCTGGGCCCTGTCACCTCCCAAGCGGTGACAAGCAAATTTGGCTCCCACTCCTGACGTCTGCTGGTGTCTACGAGGCACCACACACTCAGCACCGACCGATCGCCCCTCCCCTGCCTCCTCCATCTCCGCCGGCCGGCTGGTCCTGTGGTCCTGCTGCCAGGAACCGTCCTTCAAGCCGTCCTCCCCAAAGCCCACAGTCATGACACTGATGCTGCTCACGTTAAGTGCCGGCAGGGGGCCAGGCCCTGGCCACCGCTTTAATCCTCACAATGCCCTGGAGGGGGTTGCTGCTGCTTTCACCCCTCCTGGGGGCTCAGGGGCTCCCCCAAGCAGGAGAACCCCGAGGAGTGGGGCCTGCACGCCGGCCCCACACCCAGTCCCTGCAGCCTGCACAGTGCGCCCCACTTGGAGCTGTGTCGCTACCGGACAACTGCACGGCCCGGCCCCTTCCTGCGCCTCTCCGCCCCCTCCCCCTGCAGGCCGATCTCCACCGGCTCGGACCCCGGCACTCCCCTCCTCGGTTCGGAACTCTAAGGGGCGCCTCAACCCCTCCACTCCTCACCCCGACTCGACTCGCGGCCACTTGGGCCTTTCTTCTCGCTCCTCGAACAACACACCAAGCTTGTTCGCGTCTCGGGCTCTTTACACTGACTGTCCCTTCTGGCTGAAGTCTGCCCCTCCCACCGCTCAGGCCTGGAGTCCGAGGCTGCCTCCTCCCAGAGAGACCTCCCCCGCCTCCCTGCCTCCCAGGCACTCTCCCTCCGGTCTGGTCCTGACCTCCTCGCGGCGACTGCCCCAGGTCAGCATCTGCAATCTCCCGAAGTGCTGGGACCTTGTCCCTCTGCCTCACCCCGGGCCCCAGACGCCGAGTAAACATGTGATGACTGACAAAGCAACGAGACGGCTCCAGCCCGTCACAACTCCCATGAAGGACCCCAGCGGAGCGACGTGGCGGAACGTGACCAAGCAGGAGCTATTTTTGTCGCCGTAGTCAGGGAGAGCCTCTCCACAAAGGTGGCCTCTGAGTGGAGGCTGGAAGGAGACCTCCCGTGACACTGCAGCGGGGGCAGGACGCCCGAGGCCTCGGGCCTCTGCCTCCCCCGCCCGCAGAGCGCTGTCCCTCCGGTGTCCTCCCAGGGGGTCATCAGGGCGTCTCGGCGGCACAGCCAGCATCCAGGGCTCAGAGGAGAAACTCCAAGGACGGGGGTGGGGGCGGCGTGGGCGCGAGGCCCAGCAGCGTGCGGACGGGCAACAGGTCTTAGGAGGGTCCGAGGCAGCGGTGGGAACACTCGGCCCCTCTCCTGCCCTGGCTCATCTGCGGCCATGAAGGCCTACTACGCGCAGGCAAAGTGCTGGAGCACAGGCAAAGTGATGGAGCGTAGGCATCACTTCTGACCATCTGCCCAGCTGGCGACTGAAGCCAGGGGCTCCCAGGCTCCATTCATTCATTCATTCATTCACTCACTCGTCACCCTGACCACGTGCTAAGCTGCAGTGGCCTCGGTGTGTCTCCTGCCCGGCGTGTCTCCAGCACAGCCCAGCGCCTTGCCTCGGAGGGCGCTCCACAAACCACCGTGCAACGACGGGACATTTACTGAACACCTACTGTGTGCTGGGGGAAGAGAAGTGAGGCGTGGCCCCACTCTGCTGAGCTCCGAGTGTTCAGTGTGTGAGGACAGGAGGCAAAGGGTCTGCGCAGCCACAGGCCTTGGAGAGGGGGTCCCCAGGAAGGTGTGGGCAGGCGGGGAGCCCAAAGGTGAAGCAGGGCTGGGCAGAGAGCGGGGCCTGGGCCGGGGGTGGGGTGGTGGAGGGCAGGCTCGGGGCCCGGAACTACGTGTGCCGCTGGGCAAGGAATGGGGGGGTCTGAGGACACTGCAGCACCTCCCAGAACTCTGGGCGCTTATGGTCTTCGGAGCCGAGCACCCTGGAAGACAGGGGTCTGCACACCCCAGCCCCCGCCAGCAGCACCCACGGGAGTTCTCCACGGAGTAGCAGCTTGCAAACGTTTTGACCAAGACCCAGAGTAAAAACAAACGTGCCGCACGCCGCCGTTCATTCTACAGTGTGTATTTTAAAGGCTGAAACAAAAGCATCACAAAGTAGTGCCTACCCCCACTACCTGCAAAGTGCTTGCTATTTTCTTTGCATTTTGTTTAAAAAAATAAGGAGTGAACTCACTCAGTCAACTTCACAACCACTGGTGGGTCAGGACCTGCAAGCCCTGAAGGTGCGGCCCTGTGGGGTGTTCAGGGGCCACGGGCAGGTTGCAGTTGGGGTCTAGGGCCCGACCTGACGCTGTGGCTGGTGGGCTTGGGCCACGGACCTTTGCAGGCACAGCCAAGGGGAGCATTGTTGGAGGTCACAGGGATGCCTGGGACAGGCTGTCAGACCCTTAGGGTCACAGGACTGCTGTGCCGTGGCCCAAACAAGAGGGACTCTGGGTTCTGGGTCCAATCTCGTCTCCTGAACCAGTGTTAAAGCCCCTGCTGCCCCCTGCTAACATATGCCACTCTGCAGTTGCTCGCATACCTCCAATGACAGGCCGCTCACCCCTTCCTCAGGCAGCCCACCAGAGTACGGGGAGCGAGGCTCTGCCTTGCTGTGAGTGCAGGGGGTAACTGGAACTCCCTCCATGGCTGGCTGCACCCTCCCCTCCCTGTCTCCTGGCCTGTCATCTCTGGGAGCCGGGCCAGCTCCAGCATGAGGCCACGGCCCGCTCCGTACCCCGTCTGGTTCCCTCTCCTCCCCGTGGCCCAGTTCCTGCCCCATGGCTAGGGGACAGCACTGAAGCCCAGCCAGAGAGAGGCTCTTTCCAAGGCCAGGTGGCCTTAGGATCTGCAGCCTCGGGGCCTGGCGCGGGCCCCAGCCCGCCCCGCCCCCGCCCCAGCAGATCAGAGGACTGAGAGGGTGCAAGGGCAGCTCAGCACAAAGGTCAGGTGCCGACACCCAAGACGGCCAGGAAATCGGCATCTGAAGGAAGTGGCTGGTGGGTGCGGGGGGCTGGGAGCCCGGACATCTGCCAGGTGCTGCCCCCGAGGGGTGGGGCCACACAGTAGCTGGTGTCAACAGCCGGCCACCTTACACTCACAGGCTCATGGGATCTCCCCAGCAACCCCCAGCGGGTAGGTGCAAGGGCACAGGCCCACCCTTATGTGAGTCATAAGAGCAAGGAGGCTCAGAGAGGAGAAAAAGCTGCCCAAGGTCACACAGCCACTCAGGGGTAGAGCTGCACTTGAACCCAGACCTTTTGCTTCCCATCTACGGGCCTCGGCTGGGACTGCTGGGGGTGAAGGAGATAAAAGCTTTGGGGGGCGAAGGGGGAGACAGGGGGAAGTGGCTGCTCTCCTGTCAAGAAGGGGCTGGGACCCTCAGGCCCCAGGGTGCAGAACAAAGGCCAAAGGGGGAGGCAGGTATCCATTAGCAGGACTTTCTAGAATAGCGGTCCCCAAACTTTTTGGCACCAGGGACTGGTTTTGTGGACGACAGTTTTTCCATAGACTGGGGCCAGGGGGATGGTTTTGGGGTGATTCAAGCACATCACACTCAGGCTCACCTCCTGCCGTGAGACCCGCTTCCCAACAGGCCCCGACCGGTACCCGTCTGCAGCCCGGAGGTTGGGACCCCCGTTCTAGAGACAGGTGGGCTGCCCCAGGAGCTAGTGAGCCCCCCATCCAGGGGGTGTGGAGGGCTCTGATGCCCACGTGTCAGAGAAGCGGCAGCCCCTTCTGTCCCCATGTCACCCCCAGCCAGGGCTCCTCTGGTTCTGTGCCTGCCGCCTCCCCCGTCCGGCCTCATGCAGTTCCTGAGTCACCGGCCCCCACCCCACCCGTCCCCGGGCTGAGTGGCACCCTAACTCTGCAGGGACTTCTCAGGCCTACAGTGGCAGAGGAGGAGCTCCCGCAGGGAGTCTGGGGTGGCAGTTGGGGGACAAGCCTCGGGGTGGGGTGGGAGGTACAGCTGAGAAGTCCCAGGGAGTCCTGGAGGCTGCCTAGACGACGGAACCTGGCGCTGACTCCGCCGCCACCCCCTCCCCAGCCCAGTAAAAAAAACGGGACCAGGCCGTCACAGAGCACATACCCCGTCTTCCCCGGCCTCCCAGTCCTTGTGGGGCCACAGCGAGGGTGGGGGGGGTGGAGCCAGGCACGTCTCCCAGCACCACAGGTGGTCCGTGTTTCACAGAGGACCTAAGAAAGTTCCCACGGGGACAGTGAGCCGGTCAAGGTCGTGTGGCGTAAGTGACTGGCTGAGCGCGGGCGCAGTCCCTGGCCGGCCTGAAGGGGCAGCCTTCCTAATGCAGCTGCAGCAGTGGCAACTCGGGGCTGGGCCCCTTCCCTCTCTCCCGCCCGGGCTCTGCCCGGGGGCGGGGCTGATGAGAGGGGGCCCTTCCCCTCTCTCCCCAAACCCGGCTGACCCAGGGCGTGTCTGGGAGAGAGACAGGCATCCACAGCCCTGGGGGTGGGGGGGGGAGCAGGGAGGGGGGGCCCGGTTCCAGCCAGTCTGGCTCTGCCACCACCACTGGGCGACCTTGGGGACATTGCCGTGGTCTCTGGGCTCACCCGCTCCCTTTCTCACTGGAGTGCAGGAGAAGAAGTGGACATAGGAGCAAATACGGCCGCCAGGTAAAGCTGGGCAGAGTTCTCCACGTCCAAGGGCCCAGCGGTGCCTCTGCCCATCCATCCCCTGTGCCCTGCCCACTGGGCCCGCCCGAGCAGACCTGGAGCAGAGCGCCCAGGGATAGGTCTCCATGACAATGCTTCCTCCCTTCACAGCTGGGGTCTGGACCACCGAGGCCCACCATCCTCTCCTTGACCCGCCGATGCCCCCACGGGCGCCTCTCCGCCCCCTGCCCACGGAGGCCAGGTGTTCCTGCTGCTGGCACTAGGGCTGGTTGACCGCCGGCCAGGTAGCCACAGGCAGGGGGGCACTGCCACAGGGAAAGAAAGGGGGGCCCCGGGCTAGAAGAGAGGCACACTCCCTCCCCCAGGAGGCCGAACAGAGGGTCCCAGGGTGGCAGGAACCAGGAGCGCCGGCAGGCCAAGGACGCGTGGCCCCTTCCCCCTGTGGGGCCTGGGGTGAGCTCTCGCTGCTCACGGGGCCTCAGTGTCTTCACCTGCCGAGTGCGAGTGACAGTCGCAGGGGGTGGCAGGAGGGCTAAGTGAGGTCATGAACGTAAGGGTGGCACACGGGGGCTCGTCCCCCCTCTGCAGCAGGACCCCCGAGGAGACCTCTTTGTCACCCCCAGCCACCAAGCAGTGTCACCATCTATCTGAGCAGCTCTCACGTGTGAGTGTGTGAGTGCATGTGTGTGTGTGAGTGTGCATGTGTGAGTGAGTATCGGGAGGAGACAAGGCCCAGGGGTGCCAGGGGACATGCGGGGGGCCACACCCCAGCATTCTTCCCACCCATCTGCCTGGCCAACGTTCTGGAAAGAACGGTGGTCTGAGAATCGGGCAAAACCCACCCCTTCAAATCTAGTCCCGCCCACTTTCTACTTGGGTCCAGCCAGCCACTCCCCCGGCTGAGCCTCAGTTTCCCCTCCTGTAAATGGAGAGAACCTCCGAGGCCCCGAGTCTCAGGTTCACCGCGGGGAGCAGACAGTGGGCCGCAGGGCCAGAGCTGGCCCGGCCTCTGGGCGTGGGGGGCGAGACCCAGAGCCACCTGGCGGGCACCCCTCCCGCCCTGCCCCCGGGCTGCACCCACCCACCCACCACCCCGCGAGCCGGGTGCGCGCCTGCAGGAGCGCGCGTGCGTGACTCAAGGTCTATTCATAGCCGCGCTCCGCCAGCTGCGTCGTCACAGCAGAGGGGCCTCAGCCCATATTATTATTTCAATTACCATCTGAATTAAAAGTTTGAGCAGCGATCAGCCCACGTAGCGAGGGGAAGAGGGAGCAGGAGGAAAATAAAGATGAAAAGGAGAAGGGCTGGGCCCGGAGATCCCCCCACACCCCTCGGAGGGCTGCGCGGCTGAGGGGGCTGAAAGGTTACGCCAGCCCCCGGGGTTCCTGCCCGTCCCCTGCCCAGGGCCCAGGGGCCACGTGGGGACAGGAAGAGCACTTGGGGATGACAGCCTGATGGCGGCTACTTTGCAGAAACAGCTCGTACAAGGAGATTCTTGGTCGCACTGATGGGCGCACGGAGCTCAGAGACGGTGTAGGGCTGACCTAAGGTCACACAGGAAACATGCCCAGCGCTGCTGGCTCTGGGACCCTGGCGTCGGGCAGGTCCCGCCCACAGTTTCCCTGACCTCCCAGGCAGTGTGACATTGGCACGTGCGGGTGGCTCTGGGGCAGGACCAGGGAGGACAGACGTGGACCTGCTGTGCTTGCTGGTTCCCCTCCCTGTCCCCAAGGCTGGCTCCCCTCCCCACCACCCTCGCCCTCTCAGCCCTCTGAAGAGCCACCCGGCTGTCTGCAGCCCCGACCCCCGGCCTCCCGCCCCCGTCGGCCATGAGCCCCTCCTGAACCGCTGGTGCAGGGGACACGGCCTGGCTCGGATCTATCTCTCTGGGTCCTTGTGTGCAGGCCCCTCTTTGTCTCTGAACCCCAGTCTCCCCATTTGTCAGACGAGTCCCCCCTTGACTGTGTCTTCAGAATGGAGCCCCCAGCAGGTCCTGGGGCGGGTGCAAGCTCTGGGGGCAACAGACCATCTCCAGCAGGCTCCGGCCCAGGGGCGGGACGATCTCAGCTCCTCCCAAGGAAGCCCCAGGGACAGCCCTGAGTGAGAGTCAGGCGGGCAGGGACTCAAATCCCAGCTCCTCCACCTCCCGGCTGTGTGACCTTGGGCAGCCCACACACACTCTCTGAGCTGTAACCCCTCCCCCGCCCCCACCCCCGGTCTGCAGCACTGGGACGTGGTCTGACATCGTGGGGTGGCGGGAAAGACTAAAATGGGAAGGGTTTGCCAAAGCTCTGAGCCCAATGCCTGGCGACAGCATGAGTGTCCACGCTGGGAAGTGGGTAAGTGATGGGAGCTGCCTCCCTGCTCCTCCTGGGGGCGCCAGAGACTCCGGGGACTCCGGAGGGGAGGTGTCATTCGACCTGGCCCAGGAAGCGGCAGTCACGGGCTCAGGATCCCCGGCAGGTACTCGTCTGGTTCTGTGTGAATGGCTCCAGCAGGTGGGTGAGGAGCTCCCTGCCTCACAGAGCACGCGCCTCCCCTCCGGGGACCTTCTGGAGGGGCCACGAACCCCCAGCCCAACCCCGCCTCCAGCCTGCCCCGCCGGGGACTGCCTGCAACTGGCCTCCAGATGAACCTCAAAGGGAGCTTTTCGAACAGACCCAGTGAGGGATGGGCTTAATGTCCAGAGGTGGTGGGGTGGGGCCAAAGAGCAGGAAGGGAGATGGAAGGGGGCCACAGAGAGAGCCGGGGCCCTCAGGGCTCCTGGGTCAGGGCCAGGGTGCCGCCACCTCCCACGAGGCTGTGCACCTGCCTGTCCACCCACAAGCAGGGCTGGGAGCCAGGAGCCCCGGGTTCAGGCCCCAGCTCTGCCTGTCTACCC
This sequence comes from Phyllostomus discolor, assembly GCF_004126475.2. NCBI lineage: Eukaryota > Metazoa > Chordata > Mammalia > Chiroptera > Phyllostomidae > Phyllostomus > Phyllostomus discolor. The sequence goes on from NC_040904.2 coordinate 210,217,231, forward strand.
CCCAAACCATCCCTTTGACCTTGTGTGTGTGTGTGTGCGGGGGTCCACATCCCTCTCCGGGCCTTGGTGTCTGCGTTTGTGAAAGGAGGGCACCAGGCCAGTGGTTTGAGCGCCAAGCCTTCCGTCTGCACTGAGACGCTGTCCTCCTGCCCCTGCCAGCGTCTGGGCCAGGCCCGGCCCGGCCCTACCTCCAGCCCAGCATGCAGGGAGCCTCAGGGGCCCCCGGGGGTCTGCACTTTCGGGGCCAGAGACCCTCTCTCTTCCCCTGCCCAACCTTTCACATCTCGTCCCTTTGAAGACTCTGTGGTCCCGTCTTACAGGTAGGGAGATGGGGCAGGAGGGGTAAAGTCACCTCCTCAAGGTCACAGAGAGCAACCAACTCCAAACCCAGGCGTCCTCCTCTGTGCCCATGAGAGCAGTTGAACTCGAGGGTGTCTTCTCTCAGGAGAGGCCCCACGATCTCGAGTGGCCAGCTGCTCTCTACACAGATGTAGGCTCGGTGTGGGGCGGGGCAGCCGGCTGCCCAAGGTCACACTGGAGGCGGTGAAAGACTGGGGTCCTGAGTGCGGGCTCCCAGCCTCCCCGGCCCCATCTAGCCAGGGCCACAGTGGCGCGTCTGGCCCCCTGCTCAACCCTGGGAGCTCCCCGGGATCGAAGCCCTTGCCAGGCCCTAGGTCCCACTAGGCTGCTCCCGGAAGCCCCCGCCCCGGCCTCCGGGACCGAGGCAGGAAGAGTGAGCGGGAAGACAGGGGAGAAAGTTGAGGGCTGGCCGCTTGTCCCCTGTGCCCCCCGCGCCCCCCCCCCCCCCCCCCCCGCCATCCTCCCTCCCCTCTCCCTGCGCAGGGGGAGCTGTGGTGATGTAATGCACTCGGCTTTGGTCTTGGTGCCAATCTCAGAAGAGAGACGACAGATTGCGTGAGCCAAATTTGGCATCCTAGGGGGAGAGGCACGAAAAGCGGAGATGTGGAGGAGAGGAGCGAGGAGCCTGGGGGGTGCCGGAGAGCCCCCTGCCCAGCAGACCCCAGGGGCACCTGCCTTCCTTCCACTCCGGCCTCCCCCTCCACAGCCCACCGGGCCTTAGGGTCCCCCCCCTCGCTCTGAGAGGCCAGCCGGGCTGCTTCCCGGCCCCTCCAGCCCCGGTGCTGTCAGTCCGGTGCACCCCCCACCCCGCCCGCAACACACCGTTCCAGCTCCATTTCCCATCGCCAGTCTCCTGGTTACCATGTTGCTGGTTGTCATGTCGCTTACATGTCCTCGTGACTCAGTGGTCCCCGCGGCGGGGCCCCCTCCTCCTCACACCCCCTTCAGCTCTCGCCCCCGCCTCCCCCGGATCCACATTAAGAACCAGCCCGCCCTGCGAGCCTACACTGTTCCTCCTCCCTGTCCCTCCTATCCCAAGCTAAGAAATCTTTTCGCAGCATCTCCTACCGCTACCTCATTCCCGGGTCCACAAATGTCTGTCAAGAGCCTACTAGGCTCCAGGCTCGAGCCAGCTGCGTTCAGAGACACGGCATAGTCCGAGAAGCACTCGGCAACCCAGTGAAGTCAGTCCCATCGTCCCCATTTTCCAGCTGAAGAAACTGAGGCTCAGGGAGGTCAAGACGGCTACCCAAGGTCACCCAGCAGAAAGTCAAGGCCAGCGCTGTCTGTTCCCAGTCACCCCAGAGGCTTTTCCTGGGAGAGGAGCTTCCTTTTCGAGGGTAACCCAAGGGATCCTGAGGAATGGCTCCTGAGCCCCTGGCCACCTCTGTAACTCCTGGACCCTCCTCTCTGTGGTCAACTCTCTACTTGGAGCCATACCCCCCGCCCCCCCCCTCCCCGGGCAGCTGGGCACCTTCCCGAAGGCGAAATGAGCCCGTACTCCCATCTCCCGGCACCTTCCCCAGCCTGCAACCGGCCCTCCGCTCACTCGAGCCCAGGGGTCCTCCTTGGAGGTCCTTGCACCTCCTCAGTCCACAGACGTGGAAGGTGAGGGGCGGGGAGCACCGGACTTGCCTCAGGCACTGGTTTCTGGTCCAGCTAAGCTGGTTTCTAGGAGCCTGCGTGGAAGATCACAAGGCCCTCTGCCCAGTGTGGAAACCCCCAGAAAGAGTCCTTCTTCCCAGTGGAGAGCAGACTCGAATGTTCTAGGCTCAGTAATCTAGGCTCTGGCTTGGATGCGGGACAGCTCAGTGGCCACCAGCCTTGGCTCCTGCCACAGCGCCCCCCGCCCTTACCCCACTGCCCTCTTCCGCCTTTTGCCCCCTTCATCCCAGTGCAAGCCCCGGCCACAGGGCGGCCCTCGGGTCCCCACAGTCCTGACGCGCCAGAGATCACAGAGCTGGCTGTAGGGAAGTGAAACAGACATTGTACACACATGCGTGCACACACATGTGCACACGTGAACACTCGGGGCACGGCTCCTCCGTGGGCCTTGCCCGTGTGGCCTCCCTCCTTGAGCTCTCCATCCCCTCAACCTGCTGCTGGATGTCACGCTACTCTGGAGGCCCTTCCCTGCCAACCTGGCCGGGACACCCTGACTCTGGTCGCTCCCCCACACTCCTGCCCACTGCCCTCCCCCGGCCTCCGCTCCCCATCCTGGAGCTGGGGCACTGGGGCAGGAGTGTGGATGGTGCTGGTGCGGGCACACACTCGGCACGTTGGAGGGGAAGTTTCCCTGCTCCGGGTTCATCCCTCTAGGGAGGAAAAAGCCCTCGCGCCTCTCCCCACAGCCAGCCTCGGCCACTCTGAGACACGAGATGCCTCGTTACTGGATCCCTGTCCCCTCGCCCTGGGGTCACCAGGCCCAAAGCGGGTGCTCAGGACGTGAGACACGGGGTTTGTTTTCTGTCCGATGGAAGGATCATCTGCAAATAGGCTGCCGTTGGGGCTGTGGAAAGGAGAGCCCTTCCACCCCCTTGCCACAAGCCTGCCTGGAAGCTCCTCTGAAACCCAGCGTGACAAGTGGGGGTGGGTGGAAGCAGGGAAAAGGTCGGCGCTGGGGCAGGAGGTCAAGGCCAGTTCCGCCCACCTCTCCTCCATTCCTGGCATCGACCCAGACCTCGCTGCTCCCGAAGACGGGAGGACAGAGCTGCCGGCTACTGGGAAGTCGCAGGAACCCGCGTCAGGACTAAGGTAAAGACGCTGAACTAGCGCGCGCGGGGCCAAAGCGGCCGGCCCAGGACACACAGACACGCAGATGCGGTGGGACAGACGGACGGACAGCGCCAGCGGAGGGCGCGGGCCAGGCTTACCGCGGGGCGGAGGTCCGAGGAGTGTCCGGGAGGCGGTGAGCGGGCGCTACATCCCCGGCGCGGTCCGGCGGGCGTTGCTCCCAGGAGAGAGGGGAGTCCGGGCTTCCCAGTCCCGCGAACCCGGTGGTCCAGCCCCGC